>NC_030430.2:1170000-1485000 GCF_001660625.3 Ictalurus punctatus | reverse complement strand
ATTCCTGCAAAAGGATTAAAGCCCCGACCGAGTATCGAGTGCGTAAGTTAACAAACTTTTCACAAGGTCGACATTTCTGTATTATAAATTCTGTATTCTAACATTTTGAGATACTGGATTTTTTATTTCAAGCTGCAATCATCAAGATTAAAACAAAAAAGGCTTGAAATATAATATATGTACATGCACTTGTATATGAATTGATGGGACGCCCCATTCCAAAACCATGGACATTAAAAAGGAGTTGTCTTCCCCTCTGAGACTACAACAGCCTCCATTTTTCTACGAAGGCTTTCTACTAGATTTTGGAGTGTGTCTGATGTGAAATTGTGCCCATTCCGTCAAATGAGCTTTTCTGAGGTGCTACTGTTGAACAGGAAGACCTGGTTCGCAATCAGTGCTCCAACTTATCTCAAAAGGTGTGCAATAGGTTTGAGGTCAGGGCTCGGTCCAGGCCACTGGAGTTCCTCCACACTAGATTCGTTCGCTTTGTGCCCCAGGGCAGTCATGCTGGAACAGGACAGGGCCTTCCCCAAACTGATGCCACAAAGTTGGAAGAATCAATTGTCTAAAATATCTTCTATCCTTCTGACTCCCTGGTCAGAAATCTTGCGAGGAGATCCTGTGCATGGCCGGTTGATGACGGAGTGATGGGGCTTCCACTTGGCTCCAACGGTACTTACTAGGAGATTCAGAGGATTTGAAATACATCTGTATTCCATCAATATGTTTCACAACAATAAGGTCGCAAGGGTTTTCGGAGAGCTCTTTGCTTTTACACATCATGAGATTCCCTGTCCAGGGTGTACCCCGCCTTGTGCCCGATGCTCCCTGGGATAGGCTCCGGGTTCCCCGTGACCCTGAAAAGGACTAAGTGGTGGAAGATGGATGGACATCATGAGATGTTTCTTGTGTGACACCTTGGTAACAAAAAGCCTTTTTATAGACTATCAATTTACTAACCCAGCTGACATTAATTTGCACAGATAGGTTTTTTTTAAAATAACTTTCGGATTTCTTGAGTTAATACTGATGCCTGGTGACAATTCCACGTGAATAGAATCATTGGAAATAGATTTGCTGAAAAAAATGTTGACATGTTCAATACTTATTTCCCCCCACTGTATATTATCCAGATAGCATAGTGTTGTTTATAGTAAAAAAAATACGTAATACATGTAGGATGTTTAAAAAAAATGCAGACCCCAAGGCCCAATTTGGCTTAAGCTCCAGATATTTTGAAATCTTACAAATGCCCTTGTTGAAGCCTCTCTTATTATACTATGACTTTTATATTCTTGTTATACAGTGACTATTATACGATGGTCATATTTTATTATCCCATAAACTAATGTCATTAGGATCCCAATAACCTTTGAGTTTTTTGAGAAACAGAATATTTCATGTGGGATTGTTTACCTTGCTCATTATGGGTTTACCTTGCTTTAGGTCCAGTCGCTTCCTGAATAGTTCTGCAGGAAAACTGTAGAGTAAGTTTTCCTTTGTCCTTACACGTTTCCTCCAAGTATGGCTGATGAGTGGTCTGATAGATAGAGGTCCAGTTGACTGACAACTGTAAAAGATCCTCTTGCTTTCTGCATGCACACTTTTTGTTACTTGCCTCGACTAATAAAGGCAACACATCCTAATCGTCCCCGGTCATAGATCATTAGGTAGAGAAACTACTGAAATACACCATTATAGATCTGGTCCTTGACAATCCATAAAGCTGGCAGCATTCTTGCCCTTGTTTCCACAGAACACTCCATTTGATGCCTCAGACCATTTCTTTGTGTCATACATGCTACAACTCCCCTGCTCCACTGATACTGTTGCATTCAAAAGAAATGTCAACATCCTTTCCACATTTTCTCTTACATTTACACATCACCATATCGTCTTTTACAGAGTTAATAGAACACTGAGAACATGCAACTCTCCTACGAATATTATAGAGTGTTAGGCGCTGATTACCTAATTTTCTTCCTTGTTCATTTCTTGTGAATTTATGAAGAACTTTGCACAGAAGGTCATCACTATTCAGGCATTCTTCAGTCATCAAGCCAATGTGCCAAGTCCCTCACATTCCAGTCACTGAAACGCCACACAAAGCCAGAGAAAACTCTACTTCCTCTGTTCTCGTCCTGCTAGACCAGTGAATCGCCATATTCTAATCTCCATTCTTGCTATCTTGGGCATCAGATTTGCTCCGACGTCATTTTTGATTCATCTGCAGGATCTTTAGTCCTATCGGTTAGCATGGAGAGGTTCAGTATTATTACCTCACGGCCTTATTACTGGAAGTCAGGTCTTGCTTCACTCTAATTCTTAACCATCATTCGTCTTCTGCTTAATCTTGATTAGGGTTACGGTGGAGGCGAAACCTATCTTGTTCTCATTCTAAATTACATGTCTGGGGTCAGTGATCCGATCACATGACTGTTATCCCCATTATGATGTTTCCTTTCCTTCTTCCACCTCCTAAGTGGTTCAGAAGAAGACTCTCTTTCAGATATCCCTTCTTGGTTGAAAACTTATCATCTGAAACATAATCTTTAAAAAACAGAACTCTTGGATACCGGATGAATGAATCATCATTGACACTGTTGATATCAGTTAATGACACATATGGCTAGAAAACTTGGTGTGATTTTACAATAATTAAAACTGTCCTGTGCTCATTCCAGAACCCGTATTCGCAATATGCTCATAATGAACATTCTCCCAACACACCCAATAATGTTTCGCTTTACTCTTCTATAGCTACACTATATGGTCAAAACTTTGTGGACACCTGAATCTGTCCCTGAATATCCCATTCCAAAACCATGGACATTAATATTGATTTGGTCCCCCTGTTGCTGCTATAACAGCTTCCACTCTTTTGGAAAGGCCTTCAATTAGACTTATAAAGTGGCTACTGGGTGCTGTACCCATTCAGCCACAACAGCATAATTGAGGGAAGCTTCCGATGTCATGTGAGAAGGCATGGTGTGCAGACGGAGTTCCAGTTCATTCCATTCAGTTGGTTGACTCATGTTCTTGCACACATACCGTGGCAAACCATGACTTTATGGCGCTTGTTTTGGCCACAGGTTCAGTGTTATCCTGGTTAAGGTTTGGGCTTACCCAGGATCTACATCGAGATTTCTGTAAAGCTGCATTCTGACAATGTCTTATTTAAAGCACTGCACACATAACATTGAATTAAATTTTAGATGCCAGGCTAATCTTCTCCCAAACTCTTTTGACAATATCTAAATTATGTCTAAATATGATATGATGATAAAATGACGTTATATGTAAACCAAGCATACGCAATAGAACCCTTCCAAGGAGAATTGAGGCTGCTATAGCCCAAAATAGGAACCAACTCCATAAATTAATGCCCATGGTTTTGGGAATAGGATGACCAACAAGCTCAAATAGATGTGATGGTCAGGTGTCCATATACTTTTGGCCATACAGTTGCAATCAAAATTATTCAGCCCCCATTGCAAATCAGGTTTATTGTCAAAATTATTCAACCCCCTGAATAGAATCCCTCACAACAGCACAAATATGCAAATCATGTGTTGTCTTAAGCATACCTGATGCAACTAATCAAGGGCTTCATTAGTTGCATCAGGTGTGCTTGAGCTAGAACACATGAAATACCTGAACTGACTAGGGGTTTGATGAGAGTACACTACCTGGATGGGGCAGAAAACGGATGCTATCAATGACTACAACCAGATTTCTGAGAAGGCAGGTTGTGAAAAACCCTCGAGTGACTGCAAAATGCCTACAGCAAGACTTGGTGTAACAGGCACTGAGGTTTCAGTGAGCACAGTAAGGTGTATACTAAATGCAGAAGGTTTCCATGCCAGAACTCCAAGACGTTCACCACTACAGCCCCAAAGCCCAAGAAAAGTTGGATCAGAAGCATACAAATAAGCCACAGAAGTTTTGAGATTGTGTTTCAGCACGATGGATCAGCGGTATGTCTGGAGGAAGAAGAATGAAGATAGAACACTCGGTCCACAGTCGAGCATGGTGGTGGCTCGGTGATGCTCTGGTTCTGCTTTGGGTCCTCTGGCACTGGAAACCTGCAGCGTGTGGAAGGCGAGATGGATTCAGTGAAGTATCAGGAAATCCTAGGAGAAAACATCACACCATCTGTGAGTAAGCTGAAGCTTGAGCGTCATCGGACCTTCCAACAGGACAATGATCCCAAGCGTACCTCAACTTCCACCAAGGTTTGGTTGCAGAAGAAGTCCTGGAAGATTCTACAGGGCCGTCACAGTCACCTGACTTGAACCCCATAGAAAATCTCTGGTGGGGTTTTAAGTAGGGATGCACCGAAATGAAAATTCTTGGCCGAAGCCGAAACCGAATATAATGAAAAGCTTGGCCGAAACCCGAAGACCGAAACCGAACTTTTCCCCATATATTTTGCCATTTTTTTCACCACTGCATAAATTAAATAGTCAAAATGTGCTTTTTACTATTCTGTCTTGCTTTTCAAAGAAAAAAAAATCAATTACAAAAACTACAATTTCAAAATATTTAACACTGAACATTTTTTTTTTCATTCCAGCAGGCATAGGCTACCAACAAGGCACAATATAACTTTAAATAAATAAATGAGTAAAATAAAAATATTTTGATGTGGTCATCTTTGAGCCCCCTTGAATAGCCGATGTTAGACCTATAACTGACTGCTGAAAGAATGGAACACTCTGTAGGCTACAACTAAAAAGTGCATTGACGAGTGCAAAAAATGGTTCTATTCGGTTATATACACGTCTGATTATATTGGGGATGTATACCGCTCGCGTCCCTGTACACCTCGCGGAGTATTAAAGTAGATATAGTATAGTTAGATACGTTGTTAAGGTTATGTTTCCTTAAATAAATACGTCTTTACCTGCTTCCGTATTCTACTCCCTTACGTCTCGCGACGTGACAGAATACTCCAGAACAGAAACAAAAGAAACGTGCACGTGTCCACAGTAAACAATGTCACGGTTGTCAACATCTGTAGAGCATGCGCTCGTGCACGTAGCTCACCGCTGCAAACATCTGAAAGTCTGTACATTTTCACAATAAACCTGATTTGCAATGGGGGTTGAATAATTTTGATTGCACCTGTATAGTATAGCTTCTTCGGTACAGTGTAATATATACTGTGAACTTGAGTGCTGTGTGGAACTGGCACCATACTTAGAGGAACATACTGTTTTGCAAGGAGGTATGTTTATGGAGAGAGAGGTTTAAATAATCATCAATAACTATTTCACAGATTTCAGATTAATTACTGAACTTAATGAACATCTGTTAAATCCCTGTGAAAGTCTTAATCAAACTTTAAAACGTGGGATGACATGAAGCACCATGACTGACATACGTTTGATGCATGTTCATATAATAGCATGTAAATTAATGTACATCTATCTGATTGCAAACCTGATTTGCTCAATTAAAAATTCCTCCATACCTGTGGCATTTATTGATCTGGTGTTTACAACTTACCACTTCGCTTAAACTTCTCTCCAGTAAGGTAGTAGGCAGCAGAAAAGATCTGTGTCTCTCCTTCAAACGCTGGTTTCTGTCCTTCATTGTAACCGATTTCAAATGGTGCTAGAAACTCCAAAAGACTCTGAACACCAGAAGAAATCAGTCAGCCTTGGTGACAGGACGTGATCTTGATGTTTAGCATGGTAGTAAAATTATACTTGAATCATCAAATTCATACATCAGAATTTTGTGAAAACAGAGAAACAGTGTAGAAGGTTTTCACAAACAGAAGGACGTTTCTCCCACCCCAAGAACACTGATTTCAAATGGTGCTAGATCACTGACAAAGACTCTAAGCCACCATCTGAAACCAGCTTCCAAGAGGAGTCACATTTCTCCACATCCTCTTTATGTCCTCCTGCTCAGCCGTTTGCTGAAACAAACACAAAACAGAAAAATGAACGTAAGACACATTGTTTAATGTTCTACACAATGTGCCATCAGCAACAAATTGTAACTTCACATGTTAAACAAATGCATAAAATCTTAACTCACATTTATGACTACCATTCCATACCATTCCCTAGTTTACATTTTTGACCAGACAGTGGATACTTGTTTCTCAACCTAGCTTGCACACGTTTCCTATATACATTCCAATGGATGCACAGGTACAAACCTCTACATTTCTCTTGTCTCCACCCAGAGATGATCCTTCTGAAATATGCAAAACATTCTGCCCCACCCAAATTTTCCCTACCCTTTTAGGACACAATGGCAAAAATACTGAGAATCAGAACGTCAAAATATAGCTATATAAATGACAATCATCGGGGTCTGAAACACTCCTTGGCAAGTAGCGCTGAATACTAGTTAGATGAGTGGATGAACAAACTATTAAAATTTTATAACAAATGGATATTGCTAACGCAATCAAATGCCTGATGAAAACTAATTTGTGCTTTGACCCCTAATAATTTACCATCAGATGTAGGTGCTGATTAATAAAGTAGAGGCCGGAATAACTATTGCAAACACTTTAATTGTACACTGGGCCTTCATTAATATTTATTAAAGCAATACTTGTGGACTGATGTAAAGAAAAACCTTCAGTTACCACTATGGCTCCACTATCCGAGTCTGTTGTATCTACAGTATATATTTAAAAGACGTGACCAGCCGACCACATCTCATGCTTTGTTCCTGTGGCCTATTTTGCTCTCTTTGACTGCTGGCCACAGATGACTGATCAGAGTCGAACTCATGATACCCAGGTGATCGGGCGAACGCTTTTCCGTTTTCTCTTCTATTTGGTCTTTTGGATGATATATTTACTGTTTCTACATATACAGTAGCATGAAACTGAATATTCAACTGCTCTTCAAATGAAGTGCTGGTGGTCAGTTTGCAATTTGCCTCCTTCCTTTCATGTCCCCCAACTATCACTGATTGGTTATAATATTGTCTGTGGCTTTGATAAGGGGATTTAAAAAAAATAAAATAAAAATCGAGCATGGCAAGATATATGTAACACGTATCAGCTATAGGTCATTACACCAAAAAAGGAAATTAAATGCAGGAAACGTTGCAGCTGTAACTGCAATCGCAAGAGTAGCCAGGGTATTTTTTTTGCTTAATTATGCATTAAGAAGGTCAGAAATGCTTGCAAAACTGAAGTTGAGGTCATTCTGAAAATGTTAATAAAACTGTATAAACTAGATGCGCATGTGCTTGTGGTGAATAGCAGTGAAAATACATACTAAACTCTTGAATAGCCAGACAAACAAAACATTGTGTAATTCCCCCCCAGTCTCCATTCATGTTTTGAAAGTGAAAACATTTGCGGTTTTATCTGTTTGGCAAGCGGGGACAAGAGAAGTGAAGTTACAACACAAGATGTTTTGTTACTCTGCTCTGAAGTCAGACAGCAGGTTATTAAAATTCGTATAGCACCACAAAATAGGTGAAAAGGAAATCGCACATTATTAAATAAAACACTTTTTTGTAAGAAATCTTAAAGCTGCAGACGTGCCGTTTTCTTACAGATATTTAAATCTTCCAACCTGAAAGATGCCAACTACTGTGAAGACTATATTCTGTATTGCCAATTCTATAACCAATTGTCCCTCAACTGTCAATCACAGGATGTTTTTCGGTTTTTGAAACATTCTATGTAAATTCTAGAGACTGTTGTGTGAAAATCCCAAGAAATCAGCAGGTTCTGTGATACTCAAACCTGCCAGTTCGGCACAACAACCATGCCACGATCAAAATCACAGAGACCACATTTTCCCCATTCTGAAGTTTGATGAGAACATTAACTGAAGCTATTCATAGCTTTCACGTGCTGTAGCATTCTTATAGGAACACCCAACTGGAGGGCAAAACAAGGCTTTCTTCGGCTGCCCGCCAGATTTGTTTAGCCAAAATGCCAGACAATTATTGTTCAGTTGGAACGTCAGCTAATTAGCACGCACCTTTGTTCCAACAATGAAGAATTTCTTGTCCTTCATGTCCCAAACGGAAGCATTATTGACCCACCCAGAACGAAATACAGCTAACTGTCTGCACTTTTGTACGCTTTCATCCTGGCGACAGTGTAAGGGGATGGATTCTCCACAAGATATACGTAAACATCGCCGAAGTGGAGCTCTGGCAGGGACTTGGCTGTTTACAGTGATTGAAATACATGCGGCGGGTGCTGTATATGGACCCACAAATACCCAAAACTTGCAGTTTGTTCAAATACCGTTGTTTCTCTTCTTTTGAGAGGTGATCAAAATATTCGTGGCTTAAAACACATAGGAAAATCGACAGGCCTGTGCTGCAGTTCCATGGAGTGTCCAGTGTTGGCTGCCATTGTTGAACGATGTTTTGCCCTCCAGGTCTTCACGCCAGTCACGTGACTGAAAACTATGAACTGACCTGCATCTGCAGGATTTTATGCAGTATGCTGCCGCCATATGACTGGCTGATTGGCGTGAATGGGCAGAGCTGTAAGTGTTCTTGTTAAATTGCCGGATGAGTGTACAGACCTAATATTTAGTGCCACATTCCCAAAAAGCCAGATATCAGGCTGAACCAGCATCGCTTCCAAAAACAAATGAATCATGAGCTGAGCCAGACCATTTCGCAACAAATTATTTGTGCATCACATGATTTGCCTGATAATGGAGTAAAAAGCTTTCTGCACCCTCAGTAATAAAAGTATCAAACTTTACTTTTCCTTGTTGCTGGGGTGGTACCATCAAGGGTGCATGTTTTATACCTTTAATATGCATCTGTTGTACGAAAGTACATGTGGCCTTGTACATGTGGAAAGTACATGTGAGTAGTGACCCTTAAGGTCCAATTACGTACAAGATATATAAAGGTAAAATATACATATTAAAAAGGTACAAACCATGTCCCCTTGATGGTACTACCCCAGTGACAAGGAAAAGACATGTTGATTTCTAACATATAAACAATTCATTTTCAGATAGACTCTTTACTGAAATGTGTGTGCAGGTAACTGCTCAGATTACATTTGCAAAACCAGCTGTTCTGCCTGCAAATTATGCGGGCCTGTTCACTGACAGCGTATTGAAATCAGTATCTGACAGATTATAATATCTCATATGGCAGAATACAAGGATAAGTGGCAGACAACTGACCAGTTAGCCAGTTCTTGTCAGGACTTGTAAAAAGGTAAAGGTAAAGCTACTGTAGGTAAAGGTACATTTCTCATGGTTTTCCCGTTCCGAACCAGATCCAAACTCAAGACAGATATACAAGAACTTAGTTCATTTCACTACTTTGCTGTTTGTGGTCACTGAAATCCAAAACCCAGCAAAATATGCATGCATTGTCCAAGTCACACACATCCAGCAATGTATATTTTATAGGCTTACAAGGTCAACGTGTATGAAAATTGTTATATACTTATATCAACATTAATTAAAGGTTTATACATCAGGCCTCAAACTTTGATACAACATATTATAGAAAAGTGACAACTGTTTAAGAAGATGACGGGACAACATGCAAATGGAAATTAGGAAAAGTTACAGTGCAAATAGACTAAAACACATTAAATACATGCTGTTCAGTAGAACCAGTACGGTACAACACGACAGTTACAGGCATGGCCGTGTAGAACATACAGTACATGCACTAGACAGCAACACTGTGTTATGAGTAAAGTGTCTATTGTGTTGTTTTTGTATTACAGGTAATCAGAGCATAATGTGTGGTGGACTGCGAAAATCCTTTAAATTTTGACGCTTCTACTATATGGTTTCTCAAAACTGCAGGTTTTTCTTCTCTTTTGCATGTAACACAATCAGAAGTTATAGTATTTTAAAGTGTGGTTATCCCCGAAAGCGAATAGGGAGAAATTCTGTATTTACAGATTCCAATCTAATTTCACTCATTCCAAGACATCCCTCCTACCATTACATTTGCTCCCCAAGTTACTACATCAGTCTCTGCCTGCACACCAGAAGTACGCAACCGTTGGCAGCTGACACCCCAGAGACTCGCTTCATTTTAAGAACTTTTTTTCTGCCGTCATCGATACAGCATGTTTAAGCGCTCTTCTCTGTTTTGATGTTGATGTGATGGCGCAGAAACAACGCAGATGATGTCGAAGACAGTGTCACAAACTGAACTGATGAGGAGTATATCTGTTTTGCTATAACCTTAACTATCCAAGAGCTTTATCAAATCATGAGAAAAGCACGGCCATCTAGAAAAATCTTTAGATAAAGCAACTACATTTACCATATTTACGAATCTGGCTCCTTACTTGACGTGATCTGTGCCAAGACAGCCAAGGCAAGGTTAGAGAAATAAACAACCTATATTAAAAACATTCCTGTCATTTCGGTCAAATATATTTGTTTTAAGTAGAATGACAAAAGTATATTACTGGCAGAAAAACTCATTTGGTCAAAACCTAAATGTCTTAGGGAAGCTCAGACCTTTGTCATTTTTAAAGCTCAATTTCGCTGTAGTAACTTCTGATGGGTTTTTCTGCACCCACTCACATATATGGTCTACAAATATGGTATGAAAATAAACATCATGATGTGAATATGATATGATGTATGAATATACCACAGGGCAGGATGATGAATGATAAGTTATTAGGTCCAGCATCTCTTTAGATCAGCTGCGCACAAAGTAAGTACCTGGTCCCCAGGTGAGGGGTAGGTGTCTTTGCTGGAACATTGCTCTGTGCCTCAACCTAGAATTCATTCAACATCAGAGTGGGACACTTTACCGCTCCAGGTATGCACTGTGACCTTGCGGTACATGATGGATTGAATACTCTGCCACATACATTGTTTATCCCTGGTGTTTGGAAAGTGGCCACAAATCTTCTGAGCATTTGTGTACTTTTCCGCTTTGACACAAGACGAGACAGGTTAGACCTCCCGAGTCCTGCCATGTCACCCGATCTGAAGGCAACATCACAAGCACTAGGCAAAGGCGGCTTCTCGGCCATGAACCATGGTTTTTGGTTTGCTCTTACAGGAATGTTCTCAGTGACAGTAGCCAGTAACAGATGATGTGAACTCTTCCAAGACAGTGGTATTGGCATTTGCAGCGGTTTCTTCGAAGACAGAACAGTTTGGTATAATCAATGCAGTCCTATATTGCTGGGGTGGCACCATTTGGCAATATTTTTACATGAAAGCTTTAGAATACTGGAGATACGGATTGAGCAGCCAAGGTGGGGATGATCTATCCTAGTTCAACATTTGTATACGTCATGTCCAATGTATTGCTGCCTCTGGTTGCAAACTTGATATTTTGGCAATATTTAGGCAGAACCAGCCTGAGCTTTGCTGATTAAAATCCCCAGCAACGATGAAGCAACTATCTGGGTGTTCAGTTTGCAATTTGCTCACAGACTCATAGATTTCCCTAAGTGCTATGTTTGGATTAGAGCGAACGTAGCGTTTGACTTTATAGCATACGTCTGTGAAAGAGTAATGGATCATAATTGCACTATCCGGTGTCGCCCAGAAGAGGATGGGTTCCCCTTTTGGGTCTGGTTCCTCTCAAAGTTTCTTCCGCATGTCATCTCAGGGAGTTTTTCCTGGCCACTGTTGCCTCCGTCTTGCTCATTAGGGATTTAAATCTGGATTTCTGTAAAGCTGCTTTGTGGCAATGTTCACTGTTAAAATTACTTTATAAATAAAATGTAATCCAACTGAAGGTACAAAAAAAAAAAACCCACCATCACACGCTTGTGGCAGGCAGAATGCCTGACATTTTACCATTAAAAACGCCACCACTGGTGAACAATGATACATAAACCACCATTTCCGTGAAAATGAAAAAAGCAGCAGCCCCACCACTCAGTGTTCAGTAGATTACCATAGTCAGAGATAATCCATTTTGTCATCAAGTGAATAGATATTGGCAAGTAGAATGGTAGGGATGGCCAGAGTGCTTAGGTTAGCCTTTAGCTTAGTTTGGATACCAGGCTTCATATGCAATATATACATTTCTCAGGCCTGCTGTTGACTCAATATTACTGCATATCACAATTATTGAATACTTGGTTAACAGAATATAATCTAATCCCCTCCACCCCTTGCACATGTACATGTTATTTAACAATTTTTTACTTATTTTGAGTACACAATTTTATGAAATTCTATTAAGAATGCATCTTATCATTTTAACAGAATATTGCCACAGCAGATTATGTGTGCACATTGGTCTCATTCACATAACTTTAAAAAGCATTTCAGAGATGTAACACAAATTTTCATTTTGACAAAGAGTGCTGGAGGGAAATGCTAATGAAAAAGAAACTATGGTACTTCCTTAAATAGTTAAATTAACAATCAGCCTATTGCTGCTATACATGTTCTCTCCATTCATGCCCTGATTCCTCTGCTCTGTCCAATTTTGTGAATCGTTCGGAGTTATACCTTTTAAACTGAAGATCAACCCCAACCCATGTCCTAAATGAGTGAGTTAAACACAAAGAAACCCACACACACACGCACACCACCCCTTTCGCAAGGAAACCCAACACCAGTTCTTCCTCTGAGGACTATTACGATGATCAGTCCAACAACTCTAGAGAATCTAGCAAAAGCAAAGGAAGGGCAGTTTAATCTTATTCATCTCCCCCACCAGACATCGATAATAGCCTCCCACAAGTGCTGAGAAGCAGGTTTACAATGTTCATTGTATAACAGGAAATATTTAATGTGACTTTAAAGAATGATTATTCTCTGTAAGACAATACACTGTGCACTGGCTTAGAAAAAATCATAGACAACTCAATTCCAAATTTATTATGGACAGGTTTATGTAAAAAAAAAATAAAAAAATAAAAATAATAATAATAAAAAAAAGCACTATACACTGAGCATCTAATTAAATATTTCTGTGTAAAAGCCAAAATGTTCGATTCAGGATACTTTGCCCCCATTTTGGTCATTTGCCACTCCCCCACTTACATTACAAATTTACTGTTAAGAAAACAATATTAAGTAAAATGCATTTTAAAAATGGATCACGTTTTGTCCAGCTACCAGGGGCGTGACCTGGCCTGGGCAATCGGGGCTGTAGTCCGGAAGATTTATTTCTTCAGCCCTGAATAATGCTCCACTTGAGTGGTTTGTCACTAAGTAACTGCATGTCAGTAAAAGAAGACGGCAGTGTTGTAATTTTATATCTTCGTTGAACAGAGGCGAGACCGATCAGACAGGGTTTACAGGAAAATACGTGGAAACACCCATGTCTTATTGGCTGACAGTCTCTCAATACTGCCGACGCTAGCTCACAGTCAATGTGTGACGCTTTTCTAGAAATCTCATTACAAAAAATAGTTTCTGCATCTGTCTTCCTAATCTTGAACTAAAATGTACTTCCAGTGTTTTTTATTTATTTTTTTTACCAAACATTTAGCCCAATTCTACATTATGGAGTATTCAACAATCCTAGGCCCTAGGGTCTTTAAGAATACTTTCCAGCAATGCACAAAAACAGCTCCTTTCACTAATGAGCTTTCTATGAATATGAAAACAGAACTGGATCAAGGTGGCACAGGATAGGGGCATACAATGCCGTTTCTGAACAGGTGTGAGGTGCAAACAATAAAAATAATTGCAACTGAGAAATCAAAATGGAGATGATAATGCAAACGATAGACTTCATCTAAGAACACAATCTTACCATGACTTATTAATAAATCAAAATTATACAATCAATATCCTAAAAAAGGCACCAAAGAAATAAATTAGAATAAACTTAAAGCCAGGTCCTAAAGTGTCAGATCTTAAAATCTCTGTACTTAACAGCAACATATGCTTCTTCAATGAATTCCCGTGCGATCACATGCATAGCGGCATAATCTGAATCACTATGGCAGTAACGCAAGGAAGCCTTGTGGCAAGGCCTGAAACGCAAAGCTGTACTACGGCAGGGCCTTTGGCTCACAACACTGAAGGCAAGTGTGTCTCAGCATACAACAGACAAAAGAATGCCTACCCCAACAGGTGAAAAGATTACTTCAGCTCACCCGAGGTACCTTGCACTAAAAGATGTTGTGCAGTTTCCTTCTGACTCTTATACACTTGCTTCAGCGTCCAATGTGTTCTTCCTAAAATGGAGTGAACTAGGGAAATGGAGAATTCTGGTAGATGCCAGTGCACCGTACCGGTGTAGTGCAACAGGTACTGGAGTCAAAACAATTTACCTGAATGCCTCGGAATGCCAAATCTCACGATACAGCACGTACATAGCACCAAAACTTCTGGCAGGAAAAAATGGACACTTGTCTTACCACACCCCAAGCCACTGATTTCCTCCTAGCTTTTTTTTTTTTTCTTTCTTTCTTCGCTCCTTCAGTACGGTGCCTGCTTAGAACACGCTTTCTGCTCTATTGAAGGAGATTGAAGGAAGTGGCACAAGTTGGTAAAAAATATTTCCCCT
Organism: Ictalurus punctatus; assembly: GCF_001660625.3. Taxonomy (NCBI): domain Eukaryota; kingdom Metazoa; phylum Chordata; class Actinopteri; order Siluriformes; family Ictaluridae; genus Ictalurus; species Ictalurus punctatus. The sequence continues at coordinate 1,470,555 of NC_030430.2, read as the reverse complement.
CCCTTTTCTGATCTGTTCAAACACTACGTGTTTGCTTTGGGCACGACAATAGGAGGAAGGACAGAGAGGCACACTGAAGGCTTTATCTGCTGGATGGGACAACGTTCAAGGGAGTTTCCTGGGCTCAGAGCGTAGAAGAGCTTGGTGACAGTTGCTGTTTGGAGGTATCTGGTTGCTTCTGGAGCTTAGCCCCCCTCTTGCTTTCTCGCTGCTGGGTTTGTTTGTTGTAGCCTGGCCCTCAGTGTGTTATGTAATGTTTATAAAGGATTTAAAGGAACAGTGTTGTTTTTTTTTTCCACCTCTGAAAAGAAAAAAAAAAAATCAATGGAACCAGGCTGCAGCAAACCCAACAGGTCATTAACAAGCTAAAACATTAAGCTGAAAGGAAGTTAAATCTGAAATGTTATAAATCAGTTGAAGGAACAGTGTTTTTTTTTGTGCAGAAGAAAAAAAAAGAAAAGAAAAAAAAATCAGTGGGATCAGGATATGGGAAAACATAACAGCTCATTAGGAAGCCAAAACATTGAGCTGAAATGAAACTTAAATATGTATTCTGTACTAAATATGCTATATATCTAAACATAATAGGTAGTAGATAACATCTATTACGTTAAACTACTGTAAACAAAAAGTTCTTGCCAGGGATCAAGAAAATAATATATTTTGGCAAATATTACCTTTTGGAATCTACCAAGCACATTTATCAAGTGTTTAATATCCTCGCTGATACGGTTTATCTTTCCTACTTCACCAAGTTCCCATGTCACCCTTAATCTTCAAACAATTAAAGGCAAACACAAAATCCCGACAAGAGCACACAAGCACACACACGTCATGGGCACGATGAACAACCCTAGCAGATTCAGGAAAATTACCAGCTTTCATTCCTATGTACATCAGAGGCCAAAGCCCTCAGCACACCACCCACAGGTTAATATTTATCAGTGGCTGGCCTCATCCGTAAGGAATGACTCACTTCTGTTGACCATGGTGCCACCACATTAAGCCAGCATGCCAGGCTGTGGCGTTGACTATAGCAACAACTGCACTGCGGGTGACCGGCATCAACGCAGACCTGTGTCTGACCTGCACTTGGCACTACAGCTTTCCTAATGGAATACTCAAGTTCTTGGGATGATGAGGGCATTCTGACAATCGCCACATTTATATATACAAAAATATAAAATAAAAAATGTATTTTAGTCCCAAGATGCAGCATTGGTTGGAAGAAAGCATAAACTGGTCAGAAGACCAAGACTGCAAGGAAGCTTCTAGAAACCCCTGTGGCCAAGGGTGAAGGGAGGGGAGGATCTCTCTGCTTTCCTTCCAAATCTAATATGTGGATGACGCAGTGCTTCTCTAAAACTGTGAAACAAATAAGCAAAGTGATAAAAAGACGGCATTCTAAGAAATCAAGGTGCAAGCAATCAGTCGCTCTAAACAGGAAGCGCAGTGGTCAGCCAGCAGAGGAAGAGGGGAGCTGATAAACACCAGAGCAACAGGCACAGATCAACTGCGTCACACTTCTCGCTGCCTCACGCAGCCATGTGACTGGCAACACAAAAACAGTACAGCACTGCACTTATGCTCTCATCAAACCAGCCAGAGGATGTCCACAAAATCTCAAACTTCTTCCAAGTAATACCACACCCAAAATCAGCTGTACGGCAAATTATATAAACCACATTACATTTAATATAATGCAAATCTAGTTATAATCTCCAACCTATAACAAAAAGCAATTTAAAACTCCACGTGTGTCAAAACAATTTATTCAGTATGAATTTTTGTTTTATTCTCCATTTAACCACTGAACAAAAACTGTAAACGAAAACATTACCTTGTGGCCAATGAGAGGCACCCCTCCACCTGTTTGTTTGAGCTTGCCCAATAGAATTGCTTCTGCAAAAGCTCTTAGGTAACCTTACTGGATGAGAGAGCTGTCACTCAGCTGCCTGACATGGCTTCTTTCTGGCCACCAGCCAGGACTCAGTCACCAAGAGAGCAAGGTAAACAATTTCTCTCGCTCTCTTTCTCTCTTCCTGATCTGCTGGCGTGACATTTAGAGCCTTTTCAGCACAGTCCTGTTTTCTCAAGGCATCCTTGCATTTCATTGGAGGAGGGAGACAGACAGAGAGAAACAAAACTGACAGAGAAAATACGTACACACCATGCACTGGAGTCTGAATGCAGCGGATATGGCTGAGTCACACACATTGCTTCCAGTAGCTATGCAGAAATGAGTGCAGTTGAGGGACATGCTAGAAGAATGAGCCGAAGTCCAATTCTGACGAAACCGCCCCAATTTACCAGAACATTCTGCCCTCTTGTGTGTGCCAAAAGATCACAAATGTAGCCCTCACAAGCTTAGTTCTTGTTCACGACACTTCCTGACACTCACACTTTTAACCCATTACAACATATCCCGACAGAACATCATCTAGCCTATACCTGATCCCCAGCTAAGATTGTAATGCCACAGCCCCAAATGTGAATGATTTGCATGGCAAGGCCAAATGCAGTATGAAGTGCTTCTTCCTCAACAGGCCTGGACTGTCAGTGGGCTGTGATGAAGTACGGCTCAACTGTTACTAAGAACACCTATTTCTATACAGATCACGAATAGCCTACACATCCACAACAGACTTACACACACAGTGCTCAAGGTACCAGCACTTGTTTCCTCATTGGTCCAAAATAATGTTGAGAGATAGGGTGTTGCGATACTATTTTGTACTTCGCTATCTGTCTTTGTGAAGCATGTTCATCACCTTTCTCCTCGAATATAGGAATCTTCCAGAACAGCAGCTCTCGTCTTCAACCCTTCACCTGCCCACCTGCTTACTAATACACATTCGACGCCATAGCATGCATACACACAAATATATATTTGCAAAAAAAGCTTCCTCAGCATCGGTGTCGGAACCCAGAGCTGCGATTCCGAAGTGCGGACTCGGGCTTCAGCGGCAGAGAGAGAGAGAAAAAGGTGGTTGAGAATGAGGATGGAGAGGAAAAAGAGTAGGATGAGAGGCGAACGAGTAGACAGAGGGCGGAGGCTCACTCACGGCCGCTCTTGGGCAGGAGAAAAGCATGCGACATGGACTCCTGTCCTCCTAGCTGCTGCTTTCCTCTCGATGTGAAAAAGTGACGTAGCAACTAATCCAAAAATCTTGCCCTCCCTGTGTGTGCGTCTCTCTCCTGCTCTCTCTCGTCACCCTCCCTCCTTCCACAATCACTCCTCCCTCTCCTGCTCACTCTATTTTCATTGGCTTGAAACACCAGAATAACTTGCTGTTTTCTTATGGATACACATCCATACAAATAGATGTCAAAGTCTTTGCGAGCAAATAATCGAATATCTGCTGCAAACACTCATGCTCCCACAATGCCTTTCTCCCCTGCTCTATGTCTCCTTCTTTCTCTCTCACTCTTTCTCTCTCTTATGCACACAGTGTGACGCAGCATTTAATTCTCCAGGCTTTTCTCCCCTCTCTGTTATGGCTGCACAAGCCATTCGTCATGAGAAGCTCAACCCAGCATCACAACGGCTCTCGTGCTACAGTGTTAAAAATGAGAAAGTAAATAAAAAATAAATAAATAAAAAAAAAGGGAGAACGCAATCGCTTGTTTACAATTAAGCGGACACGGACATCTCCCTCTCTCCTCTCTCTCTCCCTTCCGCTTTCATATCCTCCTCTTCCCTCTGCCCTCCTTTAACTGGGTATCTGCCCATCTATCTCCCTCGTTCTCTGTTCTTCCCTCTCTTCCTACAGTGTCTCATCTTTTTGTGTGATTACACACGCACGTCTCGGTGAACTGAGATGACTGCGCTTGCCCGATCACCTGACAACCCACAGCTTTTAAAGGCACATAGCTAAGCTGAGCATCTATTACGTAACAGCTAGGCTGCTCTGATTATTCTGTCCCTCTCTTGGGTCACATCCTTGAAGGACAGACACAATCTGTTAATATCAGACCTGCCATTTGCTGTTAATAACTAACGTAAGGCGAGACAGGTAAGGTGGAAAATCACTGCATTTAGAGTATAAATAAGAAGGAAACAAACCAGTGCAAAACTGCACACGTCAGTAAAATGTAATGCTCTGCAGGCTAATAATAACAATGAAATCTAACACCGGTCTCTTGAACAAAAAGTCTTTGTTCCTGTATGTGCCTAAAAACCAGAAATAGATGGGTATTATACAAAAAAAGGGACCTGGGAGGTATTGATTTTGACATTCTGAAGAGGGTCACTGAGTGTCAATACCAGGGAAGCTCTGCTACCATGGGACATTCCGTGAACTTTCCATAGACTTCCTCTTCCTATCCTGAGACCATGAAAAGGCTGTTGCATGACAAAGGACTGCGAAAGGATATCTTACGCAGTATTTACCTGTAGTCATTTTCCAAATAATAGCTTTGTTAGGGTTAGTTATAGCTGAGTTATTGGTTGAATTACTGGCACAATGTATATGTGGTGCATTTAGTCACATGATCTGCCAGTTAGGAGAAAATACAAGTCATTTCAAAGCAGAAGACAAGTATGCTCATTTGTTAAACAGACAAAAACTAATAAACAATTAGTTTACACTTTATTACAGTATAATATAATAATGGTACAATGCATAATGAAAACAAACCCTTCCCAACTCTGGGGCTGACACCTTTGGCATGACTACACTTCCCAGCATGCTACTCTCTGCGAGATTATGTTCAGAGAAGAGGCAGGGCTAGCAGGAGCAGGTCAGCAAGTATGGCAAGCAGCAGGCAGATCACACACCAATAAGCCTCTTAACGCTCAATTTAAGTATGACACTGCAAGCAGCACACCAAGGGCTCATTACCACAATGTCACACCAGTGAATTGAGAAATAACTTCTGCCAGTATTACAGGAAGTACTGCCAGAAGTCTGCTGTGTGTTGGAGCAGGAGCTGTGGCTCTGTATATCCGAGCAGAGAACATCAAAACTCTGCTGTAATAGATTTTTGTTGCGATTTATTTATCTGATGCCTAAAAGAAACCGATTAAACATAATGAATCTAGGGTGTTACACTGTAACCTTAGAAAAAAGCGTGCCCAAAGAGCTCACTGAGTCTAGCTTTATAAAATATGTTTACTACATATAAACTTTAAGGGTCAGAAGAAGCTTCTAGAGTTCAAGGTTAACCATTTTTTCTAGAAGTACATATCAGTTTAATTAAACTAGCTAAATATGGAAAGGCAAGAGTTTAGACTTGACTTGAGCCCTTTTTTTTTTTTCTTTTTTAAAACTGTGGAGGCTTTCCACCACCACCTTCACGCCTGTCAACATTAACGATGATATATTAAACACACGGTGGCTTAGTGGTTGGCACGCTTGCCTCGCACGTCCAGGGTTGAGGGTTCGATTTCCACCTCCACCCTGTGTGCCTGGAGTCTGCATGTTCTCCCCGTGCTTCAGAGGTTTCCTCCGGGAATTCTGGTTTCCTCCCCCAGTCCAAACACATATATTGTTGGCTGATTGGCATCTCCAAATTGTCTGTAGTGTGTGAATGGGTGCGAATCCTGTCCAGGGTGTCCCCCACCTTGTGCACAGAGTTCGCTGGGACAGGCTCCAGGCTTCCATGTGTTGGATAAGCGGTACAGAAAATGGATAAATGGATGGATATGCTAAACAACAAGATCCATGTAGCTTTGGAGTGATACCACACATGTTGAGCCGAGGTCAACCATCCGCAGCGCCAATGCTGATCACAGGGTCATCAGCAGGAGGCACCTGGTGCATTTCAAAGTTACACTTTTAATTCATTTTAAATATTACGTTACTTGATAGAACGGTATTACTTATTCTGACTGACAGACATGCCTTGACAGGACTGTGTTTTCGATCAGTCTGAGGCAGCAATACATTCGGGCACTAAACAGTCCCAAGTTGGTAAAACACTCTTCCCAAAAAGAGCCAGTCATAACCACCTAATTCTCCTCTCTTTGAAACTCATAAATTCTAATAATTTATTCTCCAGTGAGGGGTGGCCTGAAAAGGGAAGAGTGTATGGGAAGGACATATACACTAACCATCCAATCCAGCCAATCATGTGGCAGCATTACAATGCATAAAACCATGCAGATACAGCTCAAGAGCTTTAGTTACTGTGGCATGGTTGTTGGTGCCAAATGGGCTGAGTTGAGTATTTCAGAAACTGCTGATCTCCTGGGATTTTTACACACACAATAATATCTAGAGTTTACACAGAATGGTGCAAAAAACAAAAAAAACATCCTGCACGTTGAAACACCTTGTTGATGAGAGAGCTCAGAGGAGAATGACCAGACTGGTTTAAGTTGCTTGCCAAGAACAGAAATCTGAGGCCATCATGGGCAGACTTACCAAAACTGGACAGTTAAACACTGGAAAAAGACCAGGAGATGTCCATGGATGAGATTATATTTTCTTATGCTTACAAACATAAGACTTAAGGATGCAAGAACGGAAAACACCATACTACAGTGCCTTGTGAAAGTTTTCAGCCATCTTGGTATGTTTCCTATTTTGCTGCCTTACAACCTGGAATTAAAATGGATTTTGTGGGGTTTGTATCATTTGATTTACACAACATGCCTACACACTTTGAAGATGCAAAATATTCCCCTTAAACCACTCGAGTGTTGCTTTAGTAGTATGCTCAGGGTCATTGTCCTGCTGGAAGGTGAACCTCTGTCCCAGTCTCAAATCTCTGGAAGACTGAAACAGGTTTCCCTCAAGAATTTCCCTGTATTTAGCACCATCCATCAGATTCAATTCAGACTAGTTTCCCAGTCCCTGCCAATGAAAAACATCCCCTCAGCATGATGCTTCCACCACCATGCTTCACTGTGGGGAAAGGTGTTCTCTGTGTGATAAGAGGTGTTAGGTTTGCACCAGACATAGCATTTTCCTCGATGAAAAAGCTACATTTTAGTCTCGTCTGACCAGAGTACCTTCTTCCATATGTTTGGGGAGTCTCCCACGTGCCTTTTGGTGAACACCAAACGTGTTTTTTTTTTTTTTCCTTTAAGCAATAGCTTTTTTCTGGCCATTCTTCCATAAAGCCCAGCTCTGTGGAGTGTATAGCTTAAAGTGGTCCAGTGGACTGATAATCCAGTCTCTACTGTGGAGCTTTGCATCTCTTTCAGGGTTATCTTTGGTCTCTTTGTTGCCTCTCTGATTACTACCCTCCTTGCTTGGTCCATAAGTTTTGGTGAGCAGCCCTCTCTTGGCAGGTCTGTTGTGGTGCAATATTCTTTCCATTTTTAATAATGGATTTAATGGTGCTCCGTGGGCTGTTCAAAGTTTCGGATATTTATTTTATAACCATAACCCAACCTTCTCCACAACTTTGTCCCTGACCTGTTTGGAGAGCTCACTGGTGTTTCAGACTCTGGGGCTTTTCAGAACAGACGTGTATATATACACTGAGATCATGTGACACTTACGATTGCACACAGGTGGACTTTATTGAACTAATTATGTGACTTCTGAAGATAATTGGTTGCACCAGATCTTATTTAGGGTCTTCATAGCAAATGGGGTGAATACACATGCATGCACCACTTTTCCATGTTTAATTTTTTAAAAACAAGTTATTTTTTCCATTTCACTTCACCCATCTGGACTATTTTGTGCACGTTCCTTACATGAAATCCAAATAAAAAAATCAATTTAAATTACATTTTTTTAATGCAACAAAATAGGAAAAATGCCAAGGGGGTGAATACTTTCGCAAGGTACTGTATATGAACAACTAACATTTCATAATACTGAATCCCAAAAGGCAAGCATGAATCCCGAAGGCAGGATGAGAGACTAATTGCCATAGTGAACTTGTCATCCTGCAACAGATGCAGTGTTGAGCAGGAGACATTTCTGAGAAGTTCATAAGGAGCACCTATTAGAGAAGAGCAGAATAAAGGTTGGAACTGAAAGTGGAATTGAAGGTTTATGAATTCCTTTATGGAAGTTAATGAACAACTGGGCAATGTTGTAATTGTTAGGCCTATTCTGCACAGAGGAATCATTGATATGACAGACATCCAAATGAACAGCCAAGTCTGTCTCATTTACTTCCATCACAGACCACACAGACATTTCAAACAACGGAAGCTTCCGGCAAGGAGCTTTAATCCAACAAAGTTATTTAGAAACAGGAAATTTACCCTCCATCAGAAATAAACATCTATAAATAATGAGGTCACACATGGACCGTTATTTCCTCTATTGAGTGCCTTGTCAATAAAACACTCATTACACGCATGTTATTTCCCCTTTTCAGTGGGTCATTTCCCACTCTCTGCTGGGTTTTTTTTTTTTTTTGATGCAGCTCATGATAGCTAATGAGGCATGTTAACCCAGGGCCTTCCTTTCTGCTATTTCTATACTCGGTCATTCAGCAGGACGTGACAGGCCGGTTAATTTTAGCTGTGTCATCTCTCCACTTTCTGCAGCTCAATTCGTCAGCAGTAGAAGAGCCTCAGGACTTGGTGAAAGAAAGGCACTTCTTTACTGCCTTACTAAAAACCCAGGCCCCAAATGACGCACATGAACAGTCTCTGCCTCTGCCATTCAGAAAAGCCATGGACCATTAAGTTCTTAGTCAACATTTAAAATTCAACAATTCCAAATTGTGAGATTCAGCTTATTAGGCTGAATCATATTTATTTATCTATAATATATTTATCTTATTAGGTCAAAAATGAATAAACTGGAGACAAAAAAAAACAAATGGCACACTCCACAGGTTCATATTGCAAAGCTTAATTGCGTCGTAATACAGTAGCACGATAAAATAGCTGTGCTAGTGCAGCAACTATGGATTACTTCGATAATCCAGTATTCGACCAATTATTTGTTTGAATTCATTGAGTAATTGACTGAAAATATTTTTTCACATGGTAAGCAATTGAACAGTGCACAAACCACTTTGTTTCCTTTTACATTTTGATTTTCATGACCAACATATTTCAGAAGCATTTAACCCCAGCAATGTTGAAACAAATAATACAAACCATAATAAGTACACGTTAAGGATAGATTGGTGCATTTTAAGCTCTAACTGCTACTTACATCACTGTACATTATGCTTCTGTAGGTATTTTGGAGTGTGTGTGTGTGTACACATGTATGTATTTTGGAGTGTGTAGCCAGGCTGTTTGTACAGGAGAGGATGCTACGTCCTTGATTAAATGCGAGTGTGCCTCTGTGTTGTCATACTAACTAAGAAGAATTGGGCTCAAGATTTCTCACCAGGGTTTTGCCATCAGACTCACGCTTTCATGCTTCGTTTCGAGCCACGGAAAATAAGACTGATGAACAGATTTCGATGACATCTTGTGCCATATATCGAAAAAAGTGATTACAGAATCATTACGGAATGAATAATCTCACACCAGAGTATCTTTCAAAGTCAGCAACTGTGCGCTCTCAAACTGACTGCCACAAACTAACAGATTTAGTCTCATGCTAGCATGAGTAGACAATCCTGCTTACTATAGAGCAAGCTACTTAGTCATAACTCAATGCATGTTCTTAGTGTTGACTGGTGGTTCTGTTTTTATTTTGAACCTTCTATAATATAAGCCTCTACATTCTTTCAGTTATCTAACGCTCTCATTCTGCGTAAGTGCTGAAGCATACGTCATACCGTTGTGCTACGCTAGCTCCAATTTGCAGTATACACATTGTAATTATATATTGTTTAGTTTTGAAAGAATTCCAAATTACCGATAAATATTCGTCTTTTTTTTTAGCACCTCCCTCTAGGGTTGTTTCTTCATCAGTCATCTTAGTACGTATGCACGGTAAAAGCAAAGACTTTTATTTCGAAGAGTTTTTGCAAATAAAGTACTCGAATAATTCGAGGAATCGTTTCAGCCATAAAGACGTGTATTATTAAAGGACACTTACCCCGTGTGCCTGGAAGTGCTCTCCACTTCTGATCAACTGTAAAACATGAAATGCATCAAAGAACAGAGGAACCAACAAGCTTTCATAAGACATGAACAATGTGTTTAGTTCTTTCCTGTTATATTAATTACTAATGTTATGAGTTAAAAAAATTGCACCGGACTAATTTCAATAATCTATTAACAGCCCCCTTCCCCCCCCACACACACATTTCATTTCTCTACTCTTCCTGCCTTTTCCACCCATTTGGTATCATCAATATTTTGTGTAGCTTCAGATGTCAGTGTAACATACTGACATTACCTAGGGCAACAATGTTCACCTCTATGGATACTTTCCTAAACACAACGAATAGATGTCCAAGTTCTATGAAATATGAAACTTCAGGCGTGTGGATTGGTTCCAACAGCTCAGATTAAGTCATTACATTAGTATGCATAGCCTTTTGGTACATTCCCACCTGTTTTTCAACAACAGCACAGAAACTGAAGATAGACAGACCTGGCAGAACAAGTGATGAGTGCGAAAGTTTCCATTCCCCTGTAAAAAAAAAAAAAAAAAAGAAGACGACAACATTTAAAAATGTAATTTAATACCAAGAAAACTTTTAGCTTATTTAGTTTCACAGACATAAGAGATAAAACTAGTTGTTGTATAAAAAATTGATGTATAAAAATAAAAGTTAAAAGGTTTTGCAACTGTTTCTGTAATATTTGCCAATGTCTCATTCTTAATGACATCGGCATTCTTCAAGTCAGGTATGGAGACCAAGAGGAAATTTTTTCTTTCGTTTTATTTATTTTAACTTTAAAAACAAACAAACAAACAAACAAAAAAAAAACACTTTTTTTGCTGTATATTACCCTGTTGTTTTGGATGGTCTTGTTACGGGTTTGGTAGACAATAGTGAAATAGTTTTCACTCAAATCTGGGAGGATGCAAAGTTTTTCAGTCGACTGTCTTGACCCACACTGTGCCCAAAACCCCCTTTGAGAAACTATTCTTTCATAAGCAATAAATATATACACCACTTGTTTAGCTTTTTTAACACGAACTTGTAATGATTAGGAGTGTAACAATATGTCAGTCGTTAAAAATGAATGTATGAATGAACGTAGGGAGAAAAATACGTCAGGTACTGTATGAAAGACTTTTCACTCTTTCGCCATATTATAAAAGCAGGCATAAAAGTTTAGACAGAAGAGACTTGTGTGTGTTTGACCGATGATTCCTTTATAAATCAGATGCCTTCACCTGAAAGGATTCAGCCCAATATACTTTTCAAACTAGGCCTTCGGTGTCAAAATACAGGTCTTGATTGTATCAGGGAATCAGTGTTGTCTCTCGTTCTTGCCATTCATCCTGGGATGTTTTGTACTGTTCAGTTTATCACATGAAAGCTGACGTAACACAAAGTGTGCCAGAGGTTACGCACAACAGCGACACCTAGCGGCACGCCGTCCTCCACTCCAGCTTTGTTTACATCGGAAATACAAGGTGCGCACTTATGACCAACAATTTGGCCTGGACTGAGCATTTAGGTGAGCACTTCGGTGTTACTGTCCTGACATCGCTGCAGGGTTCAATAAAACATTATTTAATAATATATATACTTAAAAATAAATAAATAAATAAATAAATAAATACAAGCTTGTAACAAAAGTACACACAAACAGGTTAGGTTACATAAACCACATATATACACAGGCTATAGAACTTAATACCATGGCAGTATCTTTGACAAGATAAATCATCTGCTTTATAACTTAATAAAGGAAGCATTTGAGCGAAATGTGCAAAATGTTCCAGTGAGGAGAAGAGAATGGGGGAAATATGAACTGCGTAACACGCCATCAAAGCCGCGACAGGCATAAAGCACACGCGCGCGCACACATACATACACACCTATGTCGCAGCAGCAAACCCCACCTATAAGCGTGTTTTTATCCCCCGCTAACCAGATAAAAACAACAAAAAGGAAGAACACAAACTTACTCAGGGGCTTCCTTTAAAAACATCAGTGATAATCCATTACATTACCTACAGAGGGGATTTCTGCACTGCACTGACTTTGATGCGGCAAATGATAACAGGCTACATAGCGGGCGAAACGTTGAACAGTTCAACGCTGTATAACTCGAATCAAAGGTTTTTTTTTATTCTTCCAACCCGTATATAATTAACATTACATGTCGGTTACTATGCGAGCATAACTTTACCCACATGTGACTCTACAGTGTTCCTTCTTGAACACGACAGCCAGGAATATTGTGTCTTGTTTCGCACAGCAACATTTTCCACTCACCTGAATAACCTTGTTTATTATTATTATTATTATTGTTATTTCCTGGACTTCCCACGGTCATTTCACGTGCTGGCTTGCTCCCACGGCGTCGTCGCTTCTGCTCCGGGGTCCGTTCAGCATTTCCGAAACGTCCGAAACACCTTGTGAAGCGCATCAGAATTTCCACAGCGCCACATTTGAACCCCGCCCCGCTTTCACACACCCCCGGTTCCCTATTCGTCGCCACCTTTGACGTCATCGAAATCACATGCTTTGGACGCGTGTTTACAAACACTCGACTGGATCACGTGTCGCGGAGCCATTTTGACATGCGTGAGGCGCGTGCGGTGGGGGTTTCACGACATTTCTGCCCCGCAGCTGCGGTAGTAGAGCATCTGCACCGTGCTAAAGTGCATACTGATACACTGAATCGAGTTCGGTTCAATTCTATTTCATTTCTATGGCGTTTTAATCATAGACCTTGGCTTAAAGAAATCTAGTTGTAGAGCTACACTCACCGTCCACTTTATTAGGAACACCTCCCTGCTTGGGGGAAAAACAACAACAACAACAACAACAACAACAACAACAATAGAAACACTCATAGACTTTGTAAAGGTTTTAATGATTAGAATGGGGATTGTATTGGTTTAAATGGAAATTGTAATGGTCCCTGTGGATCTCTAGTTGGTAATTTGTTGCCATCGATTGGGTGGTGTGTTATGTCTAGTGGATACCATTAAGTACCAATAATGGTAATGGTTGTAATGGTTAGCTGATGGTTTTAATGGTATTTGTAGTGGAAAGCATTAGAATTTCTGTGATGTGTTCTGTTGGTTTTGTTGTTGTTGTTGGTTTTGTTTTGTTTTTCAGCAGGACTGTATACTTGCACATTCATACAGTTATCTAATAAGCCAATCATGTGGCAAAAAAGAAAACAATGCAGAGAGTCTGCAGATTGAAAGCCTACCACAGATTTCTGTTCTTGGCCTCAGCATCCGGTTCCTGACTGACAGGAGTGGAACCCAGTGTTGTCTTCTGATGTTGTGGCTTATCCACCTCACGGTTTGATGTTTTGTGCATGCTGAGTTGATTTTCTGCTCACCACAGTTGTAAAGAGTGATTATTTATATGAGTTACTATAACCTTCATGGCAGTTGAACGAATCTGGCCATTATCCTCTGATTTCTCATATCAACAAGGTGTTTCCACCCCACAGGACTCAGTGGGTTTTTTTTTTATTTATTTTTTTTGGTGCACCATTCTGTGTAAACTCTAGAGACTATTCCATGAGAAATTCCCAGGAAATTAGTAGTTTCTTAAATACTCAAACTAGCCATTCTGGCACCAACAACCATGCCACAATCAAAGTCACAGAGATCACATATTTTCTTCATTCTGATTTTTGATGTGAATATTAACTGAAGCTCTTTTCCTGTATCTGCAGGATTTTTTGCATTGCACTGCTGCCACAAGATTGACTGATTAGATAATGGCACAAATGTGCATTTGTACAGGTGTTCCTAATAAAGTGGATGGTGTCTGTAGATCCTACTGAGCCCCTAAAGTATCTTTAAAAAAAAACACACACACACACACAAACAAACAAAAAACTTTTGCTGTCTTCATTTCCTCTGTAAAGGCCCTCTTGGATCCAGCTCATTGATAATCAAACATATACTATATAACCAAAAGTATGTGCACACCTCAACATCACACCTAGTACAGTATATAAGATTGTTGGATGTCCCATTCCAAAACCATGGGAATTAATATGGAGTTGGCCCACCATGTGCAACTGTTACAACCTCCACTCGACTGGGAAGGCTTTCTACAAGATTTTCAAGAGTTTCTGTGGGAATTTGTGCCCATTCAGTGAAAGAGCATTTGTGAGGTCAGGCACTAATGAAGGCCTGGCTCGCAATCCACGCTCTAATTCATTCATGTTTCAGTAGGGCTGAGGTCAGGACTTTGTGTAGGCCACTGGATTTCCTCCACAGCAGACTCATAAAACCATGTCTTTATGGAGATCGCTTTGTATACCAGGGCACAGTCATGCTGGAACAGGAAAGGGCCTTCCCCATACTGTTGCAACAAAATTGGAAGCATACAGTTGTCTTAAAATGTCTTTGTATGCTGTAGCATTAACATTACCCTTCTCTAGAACCTTGGGGACTAGCCCTGTAACCCTGAAAAACAGCCCCAGACCATTAATCTCTCCTCCAGCAAACTTGACACTACTGTTGGCACTATGCATTTCAGCAGGTAGTGCTTCAAACACAGATTCGTCCATCAGTCTGCCAGATAGAGAAGAATGATTCATCGCTCCAGAGAAGCAGATTTCTACTGCTTCAGAGTCCAGCGGTGGCATGATTTACACTCCTCCAGCTTATGTTGGCATAGCTCATACTGATCTTCGACTCGTGTGCAGCTGTCCGAGCACGGAAACCCATTTCATGAAGCTCCTGACGCACAGTTTTTATGCTGATGTTGCTTCCAGAGGCAGTTTGAAACTCTGTAGTGAATGATGCAACAGAAGATAGGTAATTTTTACACACTACACACCTCAGCACTTGGCAACCCCACTGAGTGACTCCATCATCAAGATCACAAGTTCTTTTGTTTTAAAAAAATCCCCTACATTGCAGATTGCACTTTAGTGTTTATTAACTATTACATGACCATGTGTATTAAAGAATGATCATATATCTCGATATTTTAATCCAGCTTCAAAGTAAAATTTATCCATCATGGTATTTTACACTACTGGGTGCATGCCACGACAATGTCATGCATGCGGGGACTACAGCAAGGCTGGCAGAGGAACACAAATTTATTTAAAGAGAACACAATTATTGTGAAATAACTGAAAACTATTGCAAGCGGATGCAGACAAAATTTTCAAGGAAACCCATAAATATTGCAAGAGAATACAAAAATACTGCGAATGAATGCAAAAGTATTAAAAAAAATAAATCTCATTGTGACTCTTTAGGGGTTCAGTAAGATCTCTGCTGGGCAAACCAGAAAGAAAAACTTCATGAGGAAGAAACTCTCAGAGGAGCCAGACTCAAAAAGGTACCCATCCTCAGGGGCAGACTGGGAAGAAAACAAAACAAGCTCCTTAATCACACGGTTTGCCAAGGTTGCGGTGGAAGAACTCAAGTGACCTGCACAGAGCCTCAACCCCAATGAACCTCAACCCCAATGAACACTGTTGGGATGAACTGGTACACAGACTGTGCACCAGGTCTTATCTCAGGTGCTCAACCTCACTAATGCTCTTGTGGCTGAATGAGCACATATCCAATGTAAAGAAGAGTGGAACAAATCTGTGTTAATGCCCATAGTTTTGAATTGTATGTTCAACAAGCACACAATGGTGCTTATGATCAGGTGTCCACAAACTTTTGGCCATATAGTGCAGGGGTTACCAAACTTTGCCCTGCTGAGGACCCCCAGATAGCAATGGCCTCTAAACAGGGTCCCTGCTGTGAAACATCTCTATGAATCATTTACATTACTTGCATAGCAAATTTATTTAACAATCTTAAATTTTCTTTCAAAGCATGTTTTGTGGTTCATTTAATTTCTCATGTATTATTATCTGCACTATTTCCATATTCCACAATTCTTTCGTCATTATTATTGTACAATATGTGTTTGTGTGTTTGTGCTGTGTCTGTCTATGCATAATCTCACCAATGGGAATGAGTTGGCTTGAACGCTCCTAGATAGTTTGCCTTCCCGTATTCCTATATATTGTATGTATTCCGGATCATACTTGCAAATTTTACCAGCTTTTCTGTGTTGGTTTTCCAGGCTGCTCAGTTTCTGGGTGTTTTCACTTCAGAAACTTTGTACCATATCTAGTTATAGCTAGCTCGCTATATCTCAGGCAAGTTAAGATGGACACGGTAACTCAGTAACAAACACCTTGGAAATGTGATGCTGTCACACTGTTACAGAAATTGCACAAAACAGTTATTATTATTCTTATTTATTGTATATTTGTATTTTTAATTATTGTTCATTTGTCAATTTTATTTTGTTTATTGAATTTCTCTCCAATTTTCACGCCCTTCCCAAGGCTCTCTGGCGCCCAGTTTGGGAACCATTAATACAGCAGTGGTTCTCCAACTTTTTCAGCATGAGAAACCCTAACCCTTTTTTTTTACATGCTAAGTTCTTCTATATTAACTTTCTCAGCTAAGAGACTTTGTCCTCTATCTGAAAACGTATCCATTTTAAATAGTCTTAGGTTTTATCAGTGTGTGGCTAACAATACTGTACACTAGTATATCAGCGGACATCTCAGTTTGGTGTGTGTCTTAGTGTGGTGTGTATAATGTGTTTAATTTATTAATATTTCTCATTTTTATGTACTTCATAGTTCAAAGGTTGACAATCCCACCTTACATACAGGTCAAATTAAAATAATAATAATAATAATAATAATAATAATAATAATAATAATAAAGTTCTAGAATTTCTATGCGGCCCCTCTGGCGGCCCCCAGATCGATAACCACTGCTGTACAGTATATACCTGCTTGTTTAAGTTAACAGATATCATTTGGGACTGTTGGTAAGTTCATGTCACAGACCAACATACAGTATTTCTGTATTCATTTTAACTATTGCTGTGTATTAAATAATTCCTCATCAATTTGATATATTATACCCCTATAGTGCACCTATTATGTTTTTTTCAAATATTACCTTTCATGTAGTGTGTTATAGAGATGTTTGTGAATGTAAAAACGTCTGCAAAGTTTCAAAAATCAAAGCGCACAACAAAAGGTGTGATTGACTCCCAAAAGAAGGAACCGATTCTGAACAGCTTAAACGAGTCCTTAGTGATTCCAGACTTACTTCCTGTACAAACCTGTAGGTTTGTAGCAAAAAGCCCCGCCTCTGGTCGTCATTGGCTCCTCGCTGACAGCGGTAGACCAAACACAACAGACTGGGACGTCTGACCTCTGTATGCTCTCTGACAGGAGGAGTTTAGAATGAATCGTTTATAACGGATCATTTAACGAGTCGTTTGTGACATTGGGGAAAAAAAGGTAACGCTGCAATTTAAATTATGAGTACATTAAAGTGTTTTTTGACCTCGGATGTGTGTAAATCTATTGTATGCGACATTTAATACAAAATTAGGCACGTTTCAAAGCCATATTAGGTGCGATTTATGCAATGTTATTCTATATACGACCGCTGCACATATTGCAATTAAACAATATGCCATACATAAAAGCAAGTTTTTCAGGTAATTTTTGTATACTTGAATAATATCTTTTATAAAGTATTGAGTTGAATGGTTCGGGATGCCAGTTATATATATATATATATATATATATATATATATATATATATATATATATATATATATATATATAACTGGCATCCCGAACCATGTATATATATATATATATGTGTATGTATATATATGTGTATATGTATATATATATATATATGTGTATGTATATATATATATATATATATATATATATATATATATATATATATATATATATATATATATATATATAATATTATTATACATTATTATTCTTCTTGAATATGTTTCACCTTTCGACTATTCTATAATTTGACCAGTAGATGGCGGGCAAGTAGTTATATTTTTAGCGGCACACAGACAGGCCTGTGACGGCTTGGGATGGGAGATACCACATATTTTCAGAGGGGTGGGCACATATGCTAAACCAAAACACCGCGTGATCTGGACAATTAAATTAATAAGCCCGAGGCATTCGTGTATTTTGGGTGGATGCAAGATAACATTAAGAGCTGTGACAGAGCGAATTTATTTGAATTATTTAAGGTACGATCTACCGTCATCCAATATGACCATATTAATAAAGTCGCCATAAAATACCTGTGTAACAGTTCTACTGAAATGATTATAATGAGATGATAGTAATAGGAAGGAGATTATAACTGATCTTATAAAACCTGAGCTAGAATTATTTTTCTCCTCCTGCAGTTAAACATTTCATACGTCACGTGTTGTAATCTCCATATGGAGTATAGAGGGTGTGCATTGACGTCACTTTCCCGCCAGAACACGCCCCCTCAGTTGGACTGAGTGGCACAAGATCCAGCAACATGGCTGGTTTTAATAGAGGAAACTGTGAAAACGCTATTATAACTAATGATTATCAGCTTAAATTAAAGGCAGTTGGACTTGACAGTGACCCTTACAACTTGTCCAAGAACTTGTATATATAATATATAAATACATACATATATACACACACACAGTCAGAGAATGAATGAGCCCCCGTTATTCATCAGTGGAAATAGCCAGTGTTTAAAAAGAAGTATGCAGCAAATTATTCATCATTGTACAACATGAATACCACACGCCAAAACAACTTACACTGCTTGACTTAGTAAAAAAGGACTGAATGTTTTTTTGTGAAAAGATAGCGCTGAATTCTTGTTGAATCTGTTAGCACAGTCAACCGCACAACAGCTTTTTCCCATTTTAGATACGTTTTTTCTGTGTTTTTGCGGAATTCACGCTTTTTGCCACTCAGTGGGCGTGACCGCAGTGAGTCACAGCTACTGTGATGTCACATGCATACCCTCTATAACTGAAAAAAAGAGTCTAGTTTTCTAGCAAAAATGAGAGGAAAAAAAGGTATGTATTCTGATTGGCTAATCCTGTTTGTCTTCACAGTAGCTAATAGCCAATCAAATATCCATCCATCCATCCATCCATCCATCCATTTTCTGTACAGCTTATTCTTACTGGGTCTCGGGGAACCTGGAGCCTATCGCAAGGGGCATGGGGCACAAGGTGAAGGGAAATCCTGTACGGGGTGCCAATCCATCACGGGGCACACTCACACACATACACACACTACGGACACTTTGGACATGCCAATCAGTCTACAATGCATGTCTTTGGACTGGAGGAGGAAACCCCCAAAGCACAGGGAGAACATGCAAACTCCACACACAGGGCCACGGTGGGAATCAACACCCCAACCCTGGAGGTGTGAAGCAAATGCGCTAACCAAAAAAAAAAAAAAAAGGGGGGGGGGGGGATTTATTCGGCGTTTTGGGAAGGTTAAATAGAGTAATGGTAACTTATTGAACATCATTTCAGCGCAATTACTGTGCAAAACATTTACGTGACATTGCATAACATGTTTGCGCATTAATTTTGCTGTTTATAATAGGTGTATGTCAACCATCCATTCCGACGTTCTTTTACAATTATTACTTGTCACGCTGTACGACAAGATCCCACTAAGAATTCTTTCATAGACTGTGCAATAACATGTTCTTCATGTTAGATTAAATGATGATGATAGCTACTATTCTCTGCCATACTGGGTTTGCAGCAACGCAACACAGGTTTGTAGCTCTTTCACGTTGTCATTTGTAAACAATATGAACAGAACGTTTGCGTGCTAATTAGCTAACTACACACCTGGAAGCTGTAATTCATCCTCTGTTTCTTCCAAAGGTTGTCCTTTATGATGTGGAATTGTGCCTGTGACAGCAAAGTCACAGTGTAAAGCCGGTGCAAAATCCTGTAAATTCAGGGGGGATGTTTGTATCCTACTACATCTCCTGAGTTGTGTAAGTTTACGCATGTAATTTATGATTAATGATGTAAACCTCGACTTGGTCGACTTCAATTCATATAATTTGCATGGATTACTGCACTTTCATACAGTGCCCTCCAAAAGTATTGGAACACCAAGGTCAATGCTTTTTTGTCGTTGTTGTCATACACTGAAGATATTTGAGTTTGAGATGAAAATATGAATATGAAACAATACAGCAGAATTTCAGCTTTTATTTTCTGATGTTTACATTTAGATGTGTTAACCCAATTTAGGACATGGCACATTGTATTGGAACCCACCATTTTTTCGCAAAATGATAAAAAATATTGTGCAGTTGACTGGCAGGTGTTTCTTGTTGCCCAGGTGTGTCCTGATATATTGATTGTTTAAACAGTTATTAGCTCTGAACATCAACAGTACTCTTGGTTTGAGCGCTGGGTTTCACCTGTGAAGACTGCATTTGCTGGTAAAAAGAATAACCAATGTGAAGTCCAGAGAGCTGTGTATGGGAGAAAATTCAAGCCATTATAAAGCTGAGGAAAAAAATAGAAAATCGTTCAGAGCCATTGCACAAGCATTGGGCATAGCAAATACACCAATTTGGAATGTCCTGAAAAAGAAAGAAACCACCGGTGTACTAACAACCAGACATGGAACATCACAATCCACCATTCGTAGAAGACTTCGAGAGGAGAAATATAGAGGTCATACCACAAGATGCAAACCACTCATGAGCAGTAAAAATCGGAAAGACAGATTGGTATTTTGAAGGAAATACGGAAATGAGCCACAAAAGTCTTGGAACCAAGATGACCCTCTACCAAAGTGATGGAAAGGCCAAAGTGGGGATCTAATCATGATCCAAAACAAACAAGCTCATCTGTGGAACATGGCGGAGGTAGTGTCATGGCTTGGGCTGCTTCTGGAACAGGCTCACTAATCTTTATTGACGATGTAGCTCATGATGGCAGCAGCTGAATGAATTCAGAACTCTATAGAAACATTCTGTCTGCTAAGTTACGGAGAAATGCATCAATTTAATTGGGAGGAACTTCATCATGCAGGAAGTCAATGACCCAAAACACACTGCCAACACAACAAAGGACTTCATCAGGGAGAAAACATGGAACATTTTAGACTGAACATGTCAATCATCGGCCCTTAACCCAACTGAGCATGCATTTCACATTTAGCAGACGTCCTTATCCAGAGAGACTTATAGAAGTGCTTTGGTGTTTATCAAAAACACATCATCATGCTAGTTCACTAGGTCACGGACCACTAAGAACATTTTGTGAAAAGCGATTATTTTATATTATTGCCGTCAATTAAAGAATATAAAAATTAAAGAAAGTACAAACCCATAAATGAAGACAAATGAATCATTCAATCACGACAAAAGAAATGGCACAGTATAAACAGAAAACAGGCTGGTCTGTCTTTGCATAGACATAAGCCATAAACAAATGCCTCAGCTGATAGTAAGATTTCACACTCGCTTATTATTATTATCAATATTATATATTATGAAATATTTTTATTGGCTCAGAAATTAGTCAAAATAACTTCCCTTTCTGCCTGTCAGGCTTTACCATCACCGTTCATTCTGTGCTCCCAGCTGTCTGTGTATGTGACCTTTTATGGAGTTTTGATGGAGTCACATGCAAATTAGCTGTATTAGGAACATGCTTTTACTTTACAGGTCATCAACATATGCATACGAATGCGGAAAAAAAAGTGAAAATCAGTACAAAAAATAAAGAAAATGTAACATAAATTCCAGCAGTCAACATTTACACTCAATAAAACCTACATGTTGAGGAAAAAATTGCTGTGGACTGTGGAGTGACTTGTTAACCCAGGGGTAATCAAAGCCTCACCCGAATGCAACCCGCGGAATGGTTTTAATTATCCTCTCTCTTAGAATGTATGATACGTGGCTGGCCAATAGGTTGCGATTTTCCCTTTCGCTTTACACTGGTAAGCTTTACGGTGGTAGCTGCACCGTAAACTTATGTTGTGTTGCGCCACACTGTGTTAGCATGGTTAGCTACAATGCAATATGAAAAATAAATAATTAGTCATTGCTGTAGCCAAAAAGTGCACAGTTGGTGAAGATAACAGGTGATTTCAAGAAAGCTGGAAATCAGAACACGCAATTTTTTCATAGCACAATAGAAAAAATGTGTGCCTCATAGAGATCCAGATCCTTTCTGCCTCTGGATGGAGTTCAAATCTTCTTTAATTCCAGACTGCTGGGACTACGGCTGCTCCTAACGCCATACAGACTTCATATAAATCCATCATGAACTTTTTCACACTAACTGTTGTTACCCAGATGAGGATGGGTTCCCTTCTGAGTCGGGTTCCTCTCAAGGTTTCTTCCTCTTAAAACATCTTGGGGAGTTTTTCCTCGCCACCGTCGCCACTCAGTGGCTTGCTCAGTTGGGATAAATTCGCACCTTTAATATCTGTATACCGTGTCGATATTTCTGTAAAGCTGCTTTGAGACAATGTCTATTGTAAAAAGCGCTATACAAATAAAATTGAATTGAATTGAATTGAATACGTGAAGAGGCTGTTGCAGTAATCAAGCAGTTTAATATGAAGAGACTTTATAAAACAAAGCATGGGCATTGCATTAAACGTTAGATAAAGTGGCTAGAAGCTACCCTAGTAGAAGCAACTTTCTAGTTAGTTAGAGCTAATTAGTGGCGATGCTAAGCACATCTTGAACTGAATTTGTGAAAGAATGTTTAACTAAGTTAGTTGTTAATTTAATGTTATTCACAAGAAAACCTCATCTTGCTGTCCATTCATACTCTACTAAAGTTATTCCACTGACATTAAATGCTATTTGCTAGTCTTTTCCATGTTTTGCATACTGGAAATAAAACTCCACTGAGGGTCTGTTAGAACAGTTAACAGCAGAACAAGACATGGCTTAGCTATAAAACTATCAAGAGCTTTAGTTGTATATTGTACGTTCAAGGCTCAACTGTCATCGCTTCATCAAGTACCATGCGTTTTATTATCAAATAACTGGTTATAAAACGCTTTTATCATACGAAAAAATACTGAAGAAGATATATTGACAACTGAACTTGTAGAAATGACAGCACACTACTCCTAAATATTAGTTTGTGAAGATCTAACTTCAAATGTAAGTGTAGGTCTATTGCCATTCACTAACATGGGAATGGCTGGGGTTAAAAATTGTAATGCAGCCAGCCACTAGAGGACCTCAGAGACATTTTGGGTTCACTTTTGAATCCCTTTTTAGGATGACCACCCGTATGTACAGTACAGTTCAGTCCAGTGTACAGTCGTTGGTTTTTCACTGTGCCTAAAAAAAAAAGCAGAGGGACATAACAGTGGGATTTATGGCGTTCTTTTTTTTATTTGTTTATTGAAATATTTCATTAGCAGACAGTGTACACATTCGGTCTGATAAATAAATAGACATATCATAGAGATAATGTTATGTTAAAATCAATTCTTAAAAAGAAATGCCAAAAAGAAAAGGTACTTTATGTAATTGTCTTGCAACAGTCATTTAGGTGCATCAACTGAAGCTCTTGATTGTATCCGCATGATTTTTTGCACTGCGCTGCTGCCACATGATTGGCTGATTAAATAAATGCATGAATGCAGTTAAAGGTGTTCCTAATAAAGTGGATGGTGGGAGCAATCTTTATAGCGTTATCAATTTACGGTCCAGTGATAGCATAGAGTAGTAACCGAAGACAATATAAAGTGGCAGTTTTGCCATAAAACCATACAGCATCCCATTTTAATTTGAGTAACTCATTTGCTTGATAATAGATGGACGTAGAAATGCATACACAATTATTTATGCCACCTACACTGTATTTATGAAATTAAAATGAAAAATTAGTATGTAATAAATGTTGCACATTATAAATACTGAAATTGCACAAGAGTATGGTCTAATTGTAAAAACTACAGTACAGTATACACACACACAGAGCGAGAGAGAGGGATAACAATACTGCTGCCTAATTTATAAGTAGATGTATTTTCTTTCAAATAAAGGTTAAAAAAATGTCCATATTTTTGTACGCAGTTGGAGTTCATCTTACGTGACTAATTGGCTACAACTAGGTTTCTGCTTCCAGCAAGAGAAAAGCTGCAAAGAATAAATTCCAACAGAAGCAAAACAACATCACAAACAACAGAGTTGTGAGAGCAGCTTGAATGATATAACTACACCACCACAGATAATTCCCAGATATTTGACAATGGGGCTATGTCTGTGGATGACTGGGAACTAGAAATCTGGCTCAGGGTAAAGTGGTTTGAGCCGGCCCCCTCTGCCTTGATATCTGTCATTGATCTTGCAAAAGTGGAATAGATGTAGATTGTACATTTTGTGCGCTACTTATTGAGAGAGTGGAGGGGACATAAAAGGTTCAAACAATAGCTATAGCCCATATCTAACCAAACATTAACCATAGCAAATATCTAAACCTATGTAACTGCTGGTCAATTAAATGAAAAAGAAACACTTAATTATGACATCATGATATAGAAGACTTATAATGTATTAAACAGATACTGCAGTTAATCATAATCAAATAGCTATAGTTAGGTCTTTGCTTCTAGAAGCAAATGATTGGGAACTAGGAATCTGGCTCTGGGTAAGGTTGTGCTTAACTTTGTGCTCTGTTTTATTGAGAGAGGAGGGCACATAACAGGTTCAAACACTAACTATCATCTAGATCAGGGGTCGGGAACCTATGGCTTGCAAGCCATTTATGGCTCTTTCGGTGATTGGCTATGGCTCAATGGCAGGAAAAGAAAATAGGTAGTGTGTCAATTCAGTCCACATTCTGCATATTACATATTTTAAAATATTACATAATTCATAATCGATTCCCGTTTGTCATGCAGACTTCAACCTGCGGCACAACATGCTCAATTTCCAGTGTGAAGCAGAGCGGTAATTTCCCAGACTAATTCATAAATCGATTGAAAACTACATAGCCAGTCTGTTTTCTTTCTTTTCTTTCCTTTTTTTTTTAACAAAGGTGAAATGGCTAAAAGAACAAAAATGACGAGTATCGTTCTTTCTAGACCGAATGGACAGACGAATCTGCATATTTGGAAGTTGCATTTATGGTAAGTAGTGTTCAATTTACTCTTACTTGGGTACTGCATCTTGTATTGATTTACCATTTGATGAAATGATCATAACTGGTTAAATGATGTTCAAGTGCCACCTACAGGCCTATTAGGTGAAGTGCAGGCTGTTAGGTCAAGAACTCTCAAACTGCCTGTATTACATTACCACTTTTTTATTTTATTTTTATAATTATGCAATAATAGTAAAGATAATAACTATAATAATAAGAAGACATATATAAAAACATAAACTTTTATCTGGCTCTTTAAAGAAAAAAATCATAACTTTTTTTTTTTTTTTTTTTGGCTTTATGGCTCTGCCAGCTGAAAAGGTTCCCAACCTCTGGCCTATATCTAACCCTAAGCAAATCCTACTCCTAACCGAACATTAACCATAGCCAAGCTCTAACCCTATATAATTTCTGGTCGACTGAATGAGAGAAGAAGCACTTCATTATGACATCATAATATACAAGGAGTTTTTCCTTGACACAGTAATTGTACAATTGATATAATCACATTTGGGCCAATAACCCAAACTCAGGATCAAACCAGGGACACTGAAACTGTAAGGCATTAATGCTACCAACCATGCCACCATACCACCTTATTATAAATGACAAGTAAAGCTTATATAAGTCAACTTCATTCAAAGGGAATGCACATGGTGCCCACATGTGACTCTTCTGACAGCTAAAAATGCGTCCTTGTGCAGTGGGTGATATTTAGCAAATGCATCTCTTACCAATACAGTATTTCATCAAATTCCTCATGGGTCAGTGCTACGAGTTGAGCGTAAAAAGTTCAGTCTGTTCCAGTGTTAATTAAGATAAATCCAGTTATTGATATGTTACACACTCATATGTCTATTTGCAAGTGTTTCTCTGCTTGGCAGCTGAAATGTCTTGTGTTCCATGAATAAATAATACACATTGTTATGATTTGATTGCTAATGTCTGGAAACAATAAACAATATGAGTTACGTAAATGGAGCTGGGAGCAGTGGAGGACTGGGCTGAAGTGACGTTTGTCTTGAGGGAGTTGCAGCGAACAGGAAATGAAAGCACATTGCATCATGCTGAAAATGTGGGAGAGACCATGTTTTCCAGATTCCTCTGGCTCCCACATTTGAGGCACACACGCTTAGCTGTTCTTTCTGTTAGTTTAATGACATCAGACATCTTGTATTTGAGAAGGGGAAGAGAGTGGAGAATGCCTTGCAGTGAACTTAAACTATACTCTTGGGCAATAGTGTTATGACAACCAATAAAACCTCAATCTCAAAGCACTATTGCATTAAAATAAATAAATGAATTATATATATATATATATATATATATATATATATATATATATATATATATATATATATATATATATATATATATATATATAGTGATGGAAAAAAGTATTTGTTCCCCTGCTGATTTTGTACGTTTG
Organism: Ictalurus punctatus; assembly: GCF_001660625.3. NCBI lineage: Eukaryota > Metazoa > Chordata > Actinopteri > Siluriformes > Ictaluridae > Ictalurus > Ictalurus punctatus. The sequence continues at coordinate 1,444,157 of NC_030430.2, read as the reverse complement.
CCCACTGACAAAGAAATGATCAGTCTATCATTTTAATGGTAGATTTATTTGAACAGTGAGAGACAGAATAACAACAAAAAAATCCAGAAAAACGCATGTCAAAAATGTTATAAATTAATTTGCATTTTAATGAGGGAAATAAGTATTTGACCCCCTCTCAATCAGAAAGATTTCTGGCTCCCAGGTGTCTTTTATACAGGTAACGAGCTGAGATTAGGAGCACACTCTTAAAGGGAGTGCTCCTAATCTCAGCTTGTTACCTGTATAAAAGACACCTGTCCACAGAAGCAATCAATCAATCAGATTCCAAACTCTCCACCATGGCCAAGACCAAAGAGCTCTCCAAGGATGTCAGGGACAAGACTGTAGACCTACACAAGTCTGGAATGGGCTACAAGACCATTGCCAAGCAGCTTGGTGAGAAGGTGACAACAGTTGGTGCGATTATTCGCAAATGGAAGAAACACAAAAGAACTGTCAATCTCCCTCGGCCTGGGGCTCCATGCAAGATCTCACCTCGTGGAGTTGCAGTGATCATGGGAACAGTGAGGAATCAGCCCAGAACTACACGGGAGGATCTTGTCAATGATCTCAAGGCAGCTGGGACCATAGTCACCAAGAAAACAACTGGTAACACACTACACCGTGAAGGACTGAAATCCTACAGCGCCCGCAAGGTCCCCCTGCTCAAGAAAGCACATATACATGCCCGTCTGAAGTTTGCCAATGAACATCTGAATGATTCAGAGGACAACTGGGTGAAAGTGTTGTGGTCAGATGAGACCAAAATGGAGCTCTTTGGCATCAACTCAACTCGCCGTGTTTGGAGGAGGAGGAATGCTGCCTATGACCCCAAGAACACCATCCCCACCATCAAACATGGAGGTGGAAACATTATGCTTTGGGGGTGTTTTTCTGCTAAGGGGACAGGACAACTTCACCGCATCAAAGGGACGATGGACGGGGCCATGTACCGTCATATCTTGGGTGAGAACCTCCTTCCCTCAGCCAGGGCATTGAAAATGGCTCGTGGATGGGTATTCCAGCATGACGATGACCCAAAACACACGGCCAAGGCAACAAAGGAGTGGCTCAAGAAGAAGCACATTAAGGTCCTGGAGTGGCCTAGCCAGTCTCCAGACCTTAATCCCATAGAAAATCTGTGGAGGGAGCTGAAGGTTTGAGTTGCCAAACGTCAGCCTCGAAACCTTAATGACTTGGGAAGATCTGCAAAGAGGAGTGGGACAAAATCCCTCCTGAGATGTGTGCAAACCTGGTGGCCAACTACAAGAAACATCTGACCTCTGTGATTGCCAACAAGGGTTTTGCCACCAAGTACTAAGTCATGTTTTGCAGAGGGGTCAAATACTTATTTCCCTCATTAAAATGCAAATCAATTTATAACATTTTTGACATGCATTTTTCTGGATTTTTTTGTTGTTATTCTGTCTCTCACTGTTCAAATAAATCTACCATTAAAATTATAGACTGATCATTTCTTTGTCAGTGGGCAAACATACAAAATCAGCAGGGGATCAAATACTTTTTTCCCTCACTGTATATAATAGCAGCACTTAATCCTAATTAGCAATGTTTGTAGTCTAGTGCAGTATTACACTAAACAATATTTACAGAATGGCAAATATTGAAGAATGGCAACAGCGCCAATTTCCACTGTTAATCTTTTACTTCATTGTTATAGGGCAAGACAGAAACCCAACATGCATAAAGATTTAACCATCCAGCTAAGAGGCTACAATGAATGATCTAATTTTAAAAAAAGATGAAAGGATCATGTGACTGTGTCTTACAAAAAAAAAAAAAAAAAATCACAAAAGAAGGGGTATGGCGTGTATGCGTGTATGTGGCGACGTCTATGTGGCTATTAAACTAGCAATATAATATATATTTTTTTACACACAATGAAATTGAAAGCCCAAAGTGGACCAGCAGATGTCACACAGACCCTTGTGTGCATATATGTTTCCTGGATCAGATGTGTTTGTGTGTTTTTTTTTGTGTGTGTTTGTGTGTAGCCAATTCAGGACACACCCATGTACACTGAGATCACCCTGGACTGATATGTCTGTAAAGGAAGGACAGAATTCTGCTCACGCCTTCCTTTAATGTGCCAGTAGGGACATCATAAACCACTGCACACACATGTGTGTGTGTGTGTGTGTGAGAAATTACACATATGGATCCTCAGCGTGTGAATTTGTGAAGCAGGAACAGCCAGGCGATGGCTACCACAGTCGGGTGCTCTACAGAAATGTTCCACTGTATGGATTGCTGTAAGGATACTTACGCCATATTTTACCTACATGTTAAATATGCTTACTGGTCACTTAAAGTATATTTAAACATTATATACTTGTATATTCGTCATCCTGTAATCTATATGCTACAAAAGTCTACCAGGTTCAACCTGCATCTAATGCAAACTCTTGCTTATCTCAACCTTTCTGAACTTCTCCAACCCTACACACCTGGGCATACTTTCAGGTCCTCTGGCACTTGGCTCTTGGTTGACTCTAAGTTACATTTGTCCAGTTCACTACCTATGTTATGGGAGGCAGGTCTTTTAAACTACTTCAACTATTAGGACTGTTCTTTTAAAGCTGAACAGAAACCTGTCCTGTTCTCTAAACACCTTCTCATCTCATTAGTGTTTTTGTCCTCACCTTACTAAATTATTATTATTATTATTTTTGCTTGAGCGTTTATCTTTGATACAGTTTCTCAGGAACTTTAATAGTGATTCTCATTTGTTTCTGAAACTTAAAATATATATATTTTTCCTCCTTATAACCTACTCAAGTTATTTTTCAAGTGTTGGCTGTAGAGTTTCTCCAAATACAATTAATGGTTGATAAAATCTAAATTGGGAGGGCGCATTGTGGCTTAGTGCTTAGCATGTTTAACTCACACCTCCGGGGTCGGAGGCTCGATTACTGCCTCCGCACTCTGTGCCCAAAGTTTGCATGTTCTCCCTATTCTCTGGGGGTAGCACTCCAATTTATTCCCCCTGTCCAAAGACATGCACTGTACGCTGACTGGCATTTCCAAATTGTCTGTAGTGTATGAATGGGTGTGTGATTTTGCCCTGCGATGGGTTGGCACCCCGTCCAGGGTGTCCCCCTTGTGCCCTGAGTTCCCTGGGACAGACTTCCTCGGGACCTTGTGTAAGATAAGCGGTATGGAAAATGGATGGATGGATGGAAAATCTGAATTGTAACTAAATCTGAGGGTTTAGCATACCTTAATACTCTTCATACCTGTATTATTAAAAGTAAAATAATGCTCTTAGCACCTTTTGTACTTCACTTCAAGTATATTTCAGTAGTTATAATTGGATATAAAAAGTAAGCTAGTGTTAATCTGTCCAAGTACTTACAGTGCTGTGAAAAAGTATTTTGATTTCTTCTGTTTTTGTGTATATCTCATACTAAATAGTTTTAGATCTTCAAACAAAATACAACATAAAACAAAGGCAACCTGAGTAAACACACAATACTGTTTTTTTATTTTATTGATGCAAAAAACTTATCCAACACCTATCACCAATGTGAAAAAATAATTGCTCCCTTAAACTTATTAAACCAGAAAATCTGATTGTGCCACCTTTAGCAGCGATAACTGCCACCAAACGCTTCCAAAAACTGGAGCTCAGTCTTCCACTTACTTCTAGGACTAGGATTTACTCCTATGCTTTGGATGATTGTCTTGCTGCAGAATCCAGTTGCACTTGAGTTTCAACTTACGGACTGAAAACCAGACATTCTCCTTTAGGATTTTCTGGTAGAGAGCAGAATTCATGTTTCCCTCAATTATTGCAAGTTGTCCAGGCCCTGAAGCAGCAAAGCATCCCCACAGCATCACACTTCCTCCACCATGCTTGACCGTAGGGGTGACCTTTTTGTGGAATTCTGTGTTTGGTTTAAGAGAGATGTAACGGGACCCCTGTCTTCCAAACAGTTCTGCTCTCGACTCAACAATCCACAGGACATTCTCCCAAAAGGTTTGAGGATCATCAAGGTGTGTTCTGGCAAAATTTAGACGAGCCTAAATGTTCTTCTGGGTTAAAAGTGGTTTATACCCCAATATCTGAACCCCATTATGAATGCAGTTTAATAGATTTGGGGAATTAGTAACTACGGGGGCAAATACATTTTCACACAGCCCTAGTTGGTATTGGATAACTTTTTTGCTTCAGTAAATAACATTATCATTTAAAAAACTGTATTGTGTGTTTACTCAGGTTCCCTTCGTTTAGATTTTGTTTTCATTTCTGAAACAATTTCGTATGATATATACACAAAAACAAAAGAAATCAGGATGGGGCGAATACTTTTTCACAGCACTGTATATACACAGTAGGGTCCAAAAATCTGAGACCACGTTGAAAATCTGAGATTTAAAATGGGAAATAAACAGAAGGGTTTTTTTTAACCTTGATATTTTGAGATATTTAAAACAAAGAAAGTCAATGTTTAATAAATATAAGATTAATATTTATTAAATATAAGCAAATTTGTGATATTGACCATGTTAACTGCTTTGTACAAAAGGTCAGATGTTCCTCATGCTTAAGCAGCATAATTTAAGCACGTGTTCAGACGACCCTCTGATAGATTTGATCTATAATGGATCATAAGGTTTTGCACAAACTTGTGGAGTCCATGCCAGCTCGAGTGCACAGCTAGGCAAGGCAAGGTAAGGCAAGTAAGGTATTGCCTTACCTGACTAATTTAAATGTCTTTAGAACCTTGTGAACGTATCATACAAAAGCCAGATTATTGTTTTTATCTCAGTCGATGCTATAATAATTGCTATAATTGTGATGATTATGAGTTTCTTGATTGTGTATCCGCTTGAACAACAGTTTTGCCATTTTATCTAATGAAATTAGTAGATTAGTTAGCATTAGTAAATAGCTGTGTAAATGAGAGAAGAACACACGTAATGACAAAACTGTGATGCGGTTAATTACCACCGTGGCCTTTTAGTTACTACTGTTAAAGACAAGGAATTGTTCTAATTGATTAAATGCTTTTGCTATTTAGATGGAAAATTCATTATGTGTGTTGTCCTATGGAGATTCCAAGTCAGTGAATATTGCAGTCATGGTTGAGGCATGGTTATGTTCCATGGTTATTTGTTAATTTATTGTGTAGTCAAACTCTTGGATCCAAACTGAGTTATAATTTTGGAAAAAAAGTTGTTGCTTCTCTGTTATTCAAAAAGGGAGTACTCACTCGAGAGCATTTGAATCATGAGAGAGGAACCCAGCTTACCAGACACTTTCCTGCTTGCGTGCCTAAGGCAAGATATTTGACCTTTTCCTGAGTGCACATATAAGGGCTATGTCAATATGCAGCTGGAATGCGTGATATACACAGGAAGTTTGGAAGTGTTGTGAGACCAGTGGGATATTTCTGTGAGTTCAGCCCATCCATGCGACTCTAACGAAGCCTATAACTGGCAAGTTAACTCTATCCACCTTTTTCCTGGGGGTGCTGCTGTAAAATGATTATGGGTATAACTTCCGGCGGAAGTAGTAGCGCAGAGATAACTAGCTGTTGTTTATATTGTGATTCGTGTGTGTTAAAACTAATACTGCTTCAGGCGGGAATATCATTCGTTCCACAGTATTGCAGCTGTGTGACTACAAGAGCACCCCGATGTCTGTATGACACCTGGCGTCGACACTAAAACCCAAGCTTTATGGTGTGACACGTTCAGGCTTTTGATTAGGCGCGATGTCAGCTTTTAAGTACACAAAGTCACTACCCACATCCTTCAGTAACACACGACTGACTTTATTGCTGTGAAGGTACTGCTAAGCCTCCGAGCTCTTCAGATTACTCATTGCCTTAACGTCACAAGCAACTGGATCAACAAAATAGCTAAATATGCTACCGTAAATGATCAATGGCCACGTTTTAAATTGTCCTCACATTCTCTATTAAGGAAAGGACGGGTATTCTGATGCCCTTTATACGCTCTGTCAGTGTGCGATTCCACATCTTGATACGAATGAATTACTAGTCACACTGCAGCGAAAGGTTTGTTTACGTCTTAACAGAAGTTACTCCCATAATTTGCGCAAAGCACAGGGAAAAGGTGGGTCGTAGGAAAAAGGTGGGTAGCAATGGCTATAAATTCTTAAAGCATACAAAATGCTCGCTGCTCTGTACATGTATGTTGTGCTATAAAATATGTACGTTATCTCAGTCAGGGCTAAGCTGTGCTGTCATTGGAAAATAATCAGTAAGGACACAAAGCGGATTTACTGTTACCACTCAGAAGTTGATTATTTCCCAATAACGGCAAGTGTTTTAATCATCTTATATGGAAGCAAATGGTCAATGATTAAGATTTTTAATTTGTTATCAAATGACATGTCACACATAATATTTCAGGCCTCCAGGATCACAGTACAACATAGAATATTGGGGGTTTGTACAAGGCACTTCAAAACAGTGTAAAATACGACAACTTTATTTTATTTATCTGATGTCATGTAAACTTATAGGAAATGTATGTAGATGAGAGTAGAAAATGTGAATCGGGACCTGCTGATGAGTCCTGGAGATGTGGGTTAAGTACTTTGTAACAAGTAACTAGTGCAACGCAGTACAATGCATACCTATACTCTTAAAAATAAAGGTTCCAATTAGAACCAAAAAAAGTTTTTCAGCCTGATTCCATAGGAGAACGCTTTTAACCTTTTACTCTCAAGTTCTTCAGAGAACCATTTACTGGTGCTTTAAAGAACTCAGAAATGGTTTTTCACAGCAGTGCCACAAGGAACCATGTGATCATAAGTTATCTAAAACCCCTTAGTTTGTGCTTTAAGGAACCAAAGTAAGGTTCTTAAGAGTGATGCCAGGAGAACCTTTTCCAGTCCCACAAAGAACTTCATAGGGTTCACTTTAACCTGTTAAGGGATGGTACCTTAAAGAACCAATACACTGCTCTGAAGAACATAGAATGAAACATAAAGAAATTATATTTACTCTCCAAAGAACCATATAGCTCAACTCAAGAACCCTATACAATGAAAAAATAGTTCTTGACAAGAAGAAGGTTCTTTGCAGAACTTATGGTGCTGTAAAGAACCATTGAAGAACCTATATTTTCAAGAGTGAATGACAGCATGGTACACGTAGCATTAATTCCACTTTAATTAACAGAGGATAAACTACATAGTGTAATTATGCAAAGCTGAGCAAACGGTGAGACTGGATTTGACTGGAAACCTTAAAAACTCACAGCATATGTAGCAGCATAAAGATAATAGATAGTGTTCCCAACTAAACTCATGCAATAATTAATGTCTTCGAATGGATGTTATAGGTGGATAGATGTGTTATTGTAACCTGCTTTTTTTCGACGGTATTGTAAAGCTAGTAATTATCTTCACACTGGGTTCAGACTGGAGTGTGAACATCCGGTGAGATCATTCACATTCCACTACTGAGAGTTAATGATCATGAGTCTTTATTGGTCACATATACAGTAGAGCACAGTGAAATTGTTTTCTTCGCATACCCCAGCCTGTCAGGAAGCTGGGGTCAGAGCACAGGATCAGCCATGATACAGCACCCCCTGGAGCAGAGAGGGTTAAGGGCCTTGCTCAAGGGGTCAACAGCGGCAACTTGGCAGTGCTGGGGCTTGAACCCCCGACATTCTGATCAGTAACCCAGAGCCTTAACCGCCACGCCACCACTGCCCGAGTTATGATGATATCTGATACAGAATCAGCTCCTGGAGGCAATACTATACTTGTGTAACATTATCTATGATCCCTGGTGTTGTATTTATGTTTATCCAGAGCATTCAAGTCAAAATACCACTGGATGAAATTGCCATAACTGCTTCCCCTGGGCACAGTTAAAATCCATGTGATTCTAAGCCATTGGTCCCTTTATCTCTTCCAGTATCTCACTCAGCATCTCTCACACCCTTTCTCTCTCTTGCCATTTCACTCACACAGCAGACTCTGGGTGTTCCAAGCTCATCCGGCAAGGTCGGAACCCTGACACATCCCTAACCCTTTTTTTCCTTCCCCTGTCCATTCCTCTGGCAATCTGTGAAGAGTGAAAGTCAACATGACAGGTCTCACAGCTGCAACAACATGCAATGGCCCTCACCCTATAAGAAAACTCTGTCTTGTTGTGTGAGCAAGTGCATGTGTGTTTAATCCCCACTCCTACTATGACCTGTATTCACACATGCAGCCCCAAATCACCCTCCTGGACAATGATTTGAATCCAGCAAAGCAAGTTCAGATAGCCCAAATAGGGCACACTGTATATTTTTTAATGATATGACAGTGATCATTGGTTTCATCAATGAAGTCTTGAACATTTTATCTAGTCATCTTGGTCTGTTTCTTTTCATGTTTTCATTTGGCTTGCTTTATACAAAGCTCACAAAAACCTTGATTTCACAATCTCCCTTTGACAAAACCATTTTTTTTTCTCCAGTGACACTGCAAAAACAACATTGCATTTAATATATAATATTAATATATCGTTTTGCATTTAAATGTTATAGCATTATTGCCTGAGGTCCAGTTAGAAACCCCTGCTGATTTCTGTGAGCTTGATCGATTTATATTCTTGAGGCGATGAACTTATGGCCTTAGGGAGGTTTTTGTGATGTGCTCTTGTTGTTGAGAGTGACAAATTTATGGTGTGTGCTAAAGTCTGGCTAAGGTTCCAGAGATCATGTGAGCATCCTGTGATTGTTGGGGAGAGATTCTTATCAGTCCAGTTATAGAGGATTAAATGATCAATGCTTTTTCTTTAAAACTTGGGTGTAACCATTTGCCTTCTATATCATGAAAGGATATTTATTCTGATTAAAAACAGGGGAAAATTTATGCATGCTGTGTAAATCATTAAGGAAACGATTATGAATGATGCCAAAATGTTTTCCCCACCCAGTTTCTGGGGGAAAAAAGTGGAGAGGTTAATTCAGATAAAAACACACATGGATAGCTGATCTTGCTGAGGAGGTCTTACTGGGGTTCATTGCAGAGACAAATCCCTCCACCATGATGTCATCACTCATACTTATACAGGCCAGCTGTTTGCACTTAAGCTATAGAGCCTTTCCAGATCTGCAAGCTATTTTGCTTTATTACATTTTATTTTGAATAAGCATGTGTTCTTTATGTTTTTACGTCTGCGTGCACGCAATTGATCTAAAACGGTATTCTCTCAATAAATATCCTTTGCTGCAAATAGTTTAAAATGTCATATAGCTTTAAAAATTAATTGCATGCTCATTTAGTTTCCAAAACTTTATTCATATTCCAAACTTACATCACAACAAGTTCTTCAGTTTATAAGAATTGTACTACGCAGCGCACAAGACCCAGAACGGTGGAATGTTAAAAATAGGAGGAATTAAATTAAAGAACAGAACATTAATAGTCATGGTTTGCGTGCTAAAACAATTGATAGCATTATGCCTATTGCTATGGGAGTCTATGTACACATTAAGCCAACTGCTTGACTGCTCTGTTCATTGTTTTCCTTTGGCTAATTAGCAATTAACAATCACAAATTGCATTCAAATAGCAGAAGAAGGACAGGTTTCAGGATAGACCACTATATCTAAACAACTATGGAATTCCAGAGATATTACAAAAGAGCATAATACTGGTTTAGGACAAACATACAATTCCAAAGTGTGTATTGGTCCATTGACAAGGCCTACAGTATAAACCCTGGTTGTTTTACAGGGTTTTGAAGTCCGGTTTGAGCTGTGGTTTGCAGTGATGAAAAGGAGTTCATGGTAATTGTTATCCAATGAAGTCCAGCACCATACAAGTGCTGTACAATCACCTCAACTCTGCAAGTCATCACATTGTCACATTGATTTATAAACAAAGGTTGGGCAGTACTGTTAACATGGGCACTCATGCTTATATCAACACAACGAAATATGCCATCACTCATATTTATAATTCACACATGACATCATTAGAAATGAAATTCACACATGTGCATAAAAAAAAACAAAAAACAAAAAACAAGCAAACAGAGTTTGTTTCATTTTGAACATTTCTTCATTGAATGGCCAAAGAAGACGTGTGCTCTTGGACAGACATCCGTGTGGAGGGTTAGGAAACTGTGGACCACTGGAACATGAACAGGGACTAACTCTGTCCAAGTCTGCATACACTTATGGAAGATAGCAATCAATCGCATTGAAGGATACCCACCTAAGGCCAGTATTCAACATCAGCTCAGAGAGCCACAGCACTTGCACTCTTCACATTATAATAGACTAATATTGTATAATATTATATAATAACAAAATGATAAAACATTTAAACTGCTGTTTTTAGCATAACTCAAACAACCTAACTTTATTATTTTATGTACTGTAGAACTTAACTACTGTAGCTATGTTTAAAAGGTTTGATTGTGTGTGGGGAAGGTAAGCGATATAACCAGGTAACAAGATAAGAAACTTGGGTGGGTTTCCCAATAACGATGAATCTTAGTGAATAATGAACAACTTTAAGAAGGACATACATTACTGTAAGTATGAGCCTATTTTGCGAGTGTTTCCTGGGCACCTTCATTATCAGATATTTAAAGATTGAGTTGTAAATGATTCTTTGTTGGCTCCGCCCACTCAAAGTCCAAACATTCAATTCACAGTCTGGAGGTAAATTCATAAGATGAATCAGCAACTTAATTATAAACAGCTGCAGATGTTTATAAATAGAGGACGATATACATAAGCATAATCAACGATTTACATTAAAAATGATGTTTGTTTGGAAGAGCAGCACTGAAAAATGCAATATGTCAGAGTTAAGAGAAAATGTATAATATATAATGTACAGTTTGCGTATTGTGGTGCTGGAAGTGCCTGATTGGCTTTAATCACTTAATTATTCATGGCAGTGCATTCTGGGTGTCTGCCCTCTCCGTTTGGTGGCACTGAAACTTTTTATTATTATTATGTATTAAGTTTCTGAACCATTTTTTTTCTTTACCTTTCTTGACTTAGTGAGGTTCAGTTACTTGTCACACAGTTGCTGCTTATGCTAGGTTTAATCTAATCTTTAAACTTGACTTATATGGAATGAGCGTGAAACTTTATCAACTCCCACTAGTATTAAACAAATGTAATTAAACAGTGTGGTATGGTAGTCTAGTAATGGTAATGTCACTCAGTCTTTCAGATCCAGAGCCCTGGGATCTATCCTAAGCTCTGGTAACTGTGTGGAGTTAAAAAAGCATTCCCCCCCCTCAAGGCTTTGAATATAGCCTTCATTAACAAATCATTGTGACTGTTAAAGAACAAAAACAACAACAACAAAAAACTGTGTTAAATCAATTAATTCACATGGAACCAGTGTACACATCTGAAACAAGTAAATTTCAGTGAACTTTTTTCATTGTACAAAACAACAGTGACAAAGGTGGTACAAAAGCTACATTTAAAAAAGTGAATTGAATTGACCCGATTCAAATGCATATATTAATTCCACACAAATGAAGTATGTTACATTAACATACATTTACACTTGTTGGTTCCATGTGAACTGATTTACATGAGCACAGTTTTCAAATGCAGTTTGCTTCATTTGCTTTTGTATATCTAACATCAACAATGTGTAACCCCACATAGACAGTCAACAAAGCTGTGGATTGAACTTACTACACTAGCGCTCTGAGAAGACCAATCTACCCACTGCATCACAGATGCTAATTAAGCAAGTTACCACTAGGGCAATAAATCACAGTCACTCCATAAAACTGTGAGGCTTTATATATATATATATATATATATATATATATATATATATATATATATATATATATATATATATATATATATATATAGGAATGAGCAGTCTCTGCCTTTTTTGAGGTAGAACTGCATGCAAGCTCTGAATAACAAAGTACTTGAAAAAATAATGGGTCAGATTACTCATTCATTTACAAACAAGTTTATGCACTACGTTAATAAAGCATTTCAGTAAATGCTTGTTAATTAAAGAGCATCCTTATGAATAAGATAACAAAGTATTTACCATTACAAACATTTTGGGAAACCCACCCCCTGGTCATTATCATCTTAGAAGCCAGGTATTAATTCGAGTGAGATAAAGATGGAGAGAAAAAAGGGAGCCTGTGCATTTGTTTTGTCAGTTCCCTAGTGTTGTTTGTAGGTCTGGGTTGGTGAACTTTGACCCAGAGCATGTGTAGGTGAGACGGACTCTCACAGCTCAGTGTCAGCTTTGGTGGTAGAGTGACCATTGGTGGCAGCAGGAGGATTTTGGGTCTTCACTGCCTCTAGAGACTCGCCATTCTGGCTTGGCTTCTCCTGGCTCTCAAGTGGGTTCAGAGGAGCCACAGACACTAGAGTGTTGCCCTGGTTATCTTCATCAGCCATGTATGACTCCTCTGCCTGGGGGAAAACACATACCACGCACTGGGTAAAGAATAATTTTCTCCCCTTGCTGCATACCCATGATAAATAAGAATGTCTTTCAGTAAATCCATTGTTAGTACCCATTTAACCTCTTTTATATGAAGCAAACATTGTTAGTACTAAAATACTTTCATTAATCAGCAAAACTTCAGCTTCATTTTTTCAGTCTCTTTAAGAAGTTAAGGGCCTTGCACTTTTTTAATGAGCTTCATTGCTTGGAAAACATGTACCAATTTGACATGCATATAAAAAGGTAATATTTCACTCTGATAATGCATTTGCTCTGATTTAGAGGTGTGTGGTGGGGAAAAAAAACCCCTCTTCTGATGTAGTGTCAGGTTCTTGCCACCTAATCACAAGCCTAACACGTTTCCGGAAAAAACTTCTACACAAAAATCCACTTGAAAATGTCTTGCAGCTTAAATCAGTGGGCTCTGATTAAAACACCCACCAGCTGATGTAGATACAGGAAACATTTTCACTGACACACAGAACGTCTAGTATTAGATTATACATGTTTGTTTTAATCTCTCAATTTCACAACGGCAAATGTGAATTAATGTGTCTTCAAAGAGGTTGGACTTAAATTGAATGTGCTCAGTGGAGGAAAATACATGTAGTCATTTAGGGGATTAGTACTTATGTATAACTGACAATGAATACTTGCAGTCCTACTCAATAACCTCTACATGAAAAATAAACTGCCTTGTATTAATTAGACTTTTATTTACACCTTGTTATAAATCTTGAACTTCGTTCTACTCAAATGATTTCTTCTATCAGTTGTGACTCAGTTAATGACGATATGAATTGTCGTAAAATTTGCAAGTGAGTCCATGTTGTAGAAAAAGTTAATGACTTCTAATTTCAGTCAAAAACATTCTATTTTATTTGAACATATTTCCGTACATTTAAATTCATTTAAACTTTTGTAACTGTTTGGGTTGTGGACTATTCTCTGCACACCAGACACAATGGCAATTGGTGATATGGTATTGTGTCTAATTATTACAGTCTCATTCAGTCATTCACCGACCACAGTTGATTGGATATTTTAATGAAGTTTTTAAAAAAAAAAAAAAAAACACACTCACAAAAACAGCCATGTTGCTGTACCTGATACACTTAGACCAGTGCAACTATGTAAGTTGTCGAGAGTGGTTGAGCACTGTGTGTCATATGGTCATTAGGGTGAATAAAGGATTTGATTTATTGGAGTTAAAAGAAGATTTTGTGTTTGTGTGTGATTTGTACTCACTAGTTTCATGCTATTGGCATTTGTGCGACAGTGGTTCTTCCATATATATACTCCAACCAGGACAGCAGCAAGGATTATCCCGCTCACCAATAGGGACGTGAATATTGGCAAACTCCTCCTATCTCCCTCCTGCACACAAAATGACATGAATTAGCTATAGATATTTATATTTATAGAAATCATAGGAACTTACTTAGTGACACTTTATTGGTGCTCATAACCTTATACATTCAGTAGATATGCACAGATTTCTTTTAAGCCACTGCAAGTATGCCTTTAAGATTAGAGCCTGCAGGAGGACTGTTATTGTCACTGAGTTGTATAGAGAGCTCTTTAACTACTGTTATGCTCTCTTTGTAGTTTAAACACCAGGCACAAGCACCTGGGCATGGAGCCTAGAGCCCATCTATATTGCTTGGCAAAACATTGGGCCTCATTTATCAATCTGGATATGAATGGATTTATTCATAATTTATTAGTATGAGTGTTTACACAAGAAATTTGGTATTCATGAAAATCCTGTAAATTTGGAAAAATGTTCGTATCCTCCTCCTGCTCCCGAGTGTGTGTAAATTCATGCACGAGAAGACTACCTAACGTAAACCTCGACTCGATCGACTTCAAATCATGTAATCTGGGTAATGTGTAAATGTGTAAAGGGAATATGGTGAGAGAAATGAATAAAGTAATGATTGGTGCTTGCGGAAAGCTTATGTTGGGTGCATTTGATGTCAGCAATGGGTCTTTGGGTGGAGAAGGTTCAGCCAGGAGTTCTCTCTGAAAATTCTCACCCCAGTGAATACACACATCATGTCATACTTCACTCAAGGCTTCATATTACTCTAAAGCAGGGTTTATATCGACGGCCGTACAAACTCAGTCTCTCAACTGTCAGTAATGTTTTGGATATGGCATTTACTTCACATTCATACCTATGACTTTGAGGTTAAGCATACATGTGTCTTGGCTTTGTAAATATTACTGCGAAATTTTTCATAAGTACATATGGCGGCTGTGGTTCAGGTGGTAGAGCGTGTTGTCCACTAATCATAGGGTTGGTGGTTTGATGACTCCACGTACCGAAGTGTCCCTTGGCAAGACACTGAACCCCAAGTTACTCTCGATGGCAAGCTAACGCCTTGCATGGCAGCTCTGCTACCATTGGTGTGTGAGTGTGTGTGTGTGAATGGGTATATGAGAACCAGTGTAAAGCGCTTTGGATACAAACGCCATATAAGTGCAGACCATTTACATTTTTTTTTTTTTTTACATTGAAAAGAATAAGGGCAAAAAAGATATTAAAAGATGCATATCGGTCAAATGGGTTAACTAAACGGGAATGATTGCGATAGGAAATGAAGAATGTGTAGTTCACTTTGCAAATTTAAAAAAATGTTTAAGAATAAGGTGATAAACAAATATAAAACTCAAAAAATTAATCATTCGTGTGTGTGATATTGAAACTATCCTATTGATGTATGAACGGTGTATCCTGTAGTTATGTCTAAAAGTTTTGGGAAATGATCTAAGTGACTGTTTTTGTGTATTATTTGGATTTGGATTTGGATAGATCAAATCTAGTAATGAGAGTGACACTTACTAGATTTATCATGAAAAAAGGGTAGGCATAATAAGCAAAGGCTTCAGCCTACACCTTTTCCGGTTAATACTTATACTTACTTATACAATTTATCATGGGTAATTGTTTATGAGGACTGAAAATGAATGTTGTTTTTGTTGTTGTAACCCTAGCCATTGCTCTTTTTTGAACACTGTTGAAAGGTTTACTGTTAAATAACACCATGACTGCTGCTTCTTGTGTAATCTGTTCTGAAGACTGATTCTGTAATAAAGATATAAGGTATACTCCATAATTTTTATCAGGACAGAGCTTCTTGAATTGAAATGAGTAAGCATAAAAGGCTAATACGGCTTTATCGATGTCCACCCATCTGCACTGCGTTATTATGTCTTTGATAGGACCATCTAAACTCTACTGCCAGTCTTAGTCTAAAGAGAACAGTGGAGAACAATAATCTACAAAAGCACAAGGCTGTAATGTAACAATGAGTAACATATATTCTTCATTAACATACGGAACAACAAAGTAACACTTCGGCCATTGCTAATGAGTTTCAGTTTATTGTTTATACTGATATCCATATATTTAAAATACATGCAAAAAACATTCTGTAAATTTTAACAATAAACCTGATGTGCAATGGGGGTTGAATGATTTTGATTGCAACTGTATATACTATACTATTCTTTATATTCTGAAGTACTGAATTATTGTGTTTTCAGTGTTGATAAATGAGACCCCTGATATGGAGCGCACCACAGTTTGGGTCGACGTGGTGAAAGCAAACCAAGACCTAGACCAATTTCACAAGCCGTGGGGATTGTTTCTCTGGGCATTTCAGAGGAAAAAAAAAACAAAACAACAAAAAACAGAATTCACACTTCATCAGTTGTACTGAACTTTGAGCTCCAAGGACCAAAATATGCTACTGTGAAAACAACCTAAGAGGTCATACTTCTGTGTCTCTCAACACACACCTCTTGCTGTAAGTGTTACCTATTATTAAGCTTGATGTACACCTTCCCGTCATATTCTGCAATCACTATTCCTTAACTGTTACAATAAAATTGAAACTGATGAAAAAACTACATTGTGTTTTTGCCTTAATGCTGCAGTTTTGTTCATTAAGTAAAAAACTGCAGTAGATATTGTAGTGGGGTGTGTGTCGGGGTTAAAACATCACCCTTATTAACTACGTGGCCAATGAGCTATCTTCGTACCACAGTATATAAGTGGGTGTTTATGCCTCCCAGAATGCGTCATTGTCGAAAAGCCGCCCCTAGCTGTTTGATGCTAGCGTTGTCCATTTACCATGCGATTTACTTGTTTAGTGTGACGTTGGGCTACTGAGACTGTGTGCAAGTGTGATGTGCTGCTCACTCTCAGTGCGGAGTGACGTCAAAGCTCCCATCTGTATAGCATGGTAGTTTGACGTAGTTCCGGTCGGAGCGGCAGCTGTTGACGTCACAACTATTAAAGACGCTATCATGATTTTCGTATGTGCCATCGTGAGTGTCATGTCATTGGATCACGGTAGGTAAATCGTTTAGTTCTGTTACTCGAGCTAAACTACCTTGCATGCTTTTCCAATTGAGGTTGTAACACTTGTTTGTTGTTAGGTCCTCGATTTTGCATGCGTTAAGGCGGACTGAGTGAGGTGTGGGCATATCGGTATAGCTCCTCCCCCTCACTCACTGGTTTTGGACTGCTTTGCTTGCTTTTGGCTGCCTTGGGCTGTTTTATTTTTTCTTTATTTTGCTTTGCTTTGTTCTGCTTTGTTTCGTTATTTTGCTTTGTGGTGGTTACTGTCACTAAGATCAGCTTTCTTTAATTCAACTGTGTTGTAACAGTCTTTATCAATTATGCTGATACTGCTATGTGGTAGTAGTGGTTTTGGTCAGTCTTGGTAAATTTGCTACCTGTAATCAGTTGGAGCTCAGGGTTATCTGTGTTTTTGTGACACTAAGTTTGTCTTTGTTTTGTTTTGTTTTATTTTTTTTGTTTGTCTCCTTTGAGGATATTGTAATTCGCGTTGTGTTTTTGTTTTCTCCTTGTAAGAGCTGAGTGCTTCCTGAGGCTGGGGGGAGTTCTTTGCTGCACCTTAGGCTCTACCTAGCTAAGGGTCGTTATTATTGCTGTGTTTATTTGCAGTGAATTTTGAGTATGATTCAGATTGGTGGGATTCTTTTCCCTTTTGTATAGCTGGTGCTGTCATACTACCCTGCCCTTCATACAGGAAGCCTCAGTCCTCCTATGATTGGTAATTTTTTCTTGTGACTGTTATTTATTTTTTTTTTTTTACCAATGCCTGACTGTGTTGGTTGCTTTTTTTTTCTTTCTTTCTTTCTTTCTTTCTTTCTTTCTTTCTTTCTTTCTTTTTTTTTGTTTTTTTTTTTTTAAATAATTCTTGGCCAGTCTTTTTAACTTCAAAATAAAATGTATTTTTGGGTGGAAACCCATGCCTCTTGCCTGTTCTAAGTGTAGTAGTAGTATTTGTGGGTTATTTTCCCCCGTTTTCTCGGGGTGGCATAGTTGCTGCGAAAATGAGCCACATTGCTACCCTATGAATAGACAGGATCACTTGATTTGGATAGTCTATTTTAGACACTCTTCAAACGACTTATAGACTGTCAAGAACCATCTTATCTACTGATTCTCAACAACAAAATTTAAACAAATGATGATTATCTGTTTATCAACATGTCATTAAATATATAAAAGGGACAATGAGATTTGGGTGTGTATACAATATCTGCTAAATATCAACAACCATAAAACAGTGACATAGTTTTAGAATAACTTAATAGACTGGTTGAAAGTCACATGACAGACTTTTGACATTCTACACATGGTTTGTTGACTGGTCTTCTGGTTGAGTGTCTATAGTGGACTATCCAATAAACGTGGTACTGAATAACCTAATGTCATAATTAGAACTGTAATGTGTTTGGTTTGGCATCAACATGCAGTGGCACTTCAAATGTGCACTACATGAACGTCTGAAGACGTTTTACCAGTATTTAATATGAAGTAACTAATTTAATGTGGTAAAAATTGTGGTATAAGAGAGAATATGATCCAGATTTGGATATCGGCGCTGACATGCCTCTGGAAGCGTTTATGAATCACGTCCTCATTTTGAAGTCATAAGGGTTGGGGATTATAGGGCTAGTGGAGACAGTTTATCATTTTCTCTCTTTCTGTCCCTCTTCTTCTCTTTTACTCCAAGGACCATGATCGAGAAAATATTGGAACAGTATGTGCATGAATCTGTATGAAAACACTGCAAACGCTTCCAGAGCTTCACAGTGAATCCATTTTTGACACATATTACTTTAGTCACAGGGTGGGACAGAGCAGACCACAGTCCAAACCCATTCCCTACCTAGTAAACTACAGTTTGTAAGCATTTGTGACTTGACTTACTTGTGTGTACTGTATAGGTTATCTTGGAAGAGATAACTCCTGTTTGGATAGAAATGTTTCATAATATGAGCAGACAGAAAAACCCTTGTATTGATTGTGACTGTATTGACTAGTGATTGCAGTGACTCTTCCCTCTAAGAGAACAAGCATAACCCACCTAAACATGCGATGACAGGTACATCAATTCTACTAATGTGTATTCTCTTCAGTGTTTAGCTGGGATGAGGTTAACTCTCCTGATACATTCCTATCATCAGAATATTTCTGACCACCCCCTTTTCCTAAAAGGCACCATGCTTTTCGTTTACGGCTATTTCCAGTTCTTAGTAGTGCACATGTTTAAATAAAGGTTCCATCGAATAGCAAACAGTTCACCACTCTGTGTGAAGCAGCGTATGTCCAAACATCATTGTAATGTATGTCTACAATATGGTTCCTAGCTGGGGAATGAAATATGAGATACAATAATAGAAATCACTGCTGATTCCTTTCTCTAGTAAGCAGGTGTTACATTCCATACGAAGAGCCTCTGCCAGTCCTCCACAAGGACATCTGTGAGGCTTTCACTGTGGTCAGATGAAAGCCCTAGAACATTCAACATCCTGTCATAATGAAAGTTATAGTCAATTGGACTTGATGAAAAATTTTCACATAGGGTACGCAATTTTACCCGTAAAGGGAAAACAGTTCTTTTCTTTGCTGTTATTCTCACCAGCCTTAACAATGGGACAATGTATTGTACAGATTCCATATCTTACTCCACAGACCTTCACAGACCACTTCCTGTGCCTTGGTGGTCATAACCCAAGGCCACTGGGAGTGGAAGCACCTGTTCCTTCACTGGCTAAACTGTTGTGTGAAAAGATAATTTAGTGCTGCCTTAAAGTGACAAGTGGAACAGAATCTCCATAGTCTGGCCCCATACACTAAATCACCCCAAACCGCCTTAGCCCACGCATTAATCTTTCCTAACTGAAGCTTCCTTCCCTGACAGTGTGCAAAGGCGTACATAGAGACTATTGCAACTGAAAACAACCCAGGCTTACATCCATTTTAAGCTTGCAAGAGATTAAAACGATTCATCTACTTCCCGTTGCCTCACACTATGCTGTTGGTGTTTAAGAGCGGTGACATATAGTATATTTCAGTAACATATATTTCTAGCTATATGTGTTCTTATTCTTGAATGCAAAGGGATTTCTAATCGCCTACAGCATCTATTAAAAAATAAAGCAAGAACAAAATAACCATATAAAGCATGTATCCTCGTAATTATCTCAGTCCTACAGAAATTGAAGTAATTGTTATATTTTTAACAGTTTCTTGCATGCACTGATTTTTAGATTTCGTTTTCTATTAAATCATGCTGTTAGATTATTACATTAGATTAAGTAAGGAATACATGATGGACTTGCTCCTAACGCCATACAGACTTCATATAAATCCATAATGAACTTTTTCACGCTATCTGTTGTTACCCAGATGAGGATGGGTTCCCTTCTGAGTCAGGTTCCTCTCAAGGTTTCTTCCTCTTAAAACATCTTAGGGAGTTTTTCCTTGCCACCGTCGCCACTCAGTGGCTTGCTCAGTTGGGATAAATTCGCACCTTTAATATCTGTATACCGTGTTGATATTTCTGTAAAGCTGCTTTGAGACAATGTCTATTGTAAAAAGCGCTATACAAATAAAATTGAATTGAATTGAATTGAACTTGTCTTTATTTTTATTTACTTGTTTGAAGAAATTCACATGTAACCTTTAATTCGTTTTGTCCGCAATATTTTGTACCGTAACAGCTCCAAGTTGTGTGAATCACTTAAGAATGTTGTTTGCATATACTGAAACTATATGGATATGAGTTTAAACAATAAACTGAAACTCATTAGTAATGGTTGAAGTGTTACTCTGTTGTTCTTTTTCTGTTAATGAAGAATGTATGTTACTCATTGTTACATTACAACCTTGTGCTTTTGTAGATTATTATTGTCCATCGCTCCCTTTAGACTAAAACTAGCTAAATAAAAACAACACTACAACCCTATGCCCTTCCGAGGAGACCTGTAATAACTCATATAGACGTTTACATTTTAGACACTGAAGTATTGGAATAGGTTGTAATATATTAGGTCGGAGATCTCCAGACGGAATGCAAGGCTTAGCTAATGGGAATTAATGCTAGTGTGATCAGTAATTAATCAATAAGTTATTATAAAAGGAACACAGTTAGCTAGTATTACTGCAGGGAAATGTAAGACTCAGTAATAATTACTTCTAAAGACTCAGTAATTACTGTATAGTTACTAGTTTACTCCTACTAACATATTGAGGAATTAATTAACTAATTAATTAAGAATAAGTGTTAATGAAGAACTACTATTCGTTCTTCCTTAGTTCCTGCATAGTTACCTGTGTGTGAGGTGTTGGATTCACGTAGTTGGGAGATTGGTGCTTCACACTTATTACACTCTGAGAAAAGAAAGTAATTGTAAAAAATGTGAGTGCATATTGTGGTATATACATTCTTGTTTGCGCGGTGACTTGAAAAATATTTTGAAGGAATACACACTGCATGTGAGAATCACTCACCGTTTCATTTGGACCGTTATTCTCTGTGTTGTTGTTGTTGTTTTCGCTGCTTTTAGGATGGTCGTCACCGTTTGTTGCCATGAGTTGTGATGTGGTTTCCTCAGAAGTAGATAGGATTTCAGAAATTTGTGTATGTAGGGGGTGTATGTCTGTCTGCAGTTCTGTGAGTTTTAGGAGTGTATCCTTGGTTGTACCTTGAGAAGTACCTTGAAAAACTGTATATATATATATATAAAATATAAAGATATTAGGAAATAGCCTATATTATGATTAACAATGTGCAATTGTGATTAATAATCACCAGCTTACTGTATTCTCACAGAGCAAGACTAGTTGACATTGTGTAGACACATGTACACATAGGCGCATGAACAGTATTCACGTCTTTAATATTTATCTTTTCTCTTTTTAATGGACGATTTTCTGCAATATATTCACAATTCCTTTATACTAATTTATATATAGTGCATATGGCATATTGGTTATGCTTATAATAAAGGTTAATATGCTCAGACTCATATAGTATGGCTGAATTTGTATAAGCATTAGTAAAAGACCTGTGCACATGGAAATTGTGTTTAGGAGAGTTCTTACCCTCAGTGGTTGGTCCTTCCGTGGGTTTATTTGTGGAGTTTGTGGTACTTGGATCACTTGGATCAGGTTCTCTGGGGAACGTCTGCGTGCTGATAAGCTGTGTGACTGTATTTGCTTGATTTGCCACTGTAGTCTCAGTCTTCCCCTGGTAAGCTAAACAGAAAATGTTGGATATGAAAAGCTAAAACAAGCCCGGTGTTCCAATAAGGAATGCAAATGCAATACTAAAATCTGAAAGGATAACGTGATAATCACCTATGCAGATATAATTGTCACATGAGCATTTTAGAAATGAGCAGTATTGTGAAATCAGGGCAGAGAAAGCTGTTAGATTGTACATGTAAAAATCACAACATAAGACAGATTGTTTCTAAATGTTGATAACTTACTGATCTCTGGTCTCCAGGTGTAAATATTCAAACTTGCTTTTCAGCCTACGTTCGGAATTTCTCCAGTTAACAAACCCCAAAATGTTCTTCATTAAGGTGTTAGTTCATACTGTGTTGATCATTGCTGGTTTCATTTCACTCATTAAGGATATAGAGTCTATAACCAACGTCCAACGTTAACCAACGTCGATACTATAGACGTTGGTTAACGCAGGTAATTATTTAGGTTATTTAGTTTATTATCTAAAAACATCAATTGTTAATGAAGCGTTAGTTACTTTGCTAGTGTGGTTTTTCTTATTGTGTATTAATGCTGAAGGTGATGGTTTGTTCACGTTAACTATTGTGTTAAATATTGTCAGTTAAGGGAATCTTAATGTAAAATAATACTGATTTCTTTACAGTGTTACTCAACCTGCTTACTTGAGTGTGAGAGATAATTACTGAATTCAAATAGTTTTCATTAACTTAACTCATCGTCCTTTACATAATACTGTAAGTGTCACCTGGGGGACAAGGGATGACCCACCCATGTTTCTTCCACAGATAATAACATTTCTTTTTAATGTGAAATTCTCCATACCCTGAGCTTTTTAAAGACATTAATCCATCATTTGACTTCATCTTCTTTCTCTCAGCACAACTTTTTTAAATCTAACTCAAATTTCACATGAAGGAATGGAACCACATGCAAAGCATCTGTATACAAAGCAGTCTAATGAGCTGTTGCACTTTTAGTGTTTCGTTCACAAGGGTGGCATGTTTACTTTGTGGCTGAGGTGAAAGAAAACAATGTGGCATGTTTTTTTTTTCTTTTTTCTTTCCCCCCCAGTAATGTGTAGGCTAACATTCTCATCATGACATTAGCCTAAAAGAGTCAAGACCTTTAGCTTTGCCACCCCAACAATGCTCCTCTGGGCAAAATATTGAGTCAAATGAAAACCTTAAACGTGTGACATAAATTAGGTTTGAATTGAAATTTTTCTGGAGAATTCCAGGTTTCCCCGTGACCTTGAAAAGGATATAGAAGATGGATGGATGGATGGATGGATATATTGGGGATAATGTGGAGAAAATATACACTTTTGTGATACCTATTTGCAATAAACAAACAAACAAAAAATGTTGACTAACTTTTGTGCATTGTCTCTGTAAATTTATCACTAAAACACGAATGTAGTAAAGCAGTCATGCTTGTGATGACTGCATTGCTCTCGGATTATCCTGTTTGTATTTTTTTTTTTTTTTTGTGCGTGATTTATTCCCTTATTATTACTTTTGGCAACTTGATAAACTGTAACAGAAGGCTGATTTATTAAAACCTTTTCCAGCTCTGAAATGAGGACATTGAGAACTTTAAACATTAAAACAAGCTGCAATACTAATGTTCTGAATGATGCATATAATAATGAGCCCTAGCTGTTATTCAAATAAATGCCACAAATGTGACATTTACCCTTGTCTGTAATTTTAATCCAACGATTATGGATAAAAACAAACAAACAAACAAACAAAAATCGAATGTATTCATCAGCAGATCATTTGCTGTGCTGACTCTGAGCCTTCTAAAAGGAAAAGCCTTGCTTAAGACATTCCTGGCATTCCCTAATCCTCAAACTCATTGTCACCTAAGCTTCAGAATTCTGACTAGGACACATGCTGGGTGGCTTGCCTTTCTCTTATTAATATCAGAGAACACACTGCCACACCAACAGCTTTCCAACTCTTAAAATCTCCACTGAGGGAATCAGTTAGGCTTCACAGGAGTCAGTCCACATTTAGTGGATATATCGACCCATACTTATATAACACTTCGCAGTTAAAGTGATTTGATATTAACAATCCCATAAAAATTCGAAAAGTGTTAATCTTGCTAACCATGTGGAGTATAGAGAAGACCTTTATTTTAGAGCTCATATACCACATATATCACAATTACTAAAATGACCTCAATAAACACACCATTCTTCAAAAAACCTACAAAAACGATATGTCTAAAAGATTGCGCAAACATTCTTAAACAATATGTTCCTTGTATACAACTGTGGCCCCACTCGGGGTCACGGTAAAATCACACTGTGTGATACTGGCTGGACTGGACCTAATTCTGAACTGTTCCTAACACAGCACGCTAACTCATATAGACCAGAAGCTGGCATGTTTATTGAAGCTATAACTTTTAAGAAGAATGCGCACACTCTTGCAAGCCTCGGACAAACAAGCGAGTGCTTCTGTTACCTTGTAAGTGCACAGCACTCTAGTCACATTCTGAGTATATGCTGTGTGTTGCGTTAAAATAATTACTACATTAGTAAATAACTCTACATCATGACATCATAAAAACTGTGACAACATATACATAAAGACAGACTTTCCAAATTAAAGGCAAATTATAATACATCGTGAAGGGTCTTAAGTTTTGGGGCTATAACAGCTTCAATGTGTTTTGATAGAGATTCTGTGAACCTCTGGAACTGTACTGAAGAGATGAACATAATCTCTCCAAAAGATCTTCCCTCCTTGTCTAACATGGTCCAATGGGTTGAGATCTGGTGAAAGCTGTAGGATATGATTAACATCATTTTCATACTCATAACAGAGCCTTCTGTTTTTGCTTTAATTTGGCATCCATCTGTACATTTAATACAACTTCTTGGTCATTTGAATGGCTGAAAAAATAATAATATATATAACCAAATGCCCACCCAATTGTTGATCTGTATGTTCTCTTTATGTTCTCATACTCCATTTCAAGACTTGGTCTCTAGTTCTCTAACCACACCCTGAGTGTGAATGAGACACAATGTGTTGAGTTGCTTCAAAGTACAAAGCTGGCTGTGGTTCTCTTAGTCACATCAAAATATAGTTCGCGTGCATGTCCATGATTTCTGTACACTTAGAAATCGAATAATAATAATAATAATAATAATAATAATAATAATAATAATAAACACAATTTGATCATTTCAAAGGACATAAGTAGTAATCTCAGTCCAGTTTAACATGTCTGGAATGTCAACACAAGATGTTTTTAATTAAGATGAAGTTTGTGTCATTTTATACATCGCATAATCAGATCTGCCGATGTTAAAAATCAGCTATCATCCCAGAGAGATCATTTTGCAAGTCCAAGTACAACTGTACTCCCTACAGTGTGCATCAATCCATGTGTGATATGTGACATATTGACACTACCCGAAGACCCTCAGTGTTCATCAGAAGCCCTGAGAGATGTAACATCTAAATGTGTTTTCCAGATTGGAAACAGCACACAGGAGAGCCAGTGCGATGTTGAAAAAATATACTTGTTCCACCAGTGTTATTATATTATTCCCGCAAAAGACGCGAGGAGGTCCCTTGAAAGTACTGAAACTATCCCCAGGAATTTACAACCGTCCCAGAAGAATTTGAAATGATGTCTGATATTATCCAGAACAAGTAGACCACTGAAAACTTAAAAAAAAAAAATTAAATAATAATAATAATAATAATGAAAAAAAATATATATATATATATTAATTCAAAATGTCTTTAGATACAACATCCACATGTAAATTCCTCATTTATAACAATATGATAGTGCTATTGAGAACACCACTTGTAGATTCTCTCTCTCTCTGTCTCTCTCTCTCTCTCTCTCTCTCTCTCTCTCTCTCTCTCTCTGTCTCTCTCTCTCTCTCTCTCTCTCTGTCTCTCTCTCTCTGTCTCTCTCTCTCTCTTTCGTGAAATGGTTACGATTGGCTTCTAATCATAATCCCTCTCTTCATACCATACCTTTGGTGTCAAGTTTCAGTAGTCTAATTGTGAAAGCCAAACAAACAAATGACCTAGGGCAGAGAGGAATTAAAGGTCATGCTGAGAATCATTATGAAGACTAGTCTTGTAATCAGCTCTATGTTTCACTCAGAGAGAACTAAACATGTGGCATCTGGCAGGGAGTAGTTTCTCCACTGCGGCAGATGTGGAGGTCTCCATGGAGCTTTTCTCCTCCTTGTGTACTCTGCACTAAAATCTCAGACTTGGCCCTAAGCCTGGGGCTCACACAGCTGCTCCACCCAGGATCTGAGAAAGAACATCAGCTTTCCTCATCCTTGTTGTCAACCCCTACTTCCAGATGTTTGTGCAGCAGTTCAGCAGCTTCCTTTTGTTCCATCAGGAACCAGTGTTTGAAATGCAAGCTCAAATTCCACAAAGTAAGGTTACATTTATCTACATCCACACTTTGACTGAAATGTTAGCCACACATTGGTTATTCTCTCCACCAGGAGTGAGAGACCTATTTATGTACCTGGACAGGCTAATTGTGAAGGTTTGGAGTCTATACTCCAACTGTTTATATTTTAAATTAATAAAACTAGAGTCAACGAATTAAATTACCACCAGTCTAGGAATGTTATCTAAGCCCCTTGAGTCCTCAAACAAGCTATGACGTCAACGCTTTTAGGTATGGTCAGACCAGGCCATGTGGGAGTGAACTGGGGCACTCCCCATATTCCAACACAGCTCTCAAAATTTAACCACCCAATGCATTGTCTTAAAACCTTTACAGAACATCTTCAGTTCATTATACGTAAACCCTAAGACATGCAGTTTTTAGCATATTCGGATTGTTATGATATGTTAGGCCAAATGCTAGGCTTCTTGTAAGCACCTAGGACAGAATTCAAAATCTGCAAGTGGGATAATTAGATGTTATTTATTTATTTATTTATTTATTTATTTATTTCAAAGTTGTGCCTCAAACCCTTTTCTTATGCAGGACCCCCATTTGTAATCCAGATATGGGCTTACTCTTGGTCAGAATACTAGCTACAACCCCCAACACCCCACACCCCATTGCTCTTAACAACGTGCACTCATGTGCAAGGATTGCATCCAAGCTCTGGTTCTTTGACATATGTGTACAGATGAATACAGGCATCGGCTAACTGGATATCTATAAGTCCCCTTCACTGCAAACTGAACCTACAGAATGCTTTTTGAGAAAGACATAGCAGACAATTTATAGGGCTTCAAGGATACTTTTATTCCCCCTACAAAAGAAAACTGAGATTGGGGTTTGCACTCTCCCTCCTTTTTGGCTAACCATAACAAATCCCCTGGGGTGTTTAAAAACGGTGGTTATGGGGGGGAATGGCAGCCATGAGAAAGCTCTGGTGCTCTCAGAGGCAGGAAAAGGATACAATCTTATGTTTTCAATTAGGGAACATTAGATCAAATAGCCCCTGTGTTCTTTGTTCACCATTAACTACCTAGGGCAATTACTGCAGGACTTAAAGGGCCGCTGTGTGTTTATTCCTCATGCAAACCTTATGCTTGTACCAGCATTGTTTAGTCAACTCTCTTTATTAACAAGTTATTAGTAAGGAAAAAAAATACAAATGTAATGACAAGCAAAGAAAAAACTGCATCTTTGTGATTAGTATTTCCCTGTGCTTATTATGCAGAATTACAAATCATTTGTTGTTACATAAGCTGGTTGTAATGTCCTTGGGGATTCACTCAGGTAAATCTATAACCTAAACTTCTATAGCTGTGGAACTACTGGATTTGATGCAAGCACTAGACTCTGATGGCTTGTGATTTTCCACTGCTCAGAGTTGTGTGTATCTTTGGGCTAATTACACTCTAATGTTTTGACTTAGGTCTTTGGATGTGCGTGTTGCCAGAGCCTGTTGAGCCAGAGTTTCTCATTCGAAATGAATGTGCAGTGTTGGGAGCATGCATGGGTTCTGTTAAACGCCTAGCAACTGTAAAATTGTATCACTATGCCAACAGTGACGGGAACAAAGGATTATGAGGAGAGCAATTACTGAGAAAGAAAAAATGAGTACAGATGCATGTTTTCTCTTACTACCACATGCTGTTGTTTCAAACAAGCATATATTTATGATATGGCCTCTTAGTAATATCCGTACCCTTGATGTTTTTGAATCTCTCGAACGTTGGGTAAGTTGTGTGTTCTTGTTGCTAACATGTACCAGCATTGCCGATAATGTAATGTTGTTGAATATAAGGTGTGGTGCTGTTTCGTCTTATTGTATAAAAATACAGAACTCATTCAGAAATATCTCTTTCATCCATCCATCCATCTTCTCTACCATTTATCTAACGCAGGGTCATGGGGAGCATGGAGTCAGGGGACTCGGGGCACAAGGAATTGATTACCCTGGATGGGGTGCCAACCCATCGCAGGGCACAATCGCACACAGACAATTTAGAGATACCAATCAGCCTAAAACACATGTCTTTGGACTGGGGAAAGAAACTGGAGTACCCGGAGGAAACCCCTGGAGCACGCGGAGAACATGCAAACTCCGTGCACACAGGGCAGAGGCGGGGATTGAACCCTCTCAAGATCTCAAGACTCAAGAGCCACCACAACCATTAAAGCTATTAGCGAAGTTGAATGAATAAATGAATAAATAATCATCTCTGCTTGTGTGAGTTCAGCTTGAATTGCCAAACTAAGGCCATCACCTCTCATCAATTATAACTCTATACCTTGTTTTGTTGGGTCCCTTGAGATAAAGCACACCCAAAGAGGGTGACCTTATGCACTTCTTTTTTACATAATAGTTCCACAACCGAAAGTACACAATGTTAAATGAATTTTGCCAGAACGGTCTGAGACTGCAGAAATGAATAGCTGCAGGCCATGAGAAAGTGAATGGCAATTTTTGGCTCATATTTATTTTGGCTAGGGACTTGACTGTCTGTCAGAGAGAATGTTCCAGCTGAGTGATATGGGGCTGCATAATGATCTCACTGTTCCTTATGGGATGCTTTCTGTATTGAAATTTGCCATCTGTCTTGCTTTTATTACAGAAAGGTGACTCAATAATGTACACGGACACTTGCAGCCAAGGACTTACCTTCTGTTTGTGCCAAGATTGTGTGATTTTTGTGCGGCAAAAAACTAGTGAAAGTTAACATCTGCTTTTCACTGAATAGCTGACCAGTGTTGGTGGAGCCTATAAAAATGTCAGTTAGGTCTCATCTATATTTCGATAATGCTAAGCTGCTTAATAAACTTCAGGGAAGCTAGATGCTTGGATGTGGATTACGTCCTGTGCTCCTCAATGTTTCTCCAGACTGGCCCAGCTGTTGCCAAGGGTGTTGTGCATGTAATTGGAGCTCTGGACTGGACGTTCTCCTTGTGTGTTGCAATAACAACATTAGCAATGGAAACACGCTACTTCCTGATCACACTGGGTGTGGATATAATCTTCAAAAGCCAACTAGGCCAAAATAATAAACAAACCAAAACTAACGACTAGACAAACTTATCTAGACAAAAAGAGATAACATACACATTCTCCCCTTACTCCCTAACCTATCATGAAGAGAAAACTTTTTCAATAGAAATGGCATTGACTTTCTTCTTACCATTATTTACACTGTATCTATTCACAAGCATACTATATACAGTTTGTACACAATGAAAGTCAAACTGAACTAAATCCAAAAAGAGCAAGGGGAACACAGGCAGATGGTCACTCATAAACAATCAGAGGAACCAAGCAAGCGTCCTACAACACAGGAGAGACGAAGCATGGTTTGCATACAGTAGGCATGTAGTATGGCAAGTCAAATTAAAATGTGAAAATTTAGGATTCTGTCAAATCCAACTACAGTTTGGCTTTCCTTTGAAATGCTTCCACAAGGAGACCAGGACAGCGCAACATCATTTCAGTTAGACAGCTACCGCTCTGCCACCTGACTGAAAAATTCAGGTTCAGGCTCGATTCCAGCCCATGGGAAATGAACTGAAATAGTACTGATGCAAGCGTGAGAAGAATTTGATCTGTTCACACATTCTGCCTACAATTTTAAGATCAGTCCATGTTTTACTCTCGTCTACCCGCTTTACTAACAGCTGAGAGCTAATGTCTCTCTAATATAGGTTTTCAAGTTGTCAGTGGAGAGATCTTTTATTTTGTGAAACTGTCCAAGAAATAGTGAAACTGCCTTTTCCACTCATGTGTTAGATTTTATTAACTAATTCAGAAGTGGTGCTGACCGTCCCACCTACACCTGCCATCTTCTTTATGATGCATGTCAACTTTGATGAACCTGCTTGCCGTCCCGAGCTTTCTGAAAATTCCGTGATCTTTCCATGTTTGACTGGAAAGTGAATATTGACCACCAGAATCCCTCACATTAGTGTCAATTGCACACCAGTGTCAGCAATGTAACACACCGGTGGGAATGATCATATGTGTTAGTCTGTGTTCCAAGCAAGGGAGGGGCAGCTTAAAAGTTTTTTGAAGGTTAATTAATTGGGAAACTCTTCAGCCTAGGCTGTGAAATAAACCCGTTCAGCCTCCGTTTTTATTATTTCAAGCACTATTTAGAATATATAAAGACATGCTTAATATGTTCGAGGTCATCTTGAAGATTTTGGGACCTGTAATCTTTACCCGACGTGACATTTACAACCTAAGCCAAACTCTGACATAAATATAACATAAATATCAAATTTGTGTGTGTCTTGTAAATGTGTTTGTGCTGCTTCAACCCACTGCTGCGTTTCCCTCACTATTGGCAGTGTAGTGTTGTGTTTCCATAAACTTCTTGTTGCCAAGTCTACTTTCCTGGTAAAGGCTACCTTGTGCTGCCACCAAGCTTTACAGAAGTTGTTCCATTGGACTACGAGAAAGAAAAAAAAAAAAAAAAAATCGACCTTGGGCCCTTACGTGTAGAGCGTCCAAGTCAAACCTCACCCTGCAATTACCAGTAGCGCTGCTAGCTACCTTCAATAGAAATGGGCAGAGTAGAAGAGACTAGAAATGACTCTATGAAACCACCGAGCATGCCTGCTGCTAAATTGAGTGTCACTTTCAAGTATTTTAATCCAATAAATCAACAGACATGCACTCACTTGCTTTGTTACAAAACATACACACAACCTCGTCCATCACAGTGACTGGTAAAGTAAACACTCATTTCCTCTGGATGAACATGCGGGAAGGACCCCATCCTTTGTGCAGCATAAACAAAGGCGCTAAGAATTTTTCCTTTTGAGATGGCGTGTTAATAAGAGAAGAAAATGGCTGTGTATTGCCTACTGTCTTCTATATTTCCATCACACACACACACGCACACACACACACACACACACACACACACACACACACACACACACACACAAACGCCTGCCCGGCTCCACCCAGTCCATGAGTAGGATAAACTCCATAATTATGTTAACGGCAAGTTTCCACTCTGAGCCAGCCCTCTTTGTTTCATCTTCCCGCTACTTTTTAAAACAAGCCTACTTGGGTTTAATAGTTACAAGCTACTTCTTCTGCTTAATGAATGTACCTTCGAGAGCACAATGTAAAGTTATAGACCATCCCAGTGAGATGAAATCATTCTGTACTATGAGTTCTGAAAAAAATAAAATAAATGAAAAATAGCCATCCTGGCTGAGTTCCAGTCTTCTAATCATTTTTAGTTAACATAAATGAATTAAAAGGTTTAACGATCAGAAACAGCTCCAAAAGTTAACATGTGGGAATTAAAAAAAAAAATAAATAAAATAAAAAATCAGAATTCACTGAGGCGTTCAGCTTGTACTTACTGTGAAACAGCAGAACATAGAAGACTAAAGTTAGAGCCATCCTTCTGCACATTTCATTCATTCTCCTCATGGCCATCCTCTTTGTGAGCACGCTGCAGTGCGTGAGTGTGTGAGAGAAGACAGCGTATGTTAGAGTGCTGCTGGAGAGCTTAGGGGTTTCCTGTGACTGAATATGTTCTGCGCAGGACACACTGGCAGGTTAAAGCATGGTTTGTGCTCGGGAGGTTTTATATCACCCCACCATCGCCCCCCTTTCCCCTCCACTCTCTCTCCCTCTCCCTCTCTCTCTCTCTCTGTCTTTCTCTCTGTGTTTCTCGCTCATGATCTTTCATGCTCCACACCCACTTTCTCACTGACTTGTGTAAATTCTCCTCCGTCCCCTTCTCTGTAAACAAACCCGACCACCAGCTTATTTTGTGAGATTTTTCAGTAAAGAAACAAAAGAGGTGCATGCCTGTAACCGTATTTTGTGTTGGAATGTACAGTCATTATATCATTATACACTCATTTACACCATACCTTCTCACCAGACCCCGAGCCTGTATGATCTTTTAAATTCACTCACAAAGGAAAATATAACTTGGGCAGTCATTTTTAAGGCATGTTGTCAAAATATTTGCATATATATTTATATATCTAGCACATTTATTTGACACACACCTATGGGGTTGGGGCTTCAATTCTTGCCTCTTCCCTATGAGTTTTGCATGTTCTCCCTGTGCTTTGGGGGTTTCCTCCGGGTACTCCGGTTTCTTCCCTGTCCAAAGACATGCATTGTAGGCTGATTAGCATCTCTAAATTATCCACAGTGTGTGAGTGTGTGTGTGTGCATTTGTGCTTGTGCCCCATTCAGGGTGTCCCCTGGGCTAGACTCCAGGCTCCCCCGCGACCCTGTGTAGGATAAGCGGTACAGAAAATTGATGAATCAATTACATCTTTTGTGTCAGTTTATTGTATTTGCACCTGGTCAAAAGACCAAAAGCTGCCTGGAATCGGTCTCATATTGTGTGCACAGCAGAGAGGCTTGTAGAAATCCAAACTGCACTGGGATGCATTTTTCATCTTTACAACTCTAACACAAGAATGCACACATGCAAAAATGTGTATTGCAATTACTCACCATAAAACCTGGGTTTGTTTCCCCCAACACAGGATAGTGATTTCTCACATGAAGCAGTGTGTGTGTGTTTGGGTGGGGTTTCTCTTAGGCTAGAGAGCATCTGGAAACAGGGCTCTGGTTTATTTTTTCTTGGGGACCACTCACAAGATGGCTTGTTAAACAGTTTGGCCAGATGGGTGCACACAAGTCTCCCACAATACTCATTTTCTTTCCTCAGTTGTTTAAAGAAGGCCACAATAATCGAATCCTCTTACCCATGAGGAGAGCAGCTTGTAAGTACAAACTGACACTTCCATAAACGTATTCATCTGAATAACACTTGTTTGCATACGGTACTTGCTGGTTGTCCATCAAATCCAATAATGACATCGACTTCAGCGGGTTCTATATAATCGAATCCCCAGATCAGGAAATGTGATACCCATTAAAACCTTACAAAATGTTTTAGATCCTTCAAAGTAACCTTCAGTTGATCACAGTTGTGTTATTTACTCCTGCGTTTCAAACAGTTCTCAAGATGTTCCTACATGACATGCTAAAGTTTGAAGCTTAAGTCAGAAGACTTGTCATTACTTTCATAGAATGAGCATATGTTTTGGGCATATTTTTCAGAATTGCAAAGATTGGGAGTTTTTTTTTTTAAACAAAAAAGAACAAAAAACAGGCTTGGATAAGCTTAATATGAGTCTAATGTGAAGCTTTTATAACCAAATTATTTGGTTACCATAAAAAAGTGAATTCTTGCAAAACACTGAAGGTGAGTGTTTATATCCTGATATCCAGAATATCCTTAACTGCTGGCCATATATGAGCAATTAATCAACACTATTGTATTTCTCATGGCAGAATGAAGATGTAATTAAAATGCCGTCAATGTAATTGTCATGTAAGTAATCAGGTGGTATTACTTGAGGTTCATTTGAGGAGTGATAACGTGCTGAAACTTCCCACATGGTTCATTGTGGTCATTGCATCAATTCAGCACCAAGGGTTCCTGACATTCAACTCAGCCAAGAGAAGGATCTTATCCCTGTTGGAGCTGTGATGAAGGGCCTCATAGAATAGGTTCCTGATATCATTCTCAGACAGTACTGTTGGGGCTTATACACTGAGAACTGTAGTGAGTGAGCTTGTGGTTCCTGGCTAAAAAGATACAATGGAGTTTTTCAACTGTTCCCACTGAAGTCATGGGGAGGCTAGAAAGGCTGCTTTTTATCAGTAATCCTACACCATTCTAATGATAATCACAGAGCAGAAAACCTTTCTTGGAGCAGGGTGTCTTTTCTCTGCTCCATCCAGGACCCTGCTTGACGAAATCTCAATAAATCATATAAAGTACAATAAAGCAAAGCAGTATTGTGCCAGTTCAGATTTGGAAAGGATTTCACATTCCATGTTGCCAGTTTCAGAGGGAATCATTTCTTGTTTTGACTGCTAGTTAATTCCACTCACGCTTGCTGCTTATATCTGCAGTGTTTACACCCCACTGCACTACCACATCACACTCTTAATCTTGTTTTTAAACTGTATTCTTTTCTGATCTCCGTACGGCTTATCCTACACATGACTGTCGGGGAGCCTAGAGTCTATTCCAGGAAACTCGAGGAATAAGGCAGGAGATACCCTGCACAGGGTGTCAACCCATTGCAGGGCACAATCACACACACTACAGACAATTTGGACAAACCAATCAGCCTACAACACATGTCTTTGGACTGGGAGAGGAAACCCCCAAAGCACACGGAGAACATGCAGGCTCTGCGCACACAGGGTGGAGGTGAGATTCAAACCCCCAACCTCAGAGGTGAGAGGCAAACATGATAACCACTAAGCCACCATGATGTGCTCTTTTGTCATATATTTATTGTTATTCATATTTTTATTTTACTTTCTGACTCTCTGTAATACTGTATGTGATTTTCCCCATCTGCGATGAATAACATGTTCTCTCTCTCTCTCTCTCCATCATGTCCCAATAGATAAGGTATACTATCCACGAGTGTACATGAGTGACCAATTTGTAGCTCACCTTTTCTAGCAGTGGGACCTAAAAAGCTCAGTCACACAGTGATAAGCCAATAGAACACTTGATTAGAGACACCACATAGAGCGGCTTTCCTGTAGATATGAATTTCTTGACACTCGCATGCAGTGAGGTTAGGCAGCTCTACAGAGCAATAGCATGATTTGGAGAATAGTTTTTAACTGAACAGTGACCATGTTCCCAAAAAACATGATCTGATATACAGTATAAACTCACAAGACCCTGTTCTTTACTCCAGTGAAACTTTTTTAAGTGCAGGATGCATGAACAACATGCTTGTTCATGATTTGTACTATGCCTTTGGGGGGCACCACATCACACACACATTTATTTTTGAAGTTCACAGAAAATGAATGTATCGTTTGTCCAAATGTGCAGATGGTAATAACAGCCTTTAGCTTTGGAAAGATTTTGTCCTGTCTTGAGAGGAAATGGGAATTGCCCTGGCGCTCTATCATCTCTTATTTGAAACCTGTTCAACAGAATTACGTTAATGAATGCTATTTTGTCAGTTTGTTTACACACTAAATCATACATGTACACACACACACACACGCACACACACACACAAATACATTTTTTGAATAATAAAAAAAGCATAATACTACACAGGTCTGCACAATAACTGGACATTTGATCCCACAAAGAGTTGAATACATGCACACACATGGTTTCAATTACCACTGAAGAAGAATATCTTTTTTTCAGAGGGTAGTTAATGGATTATGGTCCTTTTCAGGGCAAAAACAACCTTGTCCACAATCTGTTATATAGTACACAATCTGTTTCATACAATTTGCATGACTGTTTCAGTATGCGTGTATCTTATTCACTTTTGCTTAAGAATGGATTGAGCCTGAGGACTGAGGGTGGGGCAGACACATGAAGGTTTGTTTGTAGACGCACTCCCACTAAACTTGTGTGCATCTGTTCGAACTTCATAATTCAGGATTACATGTTTGATCTGACAACAGGGGTGTAGCAGGAAAACATCAGAGAGAATGAGACAGAGCACGGCTCATCTCTGAACCTTTAGGGAACATGGGATTTCAGGTTTCGTTTGGGGTTGAGTCTTGTGAAAACGGCAGTGGTCTGTGTACACGTTTCTAGTGGCAACTTGAAACCATCCGACATAAAGACTCTTTAATATAATAAAGAGAATAATGAATAGCAAATGCTCCAGTTGTAAATCTTTAATAGGCTGTTACAGACTTACCACACACGTGAACAATGACTGCAACATTGTTATATTGCCAGACCTTGGCATCTAAACCTTCCAAACAGCAGCACTACCATGCAAGCTGGGGTGGGAATACAATCAGGATAATCCTTTACAGGGCACGTTACACATTTATTACCACCTACAACCATCATGTTTTAGGGCAGTGAGAGGAAACCAGAGCACCCAGATGAACCCACACAGACACTGGGAGAACATGAGAAACTCAGAGCATGTTGAGGTCAGAATTGAACTGGTGACCCTGGAACTGTGAGGTAGCAAAACTTCCCACTGCACCACCATGTCACCACTACTTAAGAATAAAAAATCTGGATAACTCGGTGGCGACGATAAAATGTAAGCAGAATTGCACCATTCCACAGTGATAAAATGTCAATTACAGCAATTTCCACATCACCCCATTGCTGTTTTCCCTCTATTGTGTCCCACATCAGAACATCGATCCTCACCTACAATACCAAAATGGTCCCCTACCAACCTGAAGGTATTGTCTAACACCCGGCACTGCACTGTTCACTTTCTTCCACAAGCATGGCGTGACTTGACCTGCCAAACCCTTTAGACACATCAAGACTTCTCTCTGTGGTGGAAAGGACTTTCCCTGGCTGACTTCAAATGAAGGCTTAAGACCCAAATCTTCACAATCCACCTAGGCTGGATTAAAAATAAAACCTTCACTTGCACTGTATTCATAGATAACGTCTCTCCGACACGGTTTTAGCCTGATAGTTTCCTTACACCATGGCTTAGCATCTACTTTGTACTAGTGTGAGAATTTAATTGATGACAGATCTTACGAAACACTTAGTATAAAAGTGTCAGACAAATGCTGTGACTCGAGTAACGCCTTGTACAGAAGAATGCCAGTAAATGCACTCCGTGGTTGGAGGACTGATTAAAGCTTGGAGGTGTAATTGAAGGAAAAATATGCAGCGCACAGTCATAAGAGTTTGTCCAGGATTCATGTTAAATTAACGTCATCCAAACCGGTGTCAGGAAAAAGTGCCAGGAAGCTCCTAATTCTGAATATGTAACCCACCCTAAATGCCACCTCACGTAGTTCCGGGAATTCATCATCTACTTTAAAAAGCCCTAGGTATAGTTTCCTCAGTTATTTATTCTAATCACAGAACAATGTATGTTTGGGCAGAGCAACTTTATTTAGATTTTACACACACACACACACGCACACACACATACACTCACAGACAGAATCAAGCGTGTGCCAACATTAGGATACACTGCTCTTCCTGTTACTCAGTTTATCCTCTCATTTCAAGGTATTTGATACTACACATGGCCTTCCGTTCATGGGGATCTTCCTTTCTCCTGAGATATATGGAAAATAAAATCCCACAGTCAAGGATATTCCACAAAACTCATAAAGTAAGGAAATGAGTAATAGGATGCAAGAGAAACATGCAGGTTGCACTGTTGCATTTGGGAATTTGATCATATTGGTTAAGAAACGTGCTTTTGGTGTAGTAATCGTAGGACTGATTGATTCTTTAAGGAATGCTGTGTGTTGGAGTGATTCGATTTCCCTGTAGTTTTGCGTATGCTTTGAATGTGTTTTTATTTCGTTTTATCCTCTTTATACTGATTCTTATTATCTTTGAATGTATTCTGTACCAGAGTGTTCTGACCTGATACAGTATGTCACACCAAAAGTAGATAGAAGGATATCTATCTAGATAGATAAGTGGTACGTTGTCATTAGAAGACCCTTTTATCATACAATGAGCTAAACCTCTCTGATTATGTTATTACATACTGTAAATTATGTAAAAACTTGTTATATATTGGGTAGGCTTTCACACATTTAGTTAGACTGGTAGAGAGTACATCCATCCATCCATCTTCATCCAGTCTCTATCAATAAGTACACCTTGATACTGATTCACTAGATCACAGACTACGAGCACTATTAATCTAAAAAACGCTGTTGGGGAGGTAATATAGTATGAAAATACACAGTGCAATATGCAAGTTATATATCTTCATTTTTTTCATTCATAAAAGTTTATTTATTAGTTATTTTCAGGAATTGTCATAATTGATACAGTAACACCAGTGAAATGAATACCATCCATCCATCCATCTTCAACCGCTTACTCCTTTTCAGGGTCACGGGGTGAAATGAATACATTTTAATTAATTCATTAATTAAACACAAATGTCTTTTCTTGTTGATATCTCCCCAAAATCCTATTTATCAGACCTCTTTCTTTCCCTCCACCCTTATTGTCTGCCGCCTGCAACAGAGTCGATGCAGATGTTTCACTTTAGCAGCTGTCTCAAGTGGGAAAAGCTCCAAATGCTAATAAACCGAACCCCACCACACCCTACAGAGCACATAACCACAATCATCTGAGAGACAAAATATATCTCATATTCAACAGAGGTATGGTCCAGTATGAACCCAAGAGCATCAACATACAGCACTTAACACACATAAACACACAAATACACAGGTATGAATAACACAATGCCTAAATCTTTTTCCGTACTACTTATCCTGGGTCGTGGGGAGCCTGGAGGCTATCTCAGGAGACTCGGGCGGACAAGGCAAGGAACACCCTGGACAGGGTGCCAACCCATCACAGGGCACAGTCACACACACCCACACATCTATTCACACAATACAGACAATTTGAAATGCCAATCAGCCTACCATGCATGTCTTTGGACTGGGGGAGGAAACGGGAGTACCCGGAGGAAACCCCCGAAGCACGGGGAGAACATGGTCTGCTTCATTTCAATTTATTTCAACATTTAGTATGAACACTTTTCTCCTCATTCCTCCATGTCTCGACAATGCACCTAGAACTAATGTCCTTAACAATATGGTCCTAGTTTCATGGCTTGGCAGACAAACTGAAAAGATATAGTGCAATCACAGGATTTGGAATACTACCAAAAGATTAACAGAAGCGAACACAAGAAGAGCATGTCAGACAGGCAGACACAGATACCTGGACCCCTTTATTGTACCGTCCATTTCTGTGCCATGCTAGCATATAACAACAATGTAAATAACACCTTCACTTTACACAAATATCTCGGCTTTACAGCTGGTAATTGGCAGACAAAGTCAATTTGTGTAGACAAACTGTCCAAAATTTCACACGTACACGTGGAGATACAGGAGTATATCTAGGTTATAGCTCCCTCTGTTGAAAAAGGTGTCACATTGTGTGGCCTAATCCTGAATGATGTTCAGTATCTCAGCAAGTGCACTGTCACTGAGTTACATTGCTCAGATTGATCTCTGCACATATTTAATCACTCAAAATCACTCATGAGAAACAATTCAGTGTTGGAACTAGAATAACTGATGCATGACATTGCAAACATTTTGAATCAGTGTGAGTTTGATCCCACAACACAATGTTGTGTATCTCACACATTGGTTTCCATTAAATTTGTGCAGCTGAGTCTTCCAAAGAACCAGTTATTTCAATCCACTGGATTAAAAATACCCATGGATTTATTATATTCACAACTACATTTCTATAAAAGGCAAAAAAAAAAAAAAGTTTTTTTTTTTTCCTCCCAGCATATTTTAGTTGGGAAGGAAGCATGCAGGGTCAACAGTGATGCAGAGCCGTGGGAGCAGTTGAGGGCTGGGGAACTGCTCAGTGACCCAAAGCTTTCAGGACTCAGTTATGAACTTAAGACTCCAATCGGAAGCCTCGAGCCTTTACCGCTGAGCCAGAATCTAATACGATATGATTTTATTTGTGTAGCACTTTAAACACATCAAAGCAGCTTTACAGAATTTTTTATATGCAGTACAGGGTGTCCCAAAAGTCTCCATACATAGGTGCAGAGGTGTGTAGTACCGTGCTATATTTACTTCGTTATATGTACTTGAGTAACTTTTTTTTTTTTTTTTCATCTGGCCATACTTATACTCTTACTCAAGTTCATTTTTAATCACAGAAATGGATGTTTACTTTGCTACATTCGGTGGTGTTCCTCCATTACTGTTAAATGTTAATGAATATTTGTAGTTTTAATAATTACCTTATATCACGTATAATGAGGTCGCAACTCTTGCGATACGATGTAGTGGTCTGAATGCAGACGCACCAACTGCTAACCGCTTTTTTATTACTTTCGTCTCGGAGAGGTGGAAGAAGCGAGAATTTATAGCTATAAATGTTTTTATTTTATGACTTCTACATGATCAAGTCAGTATAAAACCATTTTAGATTTCTCAACATTAGTTTTCCAGCCCAAAATGAAATATTAGCGAAAAATGCTCGTATTTCAGTAAAGAAAGCAGCATATTATGTAAGAGACCACTTTTCAGAAGAAAAAAACAAAAACAAAACAAAAAACATAATGAAGGCTGCTGGGTTTTGTTGCAAACATAAGAAACTTGTACTACAGTCAAAGTCTCCAGAAAAACTGTGTTCTGAAAGAAGCTCAATAACACGTATAGCTCATTTCCTTATAAAACTGCACACATTGTACCTGAGAGTGCGATTTTTTTTGTAAGCAAAGGGTCATCACACCAAATATTGACTTTGTTTCATTTATTACGGTTTACTCCTTTTTATAGTATTTTTTTTTTAAATATAGAAGCATTTTAATTTCATTATTTTTGAAGGCATCTTCGCTCTACAGCATTTCTTTGCATGTGCCTAAGACTTTTGCACAGTATTGTACTTACACACACAAACACTCACTCTCTCTCCCTACACACACTTTCTCCTCTGTTCTGTTCCATACTCTGTTCTTGTCTTGTTTGATTGCAGATGCTGACAAGTTTGTGTTGTTAACATGTTAAGTCAGTCAACTGTTGGGAAAATGTGCATTTTTTTTTTTTTTTTGGGGGGGGGGGGGGGTGTTGAGTTTGTGTCGAAAATGATAGGTTGTATGTTATTGAACCCATCACAGGACTTGGATATGCTGCTTCATCTTGAACCCAGGTTTTATAAACTGTCATGTAATGGAGGCTGAGACGGAAGCAAGTGCAGGTTAATTAGTTTAATCCAATAGGTACAATGGATCAGGCAGAAATCAAGGTACATAGGCAGGCAAGGGTTGATCGATCAGGCAAACAGTCCAAACTAGGTAAGGCAAAGAGACAAGGTCGTAAACGAGAACAAGGTCAAAACCAGAATAAACAAACACGGGATCAAAGGCTTGGTAACGACAGAGACAGAAGGCAATTGAGTGTATACTGAGTTTTCAAACAGTCTCTTTTATGTGTGGTGTGATCGTGTGTGAGATCGGATGCAGGTGAGCGTGATAAGAATGAAAGTGAGTGATCTAGGAATTTCGGTCCATGGCGGGCCATGTTTGTAGGCCGCAATGCAGGATGGGAAATTTAGTCACTGGTTTGCTGTGATATGACATAAACAGAACAGACAGACTTTCAAGGAGAGGTGTGACTTACTGTTCTTCATGTAGTCTGAGAGTCAGGATTTTCCATTCATTTGAATCAAATCCAAAGTACCTAGTAACTTGCTACTCAAGTAGTCTTCTCATTGGATACTTTATTTATAAGTCATTTCACTTGTACTTGAGTAAAATGTTTGGCTACTCTACCCACCTCTGCCACCTCTGGATGTTCTTGGAAGTCCACTTCTTGGTTGGTCCACAACACTTCCAGTCCTTTGGAATTTGTTAATACGTGTTTCCTGTGTGATGTGCTTGCCATGTTTCCTTTTAAAGTCCATCACAATCTCGCGAGCGTCCCGATCCAGGCATGAGAATGATTTCAGTACGTTCTTCTGTTGTCAAAGGCATTCTTAAAAGCTATCTGAAAAAATGTAATAAATAAACCAACAATGATTTAAATAAACCAACTATCAATATTCCAAATGTTTGGAAGCCATGGTGCTACAAATTCTTAATTTTAATTTGTTAATATATGGAGACTTTTGGGATACCCTGTATATCCCTACCCTGCTGGAAAAAAATAAAAAATAAAAATAAAATCAGAGTAATTCTAATGGTTTCCATTACAAATACCATTATAAACCATCAGCTAATCATTAAAAACCATTACCATTATTGGTTCTTAATGGTATCCGCTAGACATAACATGCCATCAATAGAAGGCAACAAATTACCAGTAGATACTCACAGAGACCATTACAGTTTTCATTAAAACCACTACTATTCCCATTATAACCATTAAAACCATTACAAATTCTATATAGGTTTCTCTTTTCTTTCAGCTGGTAATGAGTATGCTCCTGAGATGACGAGAGGAAGAAACTTCGAGAGTAACCAGACTCAAAGGGGAACTCATCCTCTTCCTTGTGACACCGGATAGAGGGATTATAAATCATTACATTTGAAGATGTGTAAAGGCAGACATTACTGTGTTGAAACAATGTTCTGCATAATCATATTGTGAATAAGAGTCCTGGCATTACTACTGGACAGTCTTTATAATTTATCAGTCAGTTCATTCTTCACTATCAGGGTACTCTCTCTCTTGGAGAGACCACTAGATGGAACCCTAAGACCTGTTTAAGGAGATGAAATCAATTCTGGCACAGGACTTTGAACTGTAGGATTGGGCAGCTTGGTGCTGCAAAGGCTCCTTCTTGTGGAATGACGGGGAATGTTTATTTTATAGCAAGAATTCTCACAGACAGTTGTCTACAAATATCAAATAGAACCCCAAAAATAAAGCCTTTTACATTCAATGTTACAAAATAGCCTGGATTCACATTTAGATGGATGACTGCTTGTAGGACTCGAAGCAATTCAGATGTTGCAGCTCTCTCTCTCTTTCTGTATATTAGTGTAATACTGTGTATGAACAGCTGTATTTCAATGCACATGTGAGTTGAGGTGTGTGTGTGTCTGTCAGTCTCATTGTAGGCTGCCTCAGAAGTATTTGCTCTGGGCTTCGGCAAAGACTCTCAGGTCCAGCACATTAAATATTCATCCAGCTGCAACCGT
This sequence comes from Ictalurus punctatus, assembly GCF_001660625.3. NCBI lineage: Eukaryota > Metazoa > Chordata > Actinopteri > Siluriformes > Ictaluridae > Ictalurus > Ictalurus punctatus. The sequence goes on along the minus strand of NC_030430.2, from coordinate 1,400,928 downwards.
TAAACCTTTAATAATTCTCAGAGAAGTGTCCTGAAAGCAAACCCTTACTACCCTAGACACGTTCCTGCCTGGACAATGAGTTCAGATGTGCAGACAGTGAGACTGAGAGAGAGAAGGAGAGAGAGAGAGACTGCAGAAAACAGATGGTCTGTATTTAGAGGAGCGGAAATGACATGCACATGAGGACAGAGGGGTGCGAAACAACCCGTGTTTAGTTAAAATGACGTCTTTCAGAGCTAATGGCTTGTCCATGAGGCTAGTGGAATGATTTGTTAAGATTTCTTTAAGTTGCAATTACTTTGTTACATTAAAGTTAAAAAAGTTGCAAGGTCCAGCTTATGGGCATGAGACATCGTACATAAATGTTAAATAAACCTTTCCACAGAAAACTGCTTTTGTTTTCGCTTCTAAATAACAGCATGTCTTTTACTCCATTTATTATTAGGTTGAGATTATGTGTTATGCAAGACCTTGTGAATTAGATGTTACTATAGAAACGTACAAGAAGAGCACATTGATACAATCCTGTGATTTGCCTTGTACACAACTACTGTTAGAGCTGCTGTTATAGAAAATTAATCAACACCTTCTGAACAATTCATTTAGAGAATTCAACAGTGCTGTGGTACAATACAGGATGTGTGTAAAAGATTTTAAACACATGCTGCATTGAAAGAAAAATGGCACAAGAAAAATGCCCATTTCCACCATCATGGCAAGAAGTTGCAGTCAAATGGAAATGTTATGAATCGACCTGGAATTGGACGTGTGTCTATATCGTCTCAACACACTGTGAAGAGGACGGGTCGAGTGAATAAAAATCTCCAAGGATCACAGCTGGAGAACTGCAGATGTTAGTTGTGTCTTGGGGTCAGAGTCTCCAAAACTACAATACAGGGTCACCTACATCACCACAAGCTGTTTGGAAGGGTTTCAAGAAAAAAGCCTCTACTCTCATCCAAAAACAAACTCGAGTGTGTTCAGTGTGCCAGACACTACTGGAACTTCAGATGGGATCGGGTTCTATGGTCAGATGAAACCAGAATAGAGCTTTTAGGCAATAAACACCAGAGGTGGTTTTGGAGCACACAGAGAGGTAGCCATATGGAAAAGTACCTCATGCCCACGGTTAAATCTGGAGGAGGATCTTTAATGTTTTGGGGCTGTTTTTCTGCCAGAGGACCTGGACATTTTATTAGGATACATGGCAACATGGACTCCATCAAATATCAACAGATATTAAATGAAAACCTGACTGCCTCTGCCAGAAAGCTTCAAACGGGCCGTGGTTGGATCTTCAAGCAGGACGATGATCCAAAACATCATCAACATCAACACAGAAATGGTTTACTGACCACAAAATCAAGGTCCTGCCATGACCATCCCAGTCCCCTGACCTGAACCCCATAGAAAACCTGTGGGGTGAACTGAAGAGGAGATTCCACCAGCGTGGACCTCGAAATGTGAAGGATCTGGAGAGATTCTGTACGTAGGAACTGTCTCAGATCCCTCACCATGTATTCTCCAACCTCATCATAGGGGAAGACTCAGAGTTTGACAAACGGAGGTAGCACAAAGTAATGACTACAAGTGTGCCAATAGTTGTTGCACACCTATATTTAACAAAGTTTTTTTGTGTGTATAAACCTGTTTTGTTTGATATCCATGAGAGCAGAGTATTTTTGTTAATATTTTGAACTAAAGAAGAAAAAAAAAGGTTAAACAAAAATATAAAATTTTCAGCAGCCATCTTTGCATTTGCCAAGGGTGCCAATATTAGTGGAGGGCACTGTATATATTATTCACTAATTTATGTTTTGACATTTATTCTTGGCCAGTTTTATATATTAAAATGCATTTGAATGAATTTTTGTCTGTCCATGCCACTGAAGACAAAAGTCACCTTTCCAACACATCACTAAAAATGACATCTTAGCCTTGAAAATATCTTGAATATAGTCAAATCTATCTAGTATGCCCAATTATAAGATTAGAAAAAAAAGATTATTAAGCTTATTGCTAGACATTTGCACCAATTTCAAGCTTTACGTTTTCATTTTGATTCTTTCTAGAAATACCGTAAATATTTAAAATGACCCAAATTATCAGCCAATAGAACAAGAACAAGCTTAAAATTAGTAATATGTATAGAAATAAGTTTGATAATCTTATATTATATTTAATTTTAATGGCCTGACTACATTCAAAATATTTTGACTCACTAAGATGTCAGTGTAAACTTGTAGTTCAGTCATATATATATATATATTTTTTTTAAAAAAGGGGTTTTAAAAAAAAGATTGACAAATGCATCATTACGTGGCTGTGGTAAATCTCTTTGCCTTTTTTTGAAAGCAATTTAACAGAAGACACTATCGTGTACACTGATCTGTAGTCAAGGCAAAGTGAGTAGACAAAGGATCAGTTGAGTAGTAGCACACAGAATGGCTTACAGCGTTCAACTGATATCCGATCACTATTTAGCTCAACATAAACCGATTGCTATCCAAATCCACTTATGCAAGCAACGCTAAACCCTTTCCTCTGGCTTCCTCTCTGTGATAAAGGGCAGTGATGGAGAAGGTGATCTGCTGCTGCTGCTTCAGACAACAAGGCATGCAGTCCAGGATGAGCCAATCATTGTCATCATCTGCTAGAGGGAGAAACACAAGCATCAGCAAATAGAGAAGCCACTGACAAGCTAAACACAATTCCCACTGGTTATTGAGGTAGGCGTCTGTAAACATCTGCATATATAGTAAAGGAGCATGGCTATTTGGAGGCACTTGGCAGCTTTTTTTTTGCGGCGCTGTCCGTGGTGCATGCACGTGCATTGAGTGGCAGGAGTGAGCATTTCTCTTGGCTAGCCATAGTACAAATGGGCATAAAGTGAATCCTTGAGCATTTGAATGTGTCACACTGGGTTGCGTGTATGCTGCAATTCAAAGCCCAGATAACAAAAGAAAACATAATGGCACTAAACCATGTGAATGCCCCCTTCAGTGGTGGACTCTAGAGTGACGGAACACACACACAAACACATATGAAAGGTTGAAGTTAGGCTTACAGATCTGTGTGTAATAGCACCGGGTTGATTGACAACTCTAATGACGTGGGAAGAGATAGATCTGCTGCAGGGCCAAGGGAAAGTGGAATATGAATGCAGGTGAAGGAACAGTGGAGAAATTTCCATCTTTCCACACTCCAATCAAGCCAAAATTGTGCATCCAAGCTTAATTGTTGAAGCGGATTTACACTGGTCAGATTAATATTGTGAAAGGTGAAAGGCGTACTGGAGGCCTGTGTTAAATAAATAACTAAACAGCTATTCGCCAAGAATGACGTTTTGTATCCATTTGCAGTTGGATTAAATCTTACAAAACGTCAATAAGGGGCACGGTGGCTTAGTGGTTAGCATGTTTGCCTTGCACCTCTAGTGTTTCCACCCCTGCTCTGTGTGTGCAGAGTTTGCATGTTCTCCCTGTGCTTCGGAGGTTTCCCCTGGGTCTTCCAGTTTTCTCCTCCAGTCCAAAGATGTGTTGTGAGCTGATTTGCATCTCTAAATTGTTTTAGCGTATGCGATTGTGACCTGTGATGGGTTGGCACCCCGTCCAGGGTGTCCCCCACCTTGCGCCCCGAGTTCCCTGGGGTAGACTCCAGGCTCCCGGCAACCCTATGTAGGATAAATGGTATGGAAGATGGATGGATGGTGCACAAAATCAGTTAGTTCCTGTTATCCCTTACTTTATAACAGCTATAATGGGTCATTCCATAATCAGCCACTTTTTTTTCTCTATCTTTAGGTTATATCTGAGAAACCACACTACACACTCTATATTTCCATGTTACAATTGTACTTCTTGCACTAAATATGTCAAATGTAATTCATTTACACATCCCCGTACATTGAAAACATACAAGGTTAGAACTTTCTTGTATTAGAACTTTCCTGCTGTTTGTAAAAATAATAATAATAATAATAATAATAATAATTTATTTATTTTAATGGGGTTTCTTTGTAATGTTTGTTATATTTATATTGTTTGCATACTTCATTTGCTGCAATTATATATCTGTATTATTCTGTGTCACATGTCAACTGCCATACTCCCTTGGAGTTCTACTTTTGCCAAATGAATCCAGCTGATTGTCCCTAATTGGAAATCTACTAAGAAAAGGGGGAATGTTTTTTGCAATGTGAGCCCTGAAGAAAGATGAAGAATGTGCTGAAACGCCTGCTTGGACTGGTCTGGCTTTTAATTCACATGCACTTTGCACTTATTGCACCATGCAGTTTATAATATATATATATATATATATATATATATATATATATATATATATATATATATATATATATATATATATTTTTTTTTCCTAGACTTTTTAAATGTGGACTGAATTCAGGGTGCGGTCAGCAATTTTTATTTATTTATCTATTTTTGCTGGTTTGTAATCATTCCCTCACCAGCCCCTCTTTTTTCTCTCTCTTTAAGTTATATCTGAGAAACCACACGATACACGGCTCTCTATTCTGAATCAATGGTTATACATTTTCTATGTTAAAGAGCAGCATTTTAAAAATGTGTTTAATATGTGGAGCATCTGTCATACAAATCTTGTTACTATAGAAACAATGACGTACTAGAACTATACTAGAATTTGAATTACTGACAGAAAAACACTAAAGTGTTGAAATTTTGAAACACTTTCTGGCCAATCACATTTGAGAATTCAACAGGCTGTGGTGTAAGCAATTTGAAGGGTGTAAACGGCTGTCAGTCCAGTTTTAGAGCTGCAATAATACACTAGGGCCAAAATTATGGGTGGAGCTACGTATAAATAACTGATAAAAAAAAAATAAAAAGTGTGCCCATTACAAAACCATGGGAATTAAGAAGAGTTGTTCCCCCATTGCTGTTATATGAGCTTCCCTTTGTCTGGGAAGGCTTTTTGCTAGATTTTGGAGCGTGGCTATGGGGATTTGTCCATTCAGCCAGAAGAGCATTAGTGAGCTTGGGGAGACCTGGTGCACATTCAAAGGTGTTCAGTTTGGTGTTCAGTTTGGTTGAGGTCAGGGCTCTGTGAAGGCCACTCAAGTTCTTCCATGCCAGCCTTGGCAAACTATGTCTTTATGGAGCTCGTTTTGTGCACAGGGGCATTGTCATGCTGGAGCATGTTTGAGCCCCGTACTTCTAGTTCTGGGAAATCTTAATGCTACAGTTCACAGATTTCACCTGTTCCTCGCTTACATTTTCCCTGTAATCGCTATCTCTGTGTTTCTCTCTCCTGTCTCTTCACTTGGTCTCTCAGACTAACTCATTTTTTTTGTTTTGTTTTCTTTCCCCATCAGTCATTCATGTAGAGTAAGCTCTTACATTAATCTTTTTATTCCTCTGTCCATTTATTTCCACCTTTCCAGTAGCTCTTTCTTCATCTCCTCATTTTTTCACCATCCATTACAGCTGTGACTCTCGTCCCTCCCCTCCATTTATCCCCCCTCTCTATAACCCCCCCTTTTTTTTTATCTCTCTTTGACAGGTAGCACTGGCAAGCTGATTTAGGAGGGAAGGTGGGGTTTTAGCTCATTGTGTGTCATAAAACCAGATTTAGAGATGACAGGAGACAAAATCACAGCTCCTGCTGTTAAACATGGACAAGCACAAGTAATTTTGAAATGTCTATTAGTGTGTCAAAGTGACTGGACTATCCTGAAGACTAACCTCTTATCCGAGGGGCATCACCAATTTTTCTTCAGGACAGAAATCCACAAACTAGTTAGATACAATTTCACAAAATACATGCTCAGGATTCAATACTGATATACAGAGTTTTATGCGAGCATTGTGTCTATCCGTGTCTCGCCCTTCACAGTGAAAAGAAAAATAGCAAAATAAAATAAATAAATAAAATCTTGAAATATGCCTTTTGCCAAATGGCATTAATTATTTTGGAATTTACATCCTAATCCTGGCGAATATAATCCATAACCTTTGGTTTGTCAGCTCCGTGCCAGTTCCCAAAATGGCATTATAAGTGCATTAAGCCCCATGTGGGTTGGAATTGGTCTCAGTGGTACAGGATTACATTCAGACAGGGATTACCCCCTCTCGTCAATAACAATAGAGTTATGTAAATCTATTTGTGCGTGTGTGTGTGTGTGTGTGTGTGTGCGCGCGTGTGTGCGTACGTGCATGTGCAATGAAAGAATGATTCATCAGTCCAGCAGATTTGTCCAAATCAAGTATGTGATTTTTGCACACAAAAATAATTACTAGAATTCTCTGAATGTTTAAAATCCTATAGTAAATGAATGTATGTAAATATGTGGCTAAATTCCAACTTGTATGTATATCTGATATTAGTTTGGGTTCAATTTAAAATGTAAAGTGCTCAAAATTATTCAGTTCAATCAAATTTTATTTGTATAGCACCTTTATATATATATATATATAAAATCTCTAATGAGCAAGCCAGAGGCCATGGTGGCAGGGAAAAACTCCCTGAGATGATATAAGGAAGAAACCTTGAGAGGAACCAGACTTGAAACGGAACCCGTCCTGATCTGGGTGACACCTGATGTGCAATTATAAAGAATTCCATGGTCAAATAGTGCACTTGTGTAAGCAGGAAATTTATACCAGGTGACTCGACTGCAGAACTGTTCATGGCAATTGCAGTCCTAAAGCTACCGTAACTGTAAAACCGTTACTATCAGTTGCAGTTCAAAGCTATGTCCGTGGTTTTTTAGTGGTACCATCCTCAGTAATCTCATTGATCTTTTGGCTGTCCGTTTGGGGCCATCCTCAGCAACAGAGAGTGATTTCCTAGTGATGAGAACTCAAGCACAAGTAGGGCATCAAAACAAGTAATTTTTTCTGGATCTGATTGGACACTTGCTCATGTGCAAATTGACGCATTCCGACCCGAAGAGGTCGTCCACCTCGATGAGGTTCCTGCGATGGTGCACAGGAGTTGTTTTTTTTCTTTTTCAATTTCCTTCGCATATGTTTAACACCAAAACTGAAATGATTACAGTCACATAAAATTCAAATGAAGACTGGCATATACTGTATAATGTTGTAGCGGTGCCGTCTATTGTTGGAGGCTTTTGAACTCGATTTGCATATGGGTCTGACTTTGAAACTGCTTTCAATTCGGGTTGTTTTTCAGTGCTTTTGTGTTCGCTTTAAAACTTGGGGTTATTGTGTTATGAAATATTTTTGCATTATCAGGTATCAAGTAAAAGTTTTCTGAAAGTTTCCTTTGTGTGTGTACCAGTTCAATATCACGTATCGAGTTGTTTCTTCCTGCAGGTTCGGCTGACTCAGTTGTCTTTATAACGACTTCCCTCCAGGGGGAAGGGCGTGTTCATATTATGAGTTCCATTTCCAGTTTGTCGTTTACCTACTGTTAGTAATTTAGCATTAATAGCATTAACTAGCTAGTGAAATCAGACCTTTTGAAATGGATATGCACAACATGGTTTGAGCCATGTATTTAAAAAAATGTTGTTGTTTTTTTTTAACCAAATAAGTAAAATTTACTTTCCAGTGACACTATTCATTGCCAGTAAGGCCTCTCACTGTAGCACAGGGTGAAATATTTATGTCAAGCTATTGCAACTTGTTTAATTATTGATACGGTGAGCTTATGAATGTCCAGATGGACTACATCAGACCTCTCGTGACCTCTTAATTAGACATAGACCTGGCAGAGAGAGAGCGTGAGAGCGTGAGAGACAGAGAGAGAGAGAGAGAGAGAGAGAGAGAGAGAGAGAGTTTATGCAGATCATTTAAACATGTATTTTTCCACTCGCAAGCAAGCTCAGTGTACTGACCTCTGTGGCCTACGCATCTTGTTTGTTATTCATACCATATCCATATAAGAACAGACTTCTAAAATGTACAAATCCTTGCCTCTAGTGGATATTATCACCTGTTCCCTCACCCGAATGCCTGTGCTTTAAGACATTTTCTGTATTGATTGAAATTCGGTGGCATCTACTGCAATCTCTTACAAATGGCTCCTGCTCATTTCCACTGTAATATAATTTGTCTCAGAGGGCTGTTGAAAAAGTGTCTAGCGAGGCCTAATGGTAGCCCGTGAAGACAAACTGCAGCCCCAGCCTGCATTTGCACCATCGCTTATCTTGTTACGCCACTTGCCCAAGTGTGAGCATTCATTGATGGCAGGGTTTAAATTGCATGCTAGGATTAACCCTGTCTAAATGGGATAAATGGGCAGCCATTTTTGTCCTTAAGGGTTGAAAGAGGCGGCTTGCTGAGCTAATATCGGATTTGGTTGTGGTGCTGAATCAGATGTCAATTTTATAACATAAATTAAAAATAATATGCATGCCTTGCATGCAAATATGGCTATCAGGGAATTTGAACATCAGCATTTAATAAAATGGCCAAAAACCTACCGACTGTAATAAGTGCTTTTTGTACTTTTGTCAGTTGGGGTGAGTGGGGTCAGCTGTAACGTTATCATCTGCTCCAATCAGCAACAAGCTACAGTACAGGAGTGACCCTCACTCTGCACATGATCAATAGCATCCTCTGCCTGCTTGCAAAAGAACAGCAACATAATCACGGCTCTGGAGAATTTATCGTCAAAAACTTTGAGATTTTTTTTCCATCTGCAGAATGTTTTGAATTAGGTGTGCATTTTTGTGTGCAAATGAAATCGAAATAGACTCGTAAATCACTATGTGGTCAAAACCTGTCTAGTTATGAGTAGACTGTCTAGGTGACTAGGAGTTGGCTTGATTGGTAGTTGACAGTGCTAAGCTGATGGTTGACAGGTTGGTGTCAGTTGTAACAGTGTTATCAATACAAGTATTTTACTAAACCCAAAAGAAATTGTGAAATTGTTTCCTTCCTGGAAAAACAAATGGCGCAAAGACCTTAGTATATCAGTATATCAGCTGCTACTCATGTGATTGGCATATTTGTGCTTCATGCAGTGCCCAACATTATTATGCATCCACTTAAGAGAAGATTTTAGCAAAGCAAGTGCTTCAACTTCTGCAAATAACTACTTAAGAATCATGCTATATATATATATATATATATATATATATATATATATATATATATATATATATATATATAATCTCCCATTATACATTAGAGGTAGGGTCAGTTGTAACATTTTAGTTCTTTGATTTACTTCTCTATATCCTCTGATATTAGTATCCATACTGCTTTGAGTCTGGAGCGCATTCAACGGAAGTTGGGGCAGAAGGCAGGGGACACCCTGAACAGGGTGCCAACCTAAAACAGGGCGCATTTGCATATGCATTCACACACTACAAACAATTTGGAAATGCCAATCAGCCTACAACAAACATCTTTGGACTGGGGGATCAAACCAGAGTACCTGGAGGAAACCCCCGAGGCATGGGGAGAACATGTAAGCTCTGTGCACACATGGTGGAGGCAGGACTCGAGCCCCCAGCCTCAGGGGTGCTAGACAAATGGTGCCCCAAATGGTATTTCCTTCTAATTAATAGTTAACAGAAAAGCGTACCTATCACGTGTCAAGCACTGAATGTTCAGGATATTTTACAAATATATCAAAGGGGGCTTTCACACTGGCAGTTCAGTCTGCAACAGAGCACAGTTTGCATGAAAAATTTGTAACGTGAAGGCTGTCACGTGGACCGGGAAGCACACCGCAGTACCCGAGACTGAGTCTGAGTACGGCTGCACTGGAACTGTACCGCGATTCCTGTCAATGTGAACGCAACTCATACTCGGGTCTGCACTTGTTCAGGAAGTAAAGTAACCTGTGCGTGTGTTTTAGCTGATGATGACATCATTAGTTTCCACATCAGACGTGTACCATGAGTGGCAGGGGAACGTTGTGGGTCACAGAAGAGATCCACTGCTGCAGATAATACCTGCTGTGCATAATTATTAAAAAGCAAAAGATATGTTGAGTCTCTCTGCGTTGTCCATGTACATTTGAGATGATGTATTGTAAGATGAACACAAATGCACCGGGATTTGGTAATCGAGTGAAGCTAGACCAGTGCTGCAGGGGGCACTGGGTACAACCGCACTCAGATTTGGATTTTAGTGAGACAAATAGAAAAAAAAAGACATTTTCTAACCAGTAAAATTTATTTATATATAACAACAGTACAAATTGAATCCTTGGCTTGCAAAATAGGTGTGCTTCATATTTACAATAGGTACACAATAATATATAACAAAACCTAAAGCAAATAAAAAAGACCCAACTGTTTTTTTTTTTGTTTGTTTGTTTTTTTGTTTTTTAAATACTTTAACATTCTTACAGTTTTCACAACACTTTTATAAAACAACAAGAACAGACAGCAATAAGTACTATTATCATCATGGTCATTATTATTATTATTATTATTATTATTTTTGTATTAACTATATTACAGACCTCCAGTGTCTAAAAAAAAAAAAGAAAATGTTCTATAAAGGTTTGTGTAAATGTAACATATATCCAGGTAGCATTCTGACTGCAGAGATCTCTCCCTTTATTTCTTTTCATCCTCCGATGGATGGCTGGATTGGTAATGTGACGTGTACATGAGTATAATTCCGCAGCATGCTATTCGACCACTGATGGCAGGATGTGAGCTAATAAAGTGCACAAAACTGGACGTTTGTGCCAAAAATACTAAAGGGCTGCACTAGATGCATCACTGCACATCACTTTAGTAGTAATGCCCCATGCTCTGAATTTCTATTCTGTTTTGGATAAAAGTGAGAGGGAAAATAAGAGCTCAAACCACACTTTACAAGAAGCATTATGTTACAGAGGGGAATGTTAGACCTGTATGATTGTTATAATAGAGCGACTTTATTTGGATAGGTTGTAATATGTACCAGTGTATATGTGATGTATCGATGACATCCGATGTAGAACGGTTCTATTTACTAAAGAGTTAGCATTATTCTGGATCTTCTCGGATGTTGATTTGAAACCAGGCCACGGTGTCATCGCTACTATTACTAGCTACTACCACCTATCATTAACTGTTATTAACTACCAGCAGACGTGAGAAGCATCTGTATTGTCCTTGCCTTGACAGTACTTTTGATCTAGAGCAATTTGAGCTTGAGGGTTCTTAGCGTTGTCGTGCGTGCTGTGCCGTCGATGGCAATCCTTTATATTTTAAGACTTCTGGAAAGTCTAAAGAAACGCTCACACATAGAGCGGTTTCACCACTGTAAGTTGCCAGTCGTTGTACTAAGAAGTCCTACTACTGGTTGCCATAGTAACATTTATCAAAGGATGACGCAACTAGCGTTCCACTTTTGACAACAAATGAGTTTTCTTTCTGCTAAAAGATACTGGATTTTTTTTTTGTATATAAAGTTCACCAGCGTATATATGTATCACATGCTACGAATATGATGAAAGAGAAGCAGTGTGTGCTCTTTGCCATTGCGGTCATCTATCTGCGGCGAAAAATGTAAGCTTCGGACTCGCAGGCAGCATGGCGGATCACGGATCACGTGCGCTCTACCGTATTCACTTCCGTTAGTAGTTGCCGCATCAAGTCGCTCAACTTTTCTCAAAAGACACGCCCACATCTAGTCGCCAAACGGTTGCTTTGTCGCTGCGAGTCGCTGTGTATGTGTGAACGTACCTTAAGCAAGGTTTTTTATCTGCGATTGTGAATTCTAGATAAAGGAATCATTTTATTACTTAATTCATATAGGCATATCAACATTACCATTCCAATTTAAGAAAAAGGGAGGAGCTAAAGGTGTGAAGTCTGGGAAAGATGGCTGGAGCTGGAATGGGCTTGTCTGGCAAATAAAAAATATAGGAAGACCTGTTAATAGTCTGAAGCAGGTTGCGCTTCTATATCACCTGATGTCACTGGAATATGACACGTCTTATGTCCATGTGCTTATGTGTGTGTGTGTGTGTGTGTGTGTGTGTGTGTGTGTGTGATATTCTTAATGAATGCAATTCACATGCTCAAGTGCATTTTAAATGCCTATATATGACTATATACAAACAGCATTCCTGCAGTGTTTCTAACATGCTGTAGCTTGATGAATTAATTCCATGTCAGTCATGTCAGTCTTCTTCTTATTCCTCACGCCTTCCTATTTTTGATGTACGTTCCATGTATGCTCTTTTTTTTATCTCCTGATCTTGGTGTGCACATGACTAGCTGAGATCAAAGCCACGCTTCAAAGCCCTGGCAGGAAACTGAGAGTAAAGCCCCCCCATCTATCTCTCTCTCTCTCTCTCTCTCTCTCTCTCTCTTCCTCCTTTTCTCATCTCTATCCTTCCCAAACACTCAGTGCAATATGGCTAAGCAATAAAGCGCTGCACACTGTCCGCGATCTTTCAACCTTTCTTTCGTCCCTCAGTTGATCGCCTTTTTTTTTTTTTTTTTTTTTTTTTTGTGATCGGTCTCAGTATTTTGTTTGTCTATCTCAGACTAAGCGAATTTGCCGACGCCGGGGGCAAGGAACAATATAGGAACAAAAGAAATAAACAGACGAATGGAAAAGTGGCTTTACATCTGATTGTGAGGTTTCGAAAGTCAATTCAGAGTGCAGAAATTCAATTTTGAAGCAGAATCAGGTAGATTGAACTGAATAAATAACTTCATTTTTACACTGCTGAAAGACTCCTGGAAGAAAATGATGACCATCATGGCCACAGGTTGCGCTATGCAAATAAGTCATCAGCTTAACTCACACACACACACACACACACACACACACACTGCCTGTAACCATTTATGAGGTTGTTCATTATCATTCAGATCTTTAAAGACAGCTCTAGCTAGAATCATGCATTATAAATTAAAGCTATGTCATATTTTGTTTGTGCATGCTGATGCAGAAGGGGAGAAAAGAAACACACACACACACACACACACGCACACACACACACACACTTCCAATTTTCCAAATAGCATGAGGCACTCACTATCTCTCCGTACCGGTTCTTGGCTTCAGTGGCCACAGCAATATTAGCAGCTATGTCTGCTTTCTCTTTTCCAGTTCTTCTCCAGTGCCACGCTGTTCTCGCTGTTCAAGTTTTGAAGGGTTTGCCGCCCCTTAATAAAGCAATAACCGTTTCTGACATTGATAATCAAGACTGACCTTTTGGCACTTAAACATGATACAACGTCACAGTCAGTTTAGTGCTATGTAAATGTAAGGTTAACAGGATGGGACACTCTATCCTCAGTTTGCCTCCGAGCCAGCCACATGCACAACTCAAGTAAAACCCTTGGCACTTGAAAATATGAACATATGGGAACAAAGACATTATTCTTCCTTTATGAGGTACTCTATAATGCATGCAAAATACACACACATTGGACCATAGGTAATAAGTAATACTGCCTGGTACTGAGGTGAGGTGACCTCAGGTCAGTGCTCTCCTTCTAAGGAATGTTCCTCCACCTACAAGCTGACCTAAAGGGCTCTCATTGCTGCTGTCTCATTGAAAATCATGTAACTAATTGATCCAGATTGAAATAAGTGGTACAGCATATTCTGGCAATGTAATCAAGAATGAAGAAGACAACGCAGCATAAAAAGATGCCCTTTTGGCCATTTTGCCATAGAGATCAGCTCAACTGACCTCTTCTCTCTCTCTCTTTTTTTTTTTTTTTTTTTTAAGAACAAACAAACAGACAAGATAGAGGAACATTTGTACATTCACAAAGGCTTACATGTAGAAAACAGGACGTAGAGACGTAGAGAGATTGCAGGAGGATTCTATTAAGCCAGTCTCGTAGAATTTTCCATGGGTGAAGTGCAGTCTTGGAAAACATGAGGGCTGCGTGGATGAAAAAAAAAAACATGCTGGTCAAACTTTGACCCCTTAAACACCAGCAGTCTGATAAGCGTTCTGAAAATACAGCTGGTTGCTCACGAATCCTAGAGAGTTCCGTAAAGTCCACGTTCTTTGTATGATGGGCGTACACGAACACTTAGGGCTGCGGCCTCCGATTTAAAAAAGACGGATATAGAAGTGTCATGATCACGTTATTTGACGAAGAGGACTACTAATGTCACTATGCCTTTAACGATTTGGAGGCACAATCGCAACAGAATAAATTAAATAAAAACAATAATCGTATAAAAATAAAATTTGGAAGTAAAACCTATCCGCTGGATTTAAATTGAGGCATTAAATATCCAATGCTCTCTCTTCTGTTCTTCTGACATGCCACCAGAAAGAAAGAAAGAAAGAAAGAAAAAAAAACAATTACAAAGAGGTATTGTAGCTGTAGTCCTGTCACATCTGCCAGTCGTGGGTATAAAAACCAACAAAGACTAAATAAATACAAAAACAAACATGCATGATGCTGGGCCCAGCATATAGTTTTAAACGATTTGAGATCTTGAGTTGACTCCTCTTATACGTTGGAAGGCAAAAGTAGATGGACGTGCAGACTGACTTGCGGAGGTAACCATTTCGACCCTTTTCAAAGAAATACTATAACAAGATATCAGAAAGTCAGCTGTATCCCGTTTCCATTTGAGTTGCAGGACCAGGCTTTGGATAAAGGATTCATGGCAGAGAATTTGTGTTCCATTGCTCAATCCATGTGTGTGTCTCAGCTCTCCAGGGACATAGCAGCAATCAGTTGGTCCACCTTGTAGGCCAGCCTCTGCTTCTTAGCCTGCTCATCCTGCTCCAATGCGGCAGTGATCTGGAGACACAAATCAACCACTTATTAACACATAGACCATCTCAGCTGAGGTCAGACAGGCTAATTATATGACCAAACAGCACTTAATTGCTGACCTAAGGATAGAAATCAAGCATCAGACAGCACCCAGTGCCAGTTAAGGACAATATTTGCAAGCAGAAAATATTTAGCCAGTGTGCTTTTCTTACTGATGTCTGATGTTGGTTTTCTGCATGTGTGGCCTTAGGCACAAACATCATTTGTTTCAGTACAAAGTTTGTTATGAATTTTTATTTTATGACTCCTACATTATTGACATCAGAGTCATGTTAGATTTCCAAACTTTAGCTTTCCAGCACAGAATTAAATGTTACGGAAAAACGTTGTATGTAAGTAAAGAAAGCAGCATATTACATAAGAGACCCCTTTTCAGACAAAAATACATCATGAAGGCTGCTGGGTTTTGCTGCAAAAATAAGAAGAAAGTACAACAGTCAAAGTCTCCAGAAGAGCTGTTCTGCCATTCAACCATTGAACAGGGTGTCAACTCATTGGATGGCACAATCACACACACGTTCACACATTACGGACAATATTGGAAAAACCAATCAGCCTACAGCGCATTTCTTTGGACTGGGGGAGGAAACCGGAGTACCTGAGGAGAACAAGCAAGGCCCATGCACACAACGCGGAGGCAGGATTTGAACCTCCCAACGCGGGAGGTGTGACGCAAACGTGCTACCCACTACACCACTATGCCCCCCAGGGTCCGGACCACTTTGTCTAATCAAGAAAAGTACAACAGTCAAAGTCTCCAGAAGAACCGTGGTTGGTTCTGCAAGATGCTCAATAAAACCTACATCTCATTTCCTTATAAAACTGCACTAATTGTACCTGAGACTACTATTTATTTTTTTTTTTTTAAAGCAAATGGTCATCACACCAAATACTGACTTTGTTTCAATTATTACTGTTTACTGCACTATAGTATTTATTCAAATGAAATATTTAATTTCATTATTTTTGAAGGCATCTTTGCTCTAGGCATTTCTTTGCACGTGGCTAAGCCTTATGGACACTGCTGTATATAGAGCATTTTATAATGTGGCTACACCAGTGACGATGGAGTGACAATGGAGAAAATTACATTTATAGATTCAAAGATGAAGAGAAGAGATCTAAAGACGGATTTCCCCAGTCCACCATACATATGCTCTATGTTCACGTCCTGTCCTATTGAAATGTGCTGCTTACAAGCGTGTCACGTTTAAACATATGTGATTCTAAGAATACATAAGCTACAAGATGTGAAAGCACTGTAATGTTGTCAGAGTAATAAAAATGTTGTTAAATATGCCACAGCACTGTCAAAGTGAATCTAGGCCATGGATGGAAACTCTGACACATGTCAGACTCTGGACGCTGTCGGATGAACTGCCTGAGACTTTAATGCACTAATATGATATTCAAAGAAAAAAAGTGTCAGTCTCCTATTCTCAAGAGAGATGAAGGAAATCTCTCACAGTCCCATTTCCCTATTAAAAAAAAATGTGTGTGTGTGTGTATATATATATATATATATATATATATATATATATATATATATATATATATATATATATATATATATCTCACAAAAGTGAGTACACCCCTCACATTTGTGTAAATATTTGATGATATCTTTTCATGTGACAACACTGAAGAAATGACACTGTGCTACAATGTAAAGTAGTGAGTGTACAGCTTGTGTAACAGTGTAAATTTGCTGTCCCCTCAAAATAACTCAACACACAGACATTAATGTCTAAACCGCTGGCAACAAAAGTGAGTACACCCCTAAGTGAAAATGTCCAAATTGGGTCCAAAGTGTCAATATTTTGTGTGGCCACCATTATTTTCCAGCACTGCCTTAACCCTCTTGGGCATGGAGTTCACCAGAGCTTCACAGGTTCCACTGGAGTCCTCTTCCACTCCTCCATGATGACATCACGGAGCTGGTGGATGTTAGAGACCTAGTGCTCCTCCACCTTCTGTTTGAGGATGCCCCACAGACGCTCAATAGGGTTTAGGTCTGGAGACATGCTTGGCCAGTCCATCACCTTCACCCTCAGCTTCTTTAGCAAGGCAGTGGTCGGCTTGGAGGTGTGTTTGGGGTCGTTATTATGCTGGAATATTGCATACTGATCATGCTCTGCTTCAGTATGTCACAGTACATGTTGGCATTCATGGTTCCCTCAGTGAACTCTAGCTCCCCAGTGCCGCAGCACTCATGCAGCCCCAGACCATGACACCACCACCACCATGCTTGACTGTAGGCAAGACACACTTGTCTTTGTACTCATCACCTGGTTGCTGCCACACACACTTGACACCATCTGAACCAAATAAGTTTATCTTGGTCTCATCAGACCATAGGACATGGTTCCAGTAATCCATGTCCTTAGTCTGCTTGTCTTCAGCAAACTGTGTGCGGGCTTTCTTGTGCATCATCTTTAGAAGAGGCTTCCTTCTGGGACGACAGCCATGCAGACCAATTTGATGCAGTGTGCGGCGTATGGTCTGAGCACTGACAGGCTGACCCCCCACCCCTTCAACCTCTGCAGCAATGCTGGCAGCACTCATACGTCTATTTCCCAAACACAACCTCTGGATATGACACTGAGCACGTGCACTCAACTTCTTTGGTGGACCATGGCGAGGCCTGTTCTGAGTGGAACCTGTCCTGTTAAACCACTGTATGTTCTTGGCCACCGTGCTGCAGCTCACTGTCAGGGTCTCGGCAATCTTTTTATAGCCTAGGCCGTCTTTATGTAGAGCAACAATTCTTTTTTTCAGATCCTCAGAGAGTTCTTTGCCATGAGGTGCCATGTTGAACTTCCAGTGACCAGTATGAGGGAGTGTGAGAGCGAATACACCAAATTTAACACACCTGCTCCCCATTCACACCTGAGGCCTTGTAACACTAACAAGTCACATGACACCGAGGAGGGAAATGGCTAACGCTTGAAAGAGTTAGTGATGGTGACGTTGAAGTCAAGCGACCATGGTGTAGTTCGTTTATCGTCTAAATATAGCTTTTTACTTCTGGCAAATTTCAAACTTCATACAAGTTGCATTCATTTGTGAAGATTGCTTTGATGAACAAAATATGTAAGAATCATAAACTTTTGATTATTTTCCGCAATAATCCAAAAGCCAATGGGAAAATCCCATCATCTTTTTGTCGAAGGAAACAGGGTGATGCTAACTTCCAGGTTGGCCTACAAAAATACATCATGCCTGCAGCACTCTCACGTCATTCTTGCACTGTTGCTTCGCTCTTCCTGCCCCAACACACTTGATTTGACTCATGAAGGACTTGATGGCTGGATGATGAGATGAATCATATGTGTTAAGGAAGTGAATTCACTAAAAGCTGTATAGACGCCCAGCCCTGGCGTGGAGAAGATGATACTGCATGTATATCACTAGAGTTAAAGGAAAGTTTCTGCACCACTGCTCCCAGAATTTTGATTTACTTGAAGAGCTTGTTACTCTCTCTTCCTTTCCATCACACATGTGCATACAGTATATTACACACACTTCATGCTAAATGCTCTTCCGTGTAAAGGCTGGTACCAGTTGTGCCAGTTGTGCTATATATATATATATATATATATATATATATATATATATATATATATATATTCCTTAACTTACAGTATAGCATATTATACTACATGATGTTTTTGTTATTATCTATAAATAAAAATCAATAGAAATGGATATGAAATATGAAAAAAAATTATTAGTACTTGTTAGTATTTCATCCACAGATGCATGCAGCTCTTACAGTAGTGCCTCTATTTACTTGAACCTGGTAGTGTTGTTACTGTGTTTTACATTTTTCATATACATATATATATATATATTTTGCACAGTGAGCAGATCAGATACACACATAATCGCATTTGCACAGCCATGGCTCAGTATAATGCTAATAATTTAGCACTTCCTCTTGCACCTCATGAAGTTTGCATCTTTATGTATGAGTAAAAGCAATATAAAAGATATAAAAGACATTCAACGCAGCATAATGTGAAGGTCAGGTGCCGGAGCTGTGTTGCCATTATGAGTGAACATCTCCATCGAGGGCAGCACTTTGATTAGGAGAACCTGATCTTGCTGTGTATAATCTTCCTCATCACAACTCTATTCATCCTCTCTGTTTGCTGTCTTGCTCTTCCTGTGTCGTGTGTGTGTGTGTGTGTGTGCGGTAGCTCACCTCTTCGCTGTACTTGCTGACGTAAGAGTAGATCTCATTCAGAGCACTCAGCATGTTAAACTCATGGGAGTGGAGCCGTGCCTGCTCAGCCAAGTATGCGTTCATGTCCTGGTCGCTGATCGCTGGCAGTCTGCTTATATCAGCGTAGTATCTGAGGACACAGAAAGCAACAGTGATTAGCAGATCTGGTTCTTCAGATTGTGCCTGTTACATTTGTCTCAGGTCACAGATGGACTTCTGAAATTAAACGTCTTCTTTTTTTTTTTTCCTTTTCAACAACAAACGACTTAAAATATGGCACCTTTTGTTTGAACCCACCCGTGTGATTGACGGGTGTTTCTGGCTGCCCGAGTGTGCCCTGTTAAAACGGATTGTGTAAAGAATGTCTACTCTTTGTTTGAGCCATAGGTTTTGCTGTTCGAATACTTTCGGAGGGGACCGTAGATACCCTAAAGATCCGCACATCCCAACGACAGTTTCTCCTTGTGCTCATCCCAGACTTATTCACAGTACGCTCGTGCTGAACGATCTTTAAACACATTAAGGACTGTTTGCTTTTACTCTTTTACAGCCGTATACTGCAATTATTTACGATTTGACTATCCGTTGTCAACCAGAACATGGTGGATTCCCTTTCGAGTCTCACAATTTATCTTGCCACTGTCACATCTGATTTGGTCTTTAGGGATCAAGAGCTTTAGGGTCCCTTTAGGGATCAATCTGGATTTGCTTAAACCTAATTAGTGACCATGTCTATTGTTAAAAGCAGTGCACAGATAAAATCCCATTGCATTAAATATGAAGGTTCACAGATTTGACGTACCACTGTACTGAAAGCAGGCAAGGGGAATCAATTTAGAGCGTCTCACCTTTCCACCCAGTTCTTGTAGTTGGGGATATCTTTAGCATAGAGCAGCTTGTTGGAGGGAGAGTCTTTCCCCAGCCTGTGTTCTGAAGTGGAGCATGAGTCCATGAACGTCTGGGCCACCACGGATAAACACGCGTCTGTGATGCTGCTCTTGTGAATGTCAAATACAAACTGAGGGTTCTTAATCACGTTCACCCAGAATCGCAGCGGAAGGCTGAAGGGAAGACCCACAATAAGATCTCAGCAAACTGAGCAAACTAATGGAATTCTTACACATCAAGCATGCAGCTTCTGAATGACAAGCGTCTCACTTATAACCATGTATAAGTTTAGAACTGCCTTGTTCTGCCCTTACCAGTTACTTTTCCAAGTGTGGCGAACATCCATGTCATGGATGCCATGCTTGTCGGCCTGCTCGTCCAGGAAGTCGAACATGTATTTGATTGCTAAAGGCAAGGCGCTGCCTCTATGAACTGTGCTGAACAGAGTCTCAAACAGATCGTCCACAAACTTCTGCAGTGTACCCTAGATCATCACAGAAACAGAGCGAGAGCGAGAGAGAGAGAGTGAGAGAGAGAGAGAGATTGAATACACACTTAATAATAACAAATAGACTGCTATACAGGTGCACTGCAATTCAAAAGCTCTGGAGTTTATTCTGATTTACTGCAATATAAAGAATACTTGTGCCACAGACAAATCTAAAGATATATATTAGCAATTAAAAATAAGGAAAAACATTAAACAAGTGTTCCAACACAGATCTAAATCTTTGTATTTACGGACTTGCTGGCAAGCTCTCAGATCCTAATGGGTCTCTAAATTAATCTTTTATTAATGGCAAGTACACTTGGAAAGTAAACCACTTAAGCCTACAGTACAGATAAAGGACTCAGATATAAATTGTAAGACAAATATAGTATACACTGTGAGCTAGAACTGGCCAATTAAAATGCTCAAAATCTATTTTAATTAGATCTAGAAAATAAAATAATAAAAAGTCACACATCAATTCATTCATTTCTATTGCTTACTTATTGTTATTTATTAAAATTGCTAAAAAAAAAAAAAAAAAAAAAAAGTTTGACTGGTAGTGCAGAGATTCATAAAATGAACAACCAATCACAAAACACTACTGCATGCTTTTATGTAGTAGAATCCTGGGAAAGAAAAGAAAGCTCATGGCTTTTACTCCAAATTGACATGACTGGAATTTATAAGGTAGACATGAACATATATTTGAAGCACACTTCTATAATCAAATGTTACCTTAGTAGCTAGCAGGCGGGTGAGGTAGATCTCAGACACCATCTTGCTGCCACGGTCGCCCTCCTTCTGGTCTCCGTGTTCATGGTTCTTGACCAAGTGCCACACTTTAACTCCGCTCTCCAGGTCTGGAGTGATCATAGGAGCCCGGGAGCGAAGGCTGTCTGGACTTCCTGTGTAGCGAAATGACGAATCTGTAGAGGGACAGCACAGTTTATGGTGCATTGAGACAATAAGCAGGTGTAGAAGTGCATGCACACATCCAAACACATATACAGGACATTGAACTGTTCGTATTCCAGATAAAATCCACTTCCAGATCCATCCATCCATCCATCTTCTATACCGCTTTATCCTTTTCAGTGTCACGGGGAAACCTGGAGTCTATCCAAGGGAGCATGGGGCACAAGGCGGGGTACACCCTGGACAGGGTGCCAGTCCATCGCAGGGCACAATCACACACACTCACACACCCATTCATACACTACGGACACTTTAGACACGCCAATCAGCCTACCATGCATGTCTTTGGACTGGGGGAGGAAACCGGAGTACCCGGAGGAAACCCCCACAGCACGGGGAGAACACACAAACTCCACACACACAGGGTCACAGTGGGAATTGAACCCCCGACCCTGGAGGTGTGAGGCGAACGTGCTAACCACTAAGCCCCACTTCCAGATGTTAAGTATAATTCTTATTCATCTCACTGTCTATGTTGGACTGGTCTCAGACTGACTGTCTCACTAATCTTATAGTTTCACTAATCTTAAGGCTTTCACATTTGGATCTTCTTAATGTATTGTTCTTCTGACATGCTATAAGGGTCTGGACTATCCACTGCTTATTCTACACATGGTCACAGGGGAGCCTGGAGCCTAATTCATAGGAACACCCTTGACAGGGTGCCAACTTATTGCATGGCACAATCACACACACGTTCACACATTACGGACAATATTGGAAAAACCAATCAGCCTACAGCGCATTTCTTTGGACTGACGAAACGGGAGTACCTGAGGAGAACAAGCAAGGCCCATGCACACAACGCGGAGGCAGGATTGAGGCAAACGTGAGGCAAACGTGCTACCCACTACACCACTATGTCCCCCAGGGTCCGGACCACTTTGTCTAATCAATGTATCTAAAAACCTAAAAAGGTTAAGCCTATTAGTCTCCACTTCTCACAATTAGATTTATGTCTTTTTCCCCCACAGTGGTAGAAATATCTCTAAGGTCACAGATCATTCTCTATAGTCCTTACTCTGTCTAATACTTGGTTCTTTATCTGGCCTTTAATTAAAAAGAAGACAACACAACAAGGCAGCTGGCCTCAGTGACACTGAGGTTTTAGTGTAATTTTGTGCAGATTGCAGTTAAAATGACACAAATGCAAGGATTTGGGAATGAGGGGTTGTGAATGCATGTGAGCGTGTGTGCATCATAAGGGAAGTAGGATTGTGGTTGTAGATCCAACTTAAGCTACTGCATATGGCCAACCTCTTGACTATTCCCAGCGTTCCTCTCTCCGGCACCAGTCAAGGTCATGTGAGAAATGTGCTATTTTGGGCTAAGGGTGCTGGCATGCTAAATTCAGGTGAAATGCTAAGTGCTGAGCATTAAATTGATATGAATCAATCAGCGGGTGACTAGCTGCAGCTGTGCCACTCTGTGATTGATGGGCACTGCGGATGTGAGAGCTGTTCTCTATGCACCTCACACACACGCACACGCAAAATAAAAAAAGTGCTCTACTTTGCCTCCTCATAGTCATTTTATGACTTTCTTTTATGACTGAAATATTCAACAAGCCCTTTTGTAATATAACAAGTTGAAGAGTCGCTTAACTTAACTACCTAATGCCTAAAAGGCTGCAGGATGTGAAGAACTAAATAAAGTGTGAAACGCACAAATAATGGCTGCTGTTCAAAAGCGTTAAAGTTTCAGGAATGAAACAGCATTAAACAAGTGCTGATTGAGTTCCTAATCTGTTCCCGTTTGAAATGTTGTTAAATGTCACTCTGTTTGTAAATGGTAAGGGGAGATAATTATGTCTACTGTGCCTAAATGACAAGTTTATTCCAGGGCTTCGATTAACTGAAGTCTTTAATGTGCCTACTTGTAAGGACAGATTTCACACGCATGCAGCGAGCTCAAGGTGGGTGACATATTTGAGCAAAGCTGTCTGGGTTGCTAGGTGACAATTCAGGCTCTAGCCAATCCAGGCTCTAATATTTGGCTGTGCATCTTTTGTGGCTTTTTTCCCTGTGTGAAGTTATCATTTGCAGCGCATAATTAGCAATCAGAAAGGCCTGCAGCTCTGTGCTGGAAAATGAGAGAGGTCCAGATGGGAAGCCCTGAGGCACTCCCTTAGAGTTGAGATAAGGGGGGGTGCTAATGTGTGTGTGCCCAATACGGATGGCATCCAAAGTCAGCAGAGGTATCAAAATTATTGGGATTTTTGGTAAATGCTATCAATTCTCACTTGCTCTCTCTCTCTCTCTCTCTCTCTCTCTCTCTCTCTCTCTCTCTCTCTCTCACTCTCTCTCCCTGTGGCCTCCCCAGGGCTTCCTCTAGGCTGTAAAGCAAACTGCAGCATACACACTAGTAAACACTGTCACCAGAGCCATCATTTAAAACTGCACACAAGCAGACATGGGCTCATAGCAGTCTTGTTGGCCATCATACAAAATTATGCATTATATACTTTTTATTATATTGTCGGTATTAGAGTTTTAGGTACTTGTGAACATGGCCACAACCAACAATGAGGAAAACGGTAGTTTTTTTTTTTTTAGCGAGAACTAATTTAGACACTAAAAGAGTTACATGCACACTTTTCTTATTAATTACTCTACATAACAGTAATGGCTTGCTGTCCACGTGCAGGTAAATGTAATATACAAATGACATGTAACAGTTTATAAGAAGGTCAGGACAAATTCTAATGATTTATTAAAAAAAAAAAAAAGTATATTGTATAATATATAGATCAAATAGACAATGTATTAATGGATCTAAAACATCCCGTCTATTGTACGAGTGACAACAGTGATATATGTTTTAATATGTAAACAAAATACATGGTATATCCTTGCCTTCTACTTTGTGCTCCTTTAATATGAAGCCAATTCACTGTCAGTTCACTCTGATTTTTAAGACTTCTTAGAGAAAAAGCTCTAAGATATTGAAAGCTCTAAGCTGAAATTAATATTAAAAACCAAAATATGTAACTCAATCAAACTAAATGGTCTAACTGGAGTCCGAGCAGTTTATGGAAGAAGGGAAAGATAACAGAACGCAAAATAAAAACGATTAATTGAATGTACACATTCCGGACGGTGATGTGTTAACTGTGAAACGTTGTGTTTCAGTGTGGACCTCACTAATACGTTGATCCTGGTTACAGCTCTTCTTGTGAATGCATTAGAATGCATAAATTGGCACCGTTTCCTTGGTAATGGCATCTCATCAGTGTTCATGGCTCCAGAGATGTTCGTAAACACTCACCGTATCGGCTGATGGATGTGCGGGAAATGCTGGCTGTGGGAGGAATGTTGTAGGAGGAGGTCTGCTTCGGAACCAGCGCCACTACAGAGCGGTCTGACACCTGCACAAAGACAAAGAATGGCCTGGGTAAAAGAATGTAGTGGGTAAAGGAGCATTTTCAGTGACTTAATGAAGCATAAAGAAAATAATAGCAAAACCATTGATACATGATATTAGAAGGAAACTAGCAAACACTAAGATAAGCTTCACAATTTCATTCGGCATTTGCAGCACTTCTGTTCAAGACTCGAGAGCCATTTCACGGTTACTGACTCCACAAACTGTCAGTGCAGTGTGAGGCAATTAGGAGAGTAGTGAGGCAAATAGTTTATCTGCTGATAAAACAAGTGAATGTTCCCTGCATACATTAGATCTGAGCGAACAGAAGCTAAGTCAAAAGACAGCACATACTCGTGGCGAGTCCTCTTCATCCTCAGTGAACGTCCTAAGTGGTTTTCCGAGGCGGTTATTACTTTGTTCATTTACTTAAGCACTATTTGGGAGGATTTGTGCATGACTCATTTGAGATCGAACACTTTAACTCGTACTCAAATAAATGTCCAAGAGAACAAAATATACTTTTTACTCATATATTTTCATTTACATTCAAAGTACGCCTCACAGTTATCAAACGGCATGAGATTTTTCTTTTATTCTTTCTCTTGTTCTGTTCTATCTATAAGATCTTTTGCTGGAGTTTCATACCGCTTCATACAGGACGAGGTGTCTCATTTGCCACACACATTAAAATAAATGCTCAGCCTTGAAACTTTGCTATCAAAGCTAAAGAATAATGTTAAGTGAACTTTAAGTCGGCCGTCTGAAAGCCAGTGCTGAGTCTCCAGATCTCCAAAACGGAGAATTCGCCTCATTCAAGTTGAAAAAGTTGAATTCAAGCTTTACTCTTAAACCTGACTCGCCTTCTGTTGCAGTTTGTTTCTCTGCGTCCGTGTGAACATTTCCAGTGCAAATGTACTGTATAGCTGTGCTGTAAATCCCCTGGCTGTGTTTTCTTTCATCGCCTCTCTGTGGTCCACCCACTCAGAATGCTTGTCTCGATGAGGCCATTTCAGCGCTCACCTCTTTGGATGCCTACAGAGCTCCCTGGTTTGTGACAAATGGCTAGATACAGATTACTCGTTCATAAGTACTAGTAGGATGAAGGGAATCTGATTTCAAGAATGAAGTCTGAAAGCGTTCTATTTCAAGCGCTTTAAGGATTCAGCTAACATTCTTAGATTGAAAAAAGGAGGTGAAAAAGCAAAGCAGAAATGAAACACAGGGTGGTGTGTGTGTGTGTGTGTGTGTGTGTGTGTGTGTGTGTGTGTGTGTGTGTCTGTGAGAGAGAGAGAGAGAGTGAGAGAGAGAGTGAGAGAGAGAGTGAGAGAGAGAGTGAGAGAGAGAGTGAGAGAGAGAGTGAGAGAGAGAGTGAGAGAGAGAGTGAGAGAGAGAGTGAGAGAGAGAGGGGTCAACTCCAACAGCCTAAGATAGTGAAAGCTTCAGAAAGTCCATTTCACAAAGGAAAAAACAGGTCTCTCTCATCTCTGTAATAGAGTCCATAATCTCTTCTCTTTCACTGGCTCAGTGTAAAAGCCGCCTGTAGTCGGAAATCATCCTGCACTGCTCTTCTTTCGTTTCTTCCTTCTCCTTCTCTCCTCCAGTCCTCCTCCCCCAGGACTATTAGTAAGTGTCCAGTTCAGGGCTGAATCCTACCTTGCATGGGGCTAATGGCCTGGCTGGAGAGACACTCGAAGGAGGGGAAGACTGTGAAAGAAATCATGTCAGAGTCGACACTCTGGTTATCAGACTCTCAAAAAGGTAACCTTTCTTTCTTACTCCTACCCCTTGCTCTCCACGCTCCCATTTTCTCCATTTCTTGTATCTCTGGCGTTCACCCTTGACGCCAGGAGAGGCTCCAGTAGCAGCACCTCTCAGCACTCTCTCTTTCTCTCTCTCTTCGACCTTCTCTATCGAATAAGATAAATGCTTAAATGCCGTCTAAATTTAAAAGCCCCCAAAATGTTGAATGCTGACATTTTGAACAATGTCAACGGTCTGAAACAACTATTAAATTGCAAATGCTAAAACAGTTATCATTCTAGCATTTGCGATGTAGTAGTTGTTACGAAGAGGCATTAAGAGTCTCGTCCATTCGTTTTTCTGGCTGGAGAATCACGTCGTTTGCTCAAATCGCATATGGGGAAACGGCTTTCGTGACAGTGTCACAGTGTTAAATATAAACTAAGGAAACCGGCAGTGGGTGGTTTAGATCTTTAAGAAGTCCAACATTCCATATTCCAGCATCTTAAAGACTAGGTGATACATATTTGGGTAGACTTCATAAGTCTAAGCATGATTTTGAATTGCTGAGACTTGCAAAAGTGGCTTTTTCTACATCCCTCTGCAACCACATCAGAATTTAGCCATATCTCTGCTAAATTCTTTTCTTATACTTCATGTGTGCATATGTGCCTGAGTATTTCATAAAGCAGCAGGAAGCACATGGAGTGTCTATATGGAGATAGATGGCAGATGATTGAAGGAAGGTGGATTTGCCCTTGAGAGATAATCCTGGGCTGGGAAGGCTGTCTGATAGTGGCTGGGTGGAAGTGATAAACGGCCAGCGTTTGGTGAGATAAGGCCTCAATCAAACACAAAAAGCCAAGCCTTTTTTCCAATATCTCTGATCCCCATGGCCTTTCCCTGATGGGCATCAGTAAAGGCTCCCTGAGCAGGCAGAGCATTAACTCAAAGGCCACCTTCAAGCAAGCAGGAAGTGAAACTGTCATTGCTCTGCCCAGCATTCAGTTCATCTAAAACAAATCTCATAATTAGTGCTTTCTTCCAAAAGATAAATTTACATTCATTTAAATTAATTTAAGACAACCATGCAAATATGCATTAATAAATGCATCACAGCTATCTACAGTGTAGACATACAGGAGCATATCCATAAATGTTTGTGCATCCATTTGCATAGGGCTGTTTTTTTTTTTTTCTTTTAAATTGTATTTATTATTATTATTATTTTTATTACAAATACATGTGCAGGGTACATGGTGGCTTAGTGGTTAGCACGTTTGCCTAGCACCTTCATGGTTGTGGGTTCGATACCTCGGTGTGTGTGTGCAGCTTGAATGTTCTTCCTGTGCTTCAAAGCGAACTCAACGTTGCATGAGCTTCACGTTGTGGGAAGTGCCCTCGCGCATGACCAGTTTCTGAAGCACGTGTGAAATCATGGCTGTTTATAGGCATGCCTTGGTCAGATGACATGGCAATATCCCACATGGCGTGACTATAAAAACGGCACCTGCAAACCATGCCGTCAGCCTTGTTTACTTCAGCGAAAGCGTGTATGCCGGCCTGTTTGTGTGAACAGTCCTAAAAACTCTTCACTTCCTCTCTATTTAAAAAAAAAACTCTTTACTTTTCTGTCCTGTTAAAAAAAGAAGAAAAGTATGAGTCAGAGAGAATTCAGGAAGTGTTATTCCTTTCTCTTATGAGTAATGATAGGTGAAGCCTATGTGGCAGTGGCTCTTGCTCTTTACTTTTCTGTCCTGTTAAAAAAAGAAGAGAAGCATGAGTCAGAGAGAATTCAGGAAGTGTTACTCCTTTCTCTTATGAGGGTAGGCAGGGACACTTTCTGTGTGAAGCTAAGCTGAAGTGAGATGGGTTTCAGAACCTCAGGACTCAGGCCGCTGTCGAGGCAGCCTGGAGGGGGAATCGGAGACGAGCGCTGCTCTATCTCTCGCTTTCTTCTGGATCTGATGCCACTGCTTCCGGGTTTACAAAAAAAAAAACAGGAAGATGCAGCTCACGTTAACCCACCCTCGCTGACTCCAAGGATCCAGAGGGGGGAGCCAGTGCATCATTTTTATGAGAGTGAAGCATATATATATATATATATATATATATATATATATATATATATATATATATATATATACATATATACACACACACAATTTATTGATTTAGTTAATTTACAAAAAGCAGGGCACAATAAAGCAGCTCTGCTCTTGGCTCTCTCACTTCTCAGCTGAAGGGTGCTAGGTTCTCCCTCTGGTATGGAGAGTCAACCAACCCTACTCTGACTCTGAGGAGCCAGAGGGGGGAAGTCACTGAGAAGCACAGTGCTTCCTCACTCTGCAGAAAACTCCCCTTTTTTTCCCCTTTTCTTCCTGACAGTTTGTGGAGTCAGTAACTTTTTTTCCCAGTGCACCATGAAGTGTCATGCTTCTGTGGAAAGTGGTGTTTATTACCCCGCAATGTGGGATTATTCAGCCATTGGGGGGAATAAACAGTACCACTATTTTGCTATGCCTAAGGTGGAGGAGGTGCTTGCAAGCCACCTCTCTCCAGCAGCAGGCCGTGTAAGACCACCTCGGCATTGGTTGGAGAAGCCTATGTGGCAGTGGCTCTTGCTGGAGGGGCTCAACATACAATGGCAGTCCTCCTGTTCAGACCTGCTGAGCTGTGAAGGAGGCACAGTAGAAGTGACAGTAGAGGTGATGCCGCATCAAAGCAGTACATCTCTATTTGGATAGTAGAAGCAATCTCTATCGCTTATGAGGCATGTGGTCTCGCTATGCCTCTAGGCATAGGGGCTCATTCCACAATGGGGGAATGTCCCAAATCTAGTAAACAGGAGTGGACCGCCAGGTGCCATCATTCCACGCAGTATGTGGGCCGGATGAAAGTGTCAGGTTTGGGCCGGAGCTGGGCCACAGCAATTTTGCTATATGGGATCTAAGGGGTACCCTTACAGGAACTGTGTGTTACTGGGGTAGTCTATGCCACACACATTCATTCGGTATTATATTTTGGCCTTATGGGCCAGCTCATACATGGTTCTTGGAGATAATATCTCTGCTGTTCGCAGGGATCTATTGTCTCAAGCCAGAGGGAGATTTATTATCCTCGGTCGGAACCATGGAAACTGTGAGTGTGGCCCCTGAGGGGCACCAACTCATAGATTCCGGTCTCTCAACCGAGGTTGTAGAGACCATGTTAAACGCTAGGAACATCAGTGAGACAGAAGAAACTGCGCGATGTCGCAGTCCTGTCCTGGAGTTCTTACAGGAATGTTTCTCAGCAAGGTTGGCTTCTTCTACAGTTAGGGTCTACATGGCTGCCATTTCGGCCAGCCATGCACCTATTGATGGAGCATTGTGACGGGCCTTACCCTCAGTATGACGGAGTGAGTATACTCGTTCCCACAGTGTGAAGCTCACGTAACATTGAGTTCCCTTTGAAATGGAAAGTCTGGGTTATGCACATAACCCTGTTCCCTGAGAAGGAAACAAGATGTTTTGTAGCTTTGTCATACTGGGGCATGCCTGTGAACTGCGTCTTCAGATAATAGAGGCTAACAGTGTGGTTCACAGGTGCCGTTTTTTAGTCACGCGACGCGCGTAAGTGCCATGTCACCTGACCATGGCAGGCCTATAAATAGGCATGATTTCACATGGACTGCAGATACCGGCCACACGTGAGGGCACGTCCCACAGCATGAAGCTCTCTTTCCCTTCTCAGGGAACAGGGTTACATGCTTGGCCCAGACAGTTTCCTCTGGGTACTCTGGTTTCCTCCCCCAGTCATAGACATGCTTTGTAGGCTGACTGGTATTTCCAAATTGTCCATAGTGTGTGAATGTGCCCTGCAACAGGTAGGCACCCCATCCAAGGTGTCCCCCGCCTAGTGCCGCAAGTTCCCTGGGATAGGATCCAGGCTCCCCACAACCCTGTATAGGGAGGAAAATGGATGGATAGGTTTGTGCACACTGAAGAATTTGGATAGATAAGTTTGTGCACACTGAAGAATCAGTTTTGTCTCTGCCACAGCATCACTGTGGCTGTTGTGGTGCAGGCAGAGGTGGCTTTGTGGTTAGGACACTGGACTACAGTGTAGAAGGTTATGAGTTTGAATCCTAATACTGCCAAACTGTCAGTGTTGGGTCCTCGAACAAGACTCCATATCTGTTCAACTCAATTGTAAGTCACATTGGGTAAGAGGCTGCCAATTGAATAAATGTAAATACAAATCTGTTCGAGGTTCAGTCTTGATGAGGAACAGATGAAGCTGTGCTCTAGGTGTCAAGAAAACATGAAATAAATTTGATGCATCAGTGGGGCTGATAATTCCAATGATATGCCATATTTATAGCACCACTGTTATCGATGTGTATCGTCATCTGTTATTCTTGTGTCACCAGCAGCAATGAACAAAGACAACTTCCAGAGACATGATTAAGACCAATTGCTTAATATGTGTTGGATTGGCTCATGACTAATTCCATACCCTGTGCTATGTTTTAAAACACATTTTTTAATTGCTTCTTCAAAACTGAGTGGCATACTGTACGAGATATTCTAGGCATGAATCCATTGCCATTGACACTCAAAGAAACAGATGTACACTTCAGCACATTACACACACACTCTTGGGCACACTACTTAGCTCACACTCAGCACATTTGAATTGTTAATTTCTTATCTCTCATGCCATTCAAATCCTTGAAATTGGAAATTCATTTGCTGCCCCAAGAGTACAGCAGCCCCTCAGGGACACACTTCCAGCCTGCAAATGATATTCAACCTGTGCAAGGTTAACCATCTCACCTCTGCTGATTGGACTGAGAAACACTGAGTGACTGACTTTAAAAAAAAAAAAAAAAAAAAACAACCAATAAAAAAACTTTCAAACATAAAAACTTAGTTTCTTATTTCAGTTTCTGTTTTTTTTTTCTTCTAGAATGTAAGTGAATTTAACTGAATTGATTAGAAAGAAAGAAGGAGATACAGAGATTAATAGAAAGAAGATAATTGAGAGCAATGCTATCTAGGCTAATGAAATCCTTATTTGATGACCTAATTGACTAATCACCCTTGTGCAATTCTAGTCAGTAATCAGTGGCGAGTGCTTCATGTCATCACATTTCCATTTATAGCTGTTAATCTACTGTAACATATTAGTTAGGAGCTGATTGTTAATTTGGGGGAAATCTGATGGTACACAATAGATTGCGGCATGGCCTTGTGAGTGGTGGGGGTTTGGCTAGAGGTGTGCATGGCATCCGAGATCTGGTAAGATCAAACCAAACAGTTGTGGGAGCAAAGATTTTTAACTCGTTCATTAACATGAAAGTGTATTGAATATTCAGAATCCTGGGCACAGTGGTTTAAATGACTAATTTGTGTATATTTTGGGAAACATATTGGGGAACATATAACAAAGTTGTTAGAAAATATCATGGACAGGTGAAAAAAATAAAAATAAAAATAACAGTAGGAGCAGGCGAGACTGGTCAGAATTCTCTTACAGAGTGGTCAAGAGTATCTGTCGGAGACCAAAATCAATGCCAAACTGCATTACTTTTTCATTACTGCTGAAAGAAAAACAGCTTTGCAGTGAACCCAGACATTTGGATTCTACTGTACACAATTTCTGAGGGTACATAGTGATATTCGCTTGGTAGAATTGACTACAATGTTTCTGTGGTCTACAGAGGCATACACACTTGTTGCTTCCATGGATGCGATGGATGGAGTGGACATTTTATATGCATTGAGACAGATGAACCTAACTTTTTTCCTCATCTACATATGTGATTTAGCAATTCTAGATTTACCGCTTATACTACACAGGGTTACGGGGAGACTGGAGCCTATCCCAGGGGACTCTGGGCCAACCCATCACAAGGCACACACATTCGCACACTATGGACCATTTGGACATGCCGATCAGCCTACAATGCATGTCTTTGGACTGGGGGAGGAAACAAGAGTACCCAGAGGAAACCCCCAAATCATGGGGAGAACATGCAAACTCTGTGCACACAGGGCGGAGATGGGATTTGAACCCCCGACCCTGGAGGTGTGAGGCAAATGTGCTCACAACCACACACATACACAGCTCTTAAGAACGTTAAAGGATACTTATTCTGTATTAGTGGCTCATAACCAGACGTGTGGCAAGGAATTTTAAGTTCCACTTATCACAGTTAATGTAATTGTGTACCTCTAAAAGATACAAAACACCTGCTCTTCCTCTCTCATCTCCTGTGCCTTTCTTTTGCTTGATCTCTGCGAAGATTTTCAGGCTGTATTAAGAGTTTAGACAGCCCCAAACACAAATCACCTTAGATCTATCATCAATGCTATAGACGCGGATTATTTTCGCGTATGCGTGAGTCGTGTTTCTCTTCCACACGGCTTTCATTCTCGATAATGACAGTGATAAAAAAAAAGGTGATGAGCAAAATGAAGCAAGCTGAGATGGAGAGAAATCAGTCTACAAACAAACACTCCATCATGATGCTGTTAGAGGAGAGAAAGGCGGAGAGAGAGAGAGAGACATATTAAAACATATGACCAGTAGTGATTCACAATCACTTTTCCTTTCATTTCTTCACCTTCCTTGTTTGTGTAATGCGCTGCGTTCTGCAATGTGTAGAGCTGAGATAAGTTGGGGCAAGGATACACTCCAGTACTCAGTACTCAGTACATGGTTAAAATAGCACAACAGGCAAGAGCCTCCAGTCAAAACCCACACACATTCTCTCTCTCTCTCTCTCTCTCTCTCTCTCTCTCTCTCTCTCTCTCTCTCTATCTATATATCTCTCAAAACATACATCTCTTTGCTCCACCAACTAATAATAGCCATTACTGCATGTGAATGAGAGAAATACTGATAAAGGCTGCAGCTCTGATCTGTTTTCTCCAAAGCTGTTCACTTCAGACCACTCAGACACTCACCCACAGACTGTCTGATGTATATTGTACACTTAGCGGCCACAACGATCAGAACTCTGCCAATTACAATCTCACTGGCGATCAATGTGCTGCTTTTTATCAGTCTGACGGGCAAACAAACTGTGACAACGAAACACTTTTAAAGCAGGATACTGCCAGGTTTTTTGCGAAGTTCACATCCCATCTATAAAAGCAGGTAGTGGAAAGAGAGAGTCGCAACCTCAAACGCTCCACCCACATATCTCTTAGCAGTGTAGGTGCTAGCAGGTGGCTTCTTGGACAAATTGAGTGATGAGTGCTACCGAAAGCATAGCTTTGCTTCTAGAGCTAGAAGAACACCGTTTCGACTGAAATGCTTTGTGTAGGAGTCAAACATTTCTGTTTCTGTTCAGAGTTTCTGTACCACTATCGTGATTTAATCGTCTTTTAATATTCAGTTACACAACAACCTGATGTGCCAGGAAAAAGAAAGGACTTTTCTTGTCCTCAATGACTTTGGTTTTGCTAGTTACTTTCTAATTTTGTTATACGTTGGCTAGCAACATCACTGTTCAGCTTTCAGTTATGAAACCAACAACAGAACAACGTTACCTGATAGTGCATGAGAGTGTTGAGCCTCTTCCAGTCATTCTCAATCTTGGTGGTGATATCTTCATCCTGCAAGACCACTCGTGCCAGCCGGCCTTGACGCCACTCTGGAAAACATCACCCACACATGCATAAATAAGGAAACACTACAGAGTGTGTTGATGGAGAATTAGACAGGTTCAGAGGAAAAATGATCATCGATTTTCCTCTCTGTTGAATGGTCCTCATTAGACTGTGTGCTTGCCAGATGCACAGATGATGGCTGTTTAAAAAAAAAAAACAAACAAAAAAAAAAACATGCAGAGCCGTGCCAGTTCCAGGCCCAAAAAGCTTGCAGTGGAAGCGGTTGTTCAGGCCAAGGTGCTGGAAGGCTGCTTTGAACCACTGATGGGGAGCTTTTGTGCCGTATTTATGTGGTAAATATGTGTGCCAGAAATGAGGCAGGGAATTGGGAAAGGTTGATTTCTTTTTTGTGCATTTAGCAAACTTATCCAGAGCAAATTCTAGAACTTTTTTTTTTTTTTTTTTTTTTTTTAATCAAAATCACATATTCAGGCTAGTACAAATAGGTCAGGGTCTGAGAATACGCTAAAACCCTATTAAGGAGGAGTTTGTGGAACAAGTTGGTACAGAAACAAAAAAATAATGAGTCATGTTTTTTTTTTCGTAGTGAGATATCAGTCTTATTCTGATAAATTCCATAGTTGGGGTCTAGTCTGATTTTGGCTTTATACGCAAACACACTGTTTAAATCTGACCAATAACATGGCTGAACAATGTAAAATCACCAGTATATTTTACCAAGGGGAACACACACAGACATCTCACTCGCTCTCAGCTCCTATGGTGCTGGTGGGGTAGCTGACCGCCAATTTACTCAATGGCGTATGGGGAAAATTATCCTCTTAATGCCTGTGACAATAACTATGATTACCACGATGATGACAGCCTGCCGAGGTGCGTGCGTGTGTGTGTGCGCGTGTGTGTGTGCGTGTGTGCGTGCACGTGTTCCTTCCCGTGCATGTACGTTTTTTTTTTTATTTGTGTGTGTGTGTGTGTGAAGAAGACAGAACAAGTATGAATGAGGCTTGCTGCAGATCTGTCAATCACACATACACACATCCAATGACAGGGAAATAACTAATGACAGGGAAAAACATTTTTGCTATGTGTGCCATCAGTACACACGTACTCCGGGATGAGTACTCACCCAGGTCCATGTCTACAGCTCTGGGTCTCTGAGAGTACGGCATATTCTTATAGATGGCATCCAGTATCTTTTCCTTCACCTGCGTAATGGTATCACAGTTCAGCACCTTCACTGCAATCTCCGGACTGTTCTCGTTATCTGGATTCACACAGTTCAATATCTGAAAGAGAGAGATAACAAATGAGGACGAGGTTGATCTGGATGAAGAGTAATCCACAGTTGGAGCGCTGTGATGGAGCCGAGCTTTGGGTACATGGCAAGGTTGAGAGAAAGGCCATTTGCTGGTCCCACAAATCTAATTTCACACCCACTGCAGGAGCCCAATTTCAGCTTCAGCAGGGTATTAGGGCTTAATGAACAGTCTGTCCGAGCACAAAAACACACGCACGCATACACACAGGAAGCTATACACACAGGGCACATGCAAATACATGTCAACACCACTCACCCCAGTGATACATATGCAGTATAGGAGCGTATGTTAGACTACTAACCAATGTTTTGTACTCTATTTGCTGTCGGATGAGCTTGTCTTCACTGAGTGAGTAGCGAGCTTCCCCGGTGATGGCATCTATAGGCCCTTTCTCCATCTGCTGCTTAATAGCACAATAAAGCATAAACAAAGGCTCTCCAGCACACTCCTACAGATAAAAAGAGAGAAAACAGCAGAGAGTAATATTAGAGATAAAGCATGTGTAAAAAAAAAAAAATGTTTACTTCATGAAGGCTAGTCTGCTTTTTCTTTAGATATCCAAATGAAGGTAAGTCTACCTGATTTTTTATTAAATTGCGTTCGAAAATATACTCATTCATCTTTAATTTAGGTCTTATTGTGCCACTGGAAGGTGATTATTATGCATACAGGGTATGCCGTATGTCTCAATTTCTACAGATGCACTCGATTACTAAATATAAAAAAAAATGATATATTGTTGTTGGTTTGGATAAATAAATCATACACACAGCTACACACATCATGGGGATCTGTATGCTGTAAAACAGTATGAACAGTAATTCAGCATAGGCTAGTGAAAGCTGAGTGTATGGATTAGCTGAACTCCAATACGAGATGCATGTTTCATTCACCGTCTTACTTACACATGCACACCGATTCACACCAGAAAAGGTCTTACAAACATTACTTTTTATATATATATATATATATATATATATATATATATATATATATATATATATATATATATATATATATATATGAGTCCAGCACCGAGTACATCTACACGTGTGTAATGATTTTGCTTCATATGAGTGAAGAAAGGCATCGGTTTACTACTGATATTACCTTGAGGAACTTGTGAAGGAGGAACGCGAACCAGTTGGTGAGCATCTTCTCAGCTACAGACTCAGTCCTGAAAAACACACGAAAAACCCCTCTGAATTTAAAAATAAGCATTTTAATTGGCTTATATTTTATATTTTAGCGTTGGAAAAGTCATTCGATGGCGAAATTCAGGCAAATAAAGTAGGACTTTTCTGCCTATAACATTCTTTGACACTCCACCTGAAACCATAAATACACTTCACCCAAATGACAATCATATTACATTTTAATCTTGACTTTGCTATGTTCCTGCAAAGATCACGTTGGGAAGGAGTCAGTTCAACAAACACAGTGGTAAAAACAATCAGCCTGCCTAAAGACGTCTAAAATCCTGCTAGCGTCGGAGATTTCCTCACACCGTCTCGACTTGATCGAGTTCTCGGATAGTCACATGACATAGGAGAATGGACATATGCCGATTCGATTCAGTCGATTCATGCAGTCAGAATGAATCTTCAAAAGCAAATTTCTCCTTTTTGACTTTTGGTAGTAGACAGACTATAAAAATGATATAGCTTGAGTTTGAGAAACATGTAAAAGGGAAGCATTTTGGTCAATCACAAATATATTCTTTCATTAACGGACTTGGCATTGTTCACTCTTCTGTACAGTACAAAATGTGCTACATAAAACAAGAAGCGAGGAATCCAGGCTACTATGGTATGTCCTGTATTGCCATCATTATATACATCATCATTATATACTACATTCTGTCCGAGCACAAAAACACATACATTATATACTACAGACCCCTCTGAAAGTATTGGAACTATAACCATACAGGTTTGAGATCAAAGCCATGACATTACCTCCACCATGTATGGCGAGCTCTTATGTTTTGGATCATGTACAGATCCTTTATTTCTCCACACTTTGGCCTTTCCATCGCTTTTGGTAGAGGTTATTCTTGGTTCCAAAAGTGTTGTGGCTCATGTCTGTATTTCTTTGAGAATTCCAATCTGGCTTTCGCTGCTGATGAGTGGTTTGCATCCTGTAGTATTGCCTCTCTTTAAATGGTGGATTGTGATACCCTGTTGGTGATGTCACTGGCTGTTGTTTTTGGTTTTTCTTCACAGCTCTCACGAAGTGCCTGTCAGCTGTTGTTTTCCTTGGCCGACCTGTTTGATGTCTGGTTGTTCCTACGCCCTTCGTTTCTTTCTTTTTCAGCACATTCCAAATTGTTGTATTGGCTCTGTCCAGTGCTTGCGCAATGGCTCTGATTGATTTTTCCTCTTTTCTCAGCTTCAAAATGGCTTGCTTTTATCTCATAGACAGCTCTCTGGCCTTTACATTGGTTTATCCTCTTTAACAACAAAAGCAGTCTTCACAGGCGAAACCCAGGGCGCAAACCAAGAGTAGACATTCAGAACTATTAAGTGTTTAAACAGTCAATCTAACAGGGCACACCTGAGATACAAGAAACACTTGCCAGTCACATGTTCCAATATTTCTGATCCCTTGGAAAATGGATGGGATCAAACAAAAGGTGCCATCTAGATGTAAATATCAGGATTTTGATCTATCGTCTTATATTCATCTTTTGATCTCAAACCCGAAAGTCTTCAGTGTATAGCAAAGCTAAAAGAACTGGCTTTGCCTTTCCAATACTTTCAGAGGAAACTGTCTACAGTGTCAGAGGTGAAGTATAGGTGTGGAGGATAGAAGCAGTACTTTACTTCTTTCTCCCACAATTCTTTTCACTATCCTTCTCTGTCCATTTCCATATTTTTCTGTCTCTGTCCTGACCGCAGACCCTTTCATGTTTTGCTTGCCTTTGAAGCAATGCGAAGGATACACACACACACACACACACACACACACACACACACACACACACACACACACACACACACACACACACACATTCCCCCATGTGAACTGTATTAAACACATTCATAAACAGGTTTTCATGCTGTTCTCTAGAGCACATGAGGATTATTTTGGAAGGGAGATGAGCTGATGTTTTTTTGTTGAGGGGAGGAAAAAAAAAAAAAGGATCAGGTAAAACCCAGAAAAAGAGTGAGAGCAATAAGAGAGGGAACAAAAAAGAGAGAGAACAAACAGCATCCAGACAGGAGTGGTTAACGAACATGAAAAATACATGAAAGAGTTACTCTCCCACTCCGAGAGATCAGCATGCCTGTGGAATACCAATACCTTTCCTCCTTCTTCTCTATCACACACACACACACACACACACACACACACACACACACACACACACACTGCCTTGTCAGAACATGCATGAATTTTGTGTTCAAACCAATATGCAAACCAATACATTTGTCTCCTGAGTATGTACACACACACACACACACACACACACACACACACACACACACACACACACACACACACAGGCTATGAAGGGTAGCTGTTCATCAATTTAGCATGTAGGGAAAATGACTCTCCTAATGCTCATGAAAATGACTGTTATTATCTCGGAGCCGACGGAAGCGTGCACGTGTGTGTCTGTCTGTGTGCCAGAGAGGCGAAGAACGAGGTGGGTGGGACAAAGCTTACTGCAAAGCTTACTCTCTCCCTCGCACACACATGAGAAAGAGATAATGCTCTCACTGCACTCGAGACAAGAATGGAGAGATGACTATACAGTGTGTGACTGAGAGGATGTAACCTCGCTGAATGCTGCTTTTACTGTATTGTACGTGAAGAGAGCATCCTCGTGCTGACCATGTTACACACACCAGTGGATTTTTAGACCACAATAACAATACACGCATATAGTGATTGATCTGTATACTCGTGATCACATTCCCACTCCGTCATCTACTCCTCTGTGTAGGTCTTCTACAGTCCCCTCTGAAACTATTGGAACGGCGAGGCCAGTTCATTTGTTTATGATATACAGCACACCACACACATATGGGTTTGAGATCAAAAGATGGATATGAGACGAGAGTTTAGGATTTCAGCTTTTATTTCCTGGTTTACATTTAGATGTGTTATTAAACATAAAACATGTATCAGACCACACCCAATTTTTTAGGTGAGCAAAAGTATAGGAACAGACCGATCTTGAAGTAAATTAAAATAATAAAACACTTAATATATTTGGTCGCATATCTTTTGCTTGCAATTACTGCGCCTCACTGACATCATTGTATTGGCTATGCGCGATGTTGGTGCAATGGCTGGGATTGATTTTTCCTCTTTTCGCAGCTTCAAATTGGCTTGTTTTTCTCCAATAGACAGCTCTCTGATTTTAATGTTGGCTTATACTTTTTTTTTATCAACAAATGTAGTCTTCAAAGGTGACACTGGAGGCTAAAACCTAAGATCTATTGTTTAAACAATCAGGGCACCCCCGGGTAATAAGAAACACCTGTCAGACACACGTTCCAGTATTTTTGCTCGTCTACAAATTGGGTAGTCGGAAACAAAAATGCATGAATCTGCCTTTCTGTTCCAAGTTTCGGAGTGGACTGTTAGTTTCGGAGTGGACTGTTAGTTTCGGAGTGGACTGTTAGTTTCGGAGTGGACTGTAAGTAAAACCAAAGACATGGGGAAAGCGGCTTTCAGCTCACGTGTCATTTGTTCTTTAAATGACACGTAGGTTTCGGCTCTGCGTCTCACGGCATAAATGATGCATTCAATTAGACTTGTAATTCCTGACCTCTGACCAACAAGAACTGAAAGAACACGCCCCTCCCTCAACTCGGAATTCCTAATCTCCTCAACATGGCAGCACACAGCATCAGCAGTAAACAAATTAGCATGCATTACCTTTAAAAAACATACTGCATTTACAAGTTACGATCAATCGACATATAGACATGGTCGCCTATTAAACCTATAACTGTGCAATGTTTTGAGAAGGAACATCTATATCACTCATCACAGTTAGCTGGCTAGCTTGTTGCTAACAAAAGGTGAACAATGGAGGCAGCCATGCTTTTCCCCCGACATTAAATTGAATGCCGAATGCATAAGAACAGCGAGTTATATCCCAGTTTACACCGTACAACTACAAACCTGTTTTTACTCTTGCAGACAAAAATCGTACACTAGTTGTGAGTTGAGATCAGTGGTCTTAGAATGGTCTTAGAATCGATATTAAGTCGATTGCGCAATTCCACTTTTGTGCATTCCGATTTGGAAAATGGCCCTAGCTTTATCCATTTGCTTTTTCTTTCTTTTTTTTTCCTCTCATGTCGTACCATCACTCAGCATCCTGGATTCAAGTCATGTCATCCCCCAGGAATGCCTTCAAACAAAGGAGCTGTTCGCTTATGATAACATTTTTAGGCGTGTTTTTCATGATGTTCTCATCACAATCATTCGCAGCACAAAGGTGATATAATTGCAGCGCTCCATTACTATGGAAATCAGGAACAATCATAAACCTTTCCCCGGCATCGCAAAAGGAGAAACAGGAAGCAACGGAACTAGTCGAAGCGTTCACGTTACTCGGCATGCAGGCGAGAGCGAATGGCTTCCATGCCGCGTGCAGACCACGCCAGGGTTTGGTTGAAGCAAACCACAGGCCAACGTTTTCAAGAGGACCAGCGATCGATTCTCTGGATGACTCCCAGGATTGAAAAAAAAACCCCAAAAAAACACATTATATCAAAGGACTACGTTAGCAGACGGAATACATTCGAATTTGTAAACGGATTTGCGTGTACCGCCATTACAGAGCAGAACATGTTAATCGTTTGCAGCTATCAGCTATACTCAAAACTGTTTTAATAGTTTCACGAGTTAAGGTCTAGATGCAAAATTCACCTCTGTTTATATGATACTTTCATTTATAAAAATGTGTGTGCGTGTATATGTGTGCAGGCAAATTGGAAAGGAAGTACAATATCTTTATTTACTGTATGAGTTCTCTGAAAGAATGATAGATACACACACACACAAACACGCACTATTAACTGAACACCGCTGTGTTTAATATTGGTTGCATCAGGCAGGGACAGATGGAGGTTCTTTTGCCTGCAATCACAGGCAGCCACTTGGATGACAGCTGCACACACACACACACACACACACACACACACACACATACACACACACACACACACACACACACACACACACACACACAGCTTTCTTTTGCACAAATATGACTTGAACTGACAAACATTTTAGACGATGGCCGTGTTCCCATTTTCTATTCAACCGTGGGTTTGGCAGACACACAGAGAAGAGTGAAAACAACTGAGCCTCAATTAGAGGGGAAAAAACGTTAGAGAGAGAGAAAGAGAGAGAGAAGAAAAAAAAGCAAATTTCTAAAAATTATTTATTAAAATCCATTATGTGTCAGATGTTTCCTAAACACTTTTACATAAGAGTCTCTCAGCAGCAATGTACCCTACAGAGAGCACCAACACACACACACACACACACACACACACGTATATTCACATGTGTGCACCCCCAAAACACAAAACACACTCATACAGAGACAGATCTTAATGGGAGCTATTTGCATGACTAAATGAGCTTGCCTCATCCTCGAGAAGCAAGCCAAATAAAATCTTTTGTGCTTTCTCCCACTTCTCTCCCCTCTTAATGTCACTCTGTATTTGAATGCTTTAAAAGGAAGAGTCTCTCTCTGACTCTTTCTGCAGCCTTTTAATTGAGTATCATTAATGAACATCACGGTTTCATTAGCCAATTACACACTGTGCGTGTGCGTGTGCGTTTGAGTTTGTGTTTACGGGGGTAAAGGAATGCTTCAGTGAGGGGGGGGGGAGGGGGGGGGGGGTGACATACAGAACAATGTTCCTCTAATAGTCCATTCCTAGCTGCTCTGGATGGATGAAAATCTCATTACTGAACTCAGAGAAGCACACACACACACACACACACACACACACACAAACACACACGATAAAAACACGCGTTCACACAGCGTGAACACCATGAGGGAGAAATGGCCGGAGGCAACAGAGCCATACCATTTTTAGCTACCATTCCCTTCAGATTCAGATATTTACATGCAGAACTATAGATAGGAGTGTGTGTGTGTGTGTGTGTGTGTGTGTGTGTGAGAGAGAGAGAGAGATCAGAATCATATTTTACACACTAGGTTAAAGGATGGCCATGAAGACAGTGAGTTATAAATATATGACTCAAAAAATGAAACACATGGGGAAGAAGAAGAAGAAGAAAAAAGAACATTTCTTATAACATATGAAATATTAATGTTCATTCTATATTTACTACTGTATGCATTCTTTCTCCAAGCACTGACAAACTCATCAGTGATACTACATAAGTATGGAATAAAACATGACCAGGCATGTTGTTTTAGGAAAATAAATAAAAACAACAAGGAGTGCCATCACCACACCAAAGCTGAATGCTAGAACGGTACGTTCCAAAATGTTTTACTCCTCTTATACCTCAGCAGCTTGCCCCTTTATTGATTATTAATTAACGGTATAAATAATAATTCCATCTCTGGCTTTTTTCTCTCTGTCTTGAAATTTAAGACTAATAATAATAATAATAATAATAATAATAATAATAATAATAATAATAATAATAGCTTTTTTCCAGGTTTCCAAGAAACCGGATCCCGAACTGATCACATAAGTCTTCATCATATACACTGATCCGCCATGACATTCAAACCACCTGCCTGATATTGCGCAGGTCTTTCTTGTGCCGCCAAAACAGCTCTGACCTTTCGAGGCATGGACTCCACAAGACCTCTGAAGGTGTGCTGTGGTATCTGGCAGCAAGACATTAACAGCAGATCCTTTAAGACCTGTAAGTTACGAGTCGTCCAGCACATCTCACAGATACGCGACTGGATTGAGATCTGGCAAGTCAAGCCCTTGGACTCTTTGTCATGTTCCTCAAACCGTTCCTGAAGAATTTGTGCAGTGATGCATGGTGCATTATCCTTCTGTAAGAATCCACTGACATTAGGGAATACTGCTGCCATGTAGGGGTATACTCGGTCTGCAACAATGTTCAGGTAGGTGGTACGTGTCAAAGTAACATCCAGATGAATACCAGGACTTAAGGTTTCCCAGCAGAACATTAACCAGAACATTAACTTCCTCCGCCGGCTTGCCTTCTTCTCATAGTGCATCATGGTGCCATCTCTTCCCCAGGTAAGCGACGCACACACACACACACACACACACACACACACACACAGCCGTCCACATGAGGTAAAAGACAACGTGATTCATCAGACCAGGCTACCTTCTTACATCGCTCCATGGTGCAGTTCTGATGCTCACATGCCCATTGTAGGCGCTCAGCATGGGCACTCTGATCAGTCTGGGGTTACACAGCCCCACACGCACCAAGCTGCGATGCGTTGTGTGTTCTGATACCTTTCTATCATAGCCAGCATGAACTTTTTCAGCAATTTGTGCTACAATAGCTCTTCTGTGGGATCGGACCAGACGGGCTAGCCTTCGCTCCCCATGCAGATCAATGACCCTTGGGCGCCAATGACCTTGTCACCAGTTTGGCCCTTGTCAAAGTCGCTCAGATCCTTACACTTACACGTCAACTTCGAGATCTGACTGTTCACTTGCTGCCTAATATATCCCACCCCTTCACATGTTCCACTGTAAAGAGATCATCAGTGTTATTTACTTCACCTGTCAGTGCTTGTAATGTTATGGCTGATCGGTGTAAATGATTATATATTTAATCTAAAAAAAAAAAAAAAAAACCCACACATTTTTAATAATTTTTTAGAATTAGACTTAAATTTTGTGGAGCATCTGTTACTATAGGAGCAATAAGATATTACGGTTAACGTTTCTGTTATCGGTTACG
This sequence comes from Ictalurus punctatus, assembly GCF_001660625.3. Classification (NCBI taxonomy): domain Eukaryota; kingdom Metazoa; phylum Chordata; class Actinopteri; order Siluriformes; family Ictaluridae; genus Ictalurus; species Ictalurus punctatus. The sequence continues at coordinate 1,356,647 of NC_030430.2, read as the reverse complement.
GTGTGTTATGTTATAGCAGTGATTAATTGTCATTCCCTCCCCAGCGTCTTCATTTCTCTCTTTTGAGGTTAATGAGACGAAAAAAATTGCAGCTTGTCATTTTACTGAGAAACCATAAAAGCACAAACCCCTCTTTCCTGAAGACTCTCCCATGCTGGGAAATTTCACAAAGCGCTGACAAATGAAAATCCGAAGAAGCAAAAAAAATCCATCACATCAATGATTATATGTTTTTCTCTGTTACAAAAAACAAAAACGACACAGCTTTAAAAAATAAATAAATAATTCGCTTATCATTAGGCTTAAAGAGTATTAAATGTCCACCATACAAGTCCCTGTGTATGGAGCGGTTACTATAGAAACAAAAAAACCTTTGAACCAATGCATTAAAATCAATGTAGCATTTATGTCACAGCTATTATACAAAATGAATCCACACTTTCTGACCGATTAGAATCAAGAATTCAATATTTTAGCATAATTCTAATAAATTCTCAGTGTTTACTGATTTATTGACGATATCAGAATGTGGATGCACGCTACATGCAATTTACAGAACCTAATTTCCAAAAATGACCATAGTTCAGGCATTTCAAAAGTTTTTTTTTCCCCCCCTCATTATTTGTTTAACTATTATTAAACGCATGTGGGTCAGTCTGAGAAAATAAATTACTCACTCTGATGACATTGTGCACAATTCCTCAAAGATGTCTCATTCGCAAGCAACTGCCTCAGGGGTGGCTTTGACATACATACTGTCAAATAAATATAAGCGTCTTTTGTTCGGTTCATTTCAAGGAAATGCTGTAGAGTTGCATATGTCATCAAACTACTTCAGGTGCTTCTTGTTTTGTAGCATTATAAACAAGCCCCCCCACACAAACACACACACTTGAATGATCAAGTTAAAAGATCTCGACATCTGCGATCCAAATGTAACCTACTGGGCTACTGTAGTGTTTCAAGCTCTTTAACACATCATTCCATTAAATCCACTCGTAAGACTTGGACATAACTTAGACTTAAACTGACAAGTGTATGACTCGTATACATGTGCGCTACGTTAAGCCAGTGTGGTCAAGCGGAGACACAGGACGAGAGACCAAAAACAACGTGTCATGTTAGGGAGAGATAAAATTGCAAAACAGTGAGCAGGGAATGACAGAGAGCGAGAGAGAGGGGGGAGTAGCGAGCGAGAGAGAGAAGAGATTTCCAGCGGCTCTGCTGCAGCTAGCTCTTTACTTCCACCAGCCTCTTTTGACAGGGTGAAGGGCGCCGAGCACGAGAGAATACAAAAGGAGCGTGTCGAATTGATAATCCCTGAAAATTTCAGGAGGAAGAAAAAAAAAAAGTATTGTCTAAAGCGATGGGCTTCTCAAGCTGGTTGTTGCCCCCCCCCCCTCCCCGCCCCCCAGCACAGGAGGATTACAGCATTATGCTCCTAATGACGACTGATAATGAGGGAGATGCCACGTCTGTCACGTTAAATAACAGCATAATCCGTGCTTTTGCCTCCACCGCTTTAAATGTATGCATGTGCATGTATTTTCTACGATTACTAATGAGCCTCACATTGAAGAATACACTATTACAAACGGAGGGATGCAAGACAGGGGAAATTAAATAAAAGAGAGAGAGCGAGAGAGAGAGAGGGAGAGATCCTAGATCCTAGATTGAAGCCCTTGTTTGCTGCACAAAGACAACTTCATTTAAGCTCAATCAAGCCTTCAGGAGTCTGAGTCTTTGGAGCACCATTTAATTAATCAATATGACATTAAGAATGTCTGGGTAAAAAAACGAGGCCTTTCTTTGATCGACACATAATTCTGGGAGATCAGAAAATCAAGCCAAATGTGGAAACGTCGAATGATAGAAGCCCGGAAGGAGGGAGAGATAGAGGAGAGAGATGAGTGTGGAAAAAGTGATTGAGATAGAGAGAGAGGGCTAAAGCCCAGCTGCTCCTGCATGTTTTATGAGGTGGTAGAACACAGACGATAAACGACACTGACAATCGCACCGCATTCTCAGCCCGGAGAGAGAGGGAATGAGAGACAATAGCTGAAAGAGAGACTGGGCAAAAATAGCGAATAACGAGAAAGCGATGCAGAAAGAGGACATCGTAACGTTCCTCTGCTCCTCATTAATAATTACCATAAAGTTCCGAGCCATAAGCTTGAGTGAGATAACAGATGAACAATCGCCTTGGCCAATTTGTTCCATTTTTAGTATGTGCTCTGTCTTATACACTATATGGGTGACGCATTGTGTGTGAGAGCCTAGCATCGCTACAGTACTTCTCAACTCCTCAGTTCCTGTGCAGTGTGTTAGTAATCGCAAGCCTCTGCTCGGCAACTTCACCGCTAAACTTTGACAGTTTTTGACAGTTTCTACCGGAAAGTGCACGTTTGTGTGTATGCACACGTGTGTAGGATCCTACCTGCGCAACAGCAGCTTGGGGTGGTTCTTACTCTCCAGGTTCTTGTCGATGAGGTCAGAGAGAAGGTGTTTGAGAACATCTGTTGCGTACTCCAGTCTTCCCTGCAGCGCCGTCATGATGAGCGAAGCCACATTGCCGCGGTCTCGCATCGAGAACGAGCGCTGCAGCTCAAGCGTACGAATAAACGTCAACAGAAACACTTTGTTGTTGATCAGCTGTGCAAACAGCTTCAGAGCCTTTTCCACCGTCTGCTGTCCGTTACCCGAGACCTGCAGACACACACACACACACACACACACACACACAGGCAATGCAAGGTGGTCTTTTAGTGGTCCTCTGTTTGTTAAAGGAGTACTCCATTGATCTTTCATCTTATACAAATCTCTATGTACTGTATCTGCAGTATATATGCGATTACCCAGACATTTCCCAGTACTGAGAAAACATTTTTTTTTTTTTTTTTATCGAATAGTGGGTAATGAATTCTGTCAAAAAAAAAAAAACAACTTAAAACTATGTATATCACACAAATCATATCATACATTCAATTTATAAAGCGGCTCTACGTAACTCATAAATGATATAAGATTTAGATTCCTAATTAGCAAACTGGTGAAAACCTTCCTGAGATGAAATAAGGAACAAAATCCATACTCTTTTGGGATTTTAAATCATTATAGTACATAATTATAGAAGAGTAAAGGCAAACAGTACCAGTGTGTTGAAAAGATGTTCAGTATGAGCATCCCATCCATCCTTCCATTTTCTATACCACTTATCCTACACGGGGTCGCAGGGAGCCTGAAGCCTATACCAGGGAACTCATGGCATTACGCAGCGGACACGCTGGACAGGGTGCCAACCCACTGCAGGGCACACTCACACACACATTCACACCCTACAAACAATTTGGGAATGCCAATAGGCCTACAGCGAATGTCTTTGGACTGCGTGAGGAAACCGGAGTACCCAGAGGAAAACCCCAAAGCACTGGGAGAACATGCAAACTCCATGTACACATACGCCACTAAGCCACAAAAAAAAGCCATTAGGGCTTGTGATCTGACACACACAATTTTGGTTGTAGTTGAGGCTGATTTAGAAATACCATTGCTTGATGATTTAATGAAAACCATCCATCTTCTACACCACTTATCCTTTTCAGGGTCACGGGGGAACCTGGAGTCTATCCCAGGGAGCATGGGGCACAAGGCGGGGTACACCCTGGACAGGGTGCCAGTCCATCACAGGGCACAATCACATACACACTCACACACCCATTCATACACTACGGACACTTTAGACACGCATGCGTTTGGACTGGGGGAGGAAACCGGAGTACCCGGAGGAAACCCCCACAGCACGGGGAGAACATGCAAACTCCGCACACACAGGGTCACGGTGGGAATCGAACCCCCGACCCTGGAGGTGTGTGGCGAACGTGCTAACCACTAAGCCACCGTGCGCCCTATTTAATGAAAACATTCTACATGAATATAGTGTTTCGCATAAACGTTTACACTGCATGAGCAACTGCTTTTAAATGTCAGTGCTAAGTGAATTTGGAGTAATCAGGTTTCCCATTCTTTCCTCTTTGCAGGCAAACAAGTGTAAATTATTGTGTGTGGGTGGTAATTCCTACAGATATAGAGATTAGGTTACAGAACCTGATCCGGATACTCCATTAATGTTTTACATTTAAAATGATTCTGTTTGTAGCTTACAGATATTGTGAAGCACACATTAAAAGTCAATTAGGAATGAGCGACTGCTGGAGGAGAACTCCCGCTCTCAATAAGCTGGTGGAGGAGAATGGCTGGATAGAGACATTGGGAAACCATTTTCTATCTACAGGCTTCTGAGCAACTGAGCACTTGCTACTCCATTACTCCTGATAAGATGACTGCTGGTGGGTGAAATTCTGCAGCGCTCGGTATGTGTGCAAGGCTCTGTATATGTGTGTGTGTGTGTGTGTGAGTGTGGAGCAAACGCCATGCTGGCCCCTGTCTGACAAAAGACATTGAGATGCATAAGGTAGGCATAATGCGAGTGTGTGTATATACATGTGTGTGTATGTGTGTGTGTGTGTGTGTGTGTGTGCGCAGAGATCGTCCTTGTGATGTCGCTTTGTCTTTTCTCGAGTTTGTACTCCTTTCTACTTCCCGTCACAATCTCCACACTGACACTCCGTGTCTTTGCTCAAACGCAGAGTGCGGAGAATATCCGTTCCACTTTCTCAAGTGAAGCTCATTCATGAATATTCGTTTTGTACGTCACACATTACCTCGAGCTCTCGGAGAACTGGGTGGTCTTCGATGCCAGGGAACAGCACTCTCATGGCGTAAGTGCGGTAGTCCAGGTGAGGGATTCCAGCTCTGTCGAGATCGCTGGTCAACTCGTTAATGTCTGTTTGCAACTCCGCGAAAGCTGGTGAAGGAAAGAGAAAGGATGTGTTTAATATGTTTATAACGAAAGGCTTAGACATATCATATGATGATGACAAATAATGTTAGCCTCAGGTTTTGATCAGGATGTTTGAAAGTGAGGATCTTGACTTTTAGTCAATGGTAATTCCGCATTTGATGATTTCTTTAAAGCCCCATATGGTGAAAGAGCACTTAACAGTATTGATCAGCTTGACTGTCTGTTTTAGACGTCAACGCCTTCAATCGGTACTTGTGCCATTTGAGAAATTGCCAGAGACTGGCTTGATGTGTTCCGTCAGCAAAGTGTCTCTGCAAATAAACTATATTTTCCATCAAGCTACAAGTTGAAATTGTGGTACTGCAAAACTGTTGAATACGTCTCTGAAACATTGGGTGTCAGATTAAAAAATATATATATATATATATCTATATACGAGCTCTTTTGTTAATTTTTCCCCAGTGTAACTGGTGCCTCTGAGACCGACAGTTAAGCTTGCTTGCTCTACCTCCCAAGCACAGACTGATGTGGCATCAGTGGGAATTAAATGCTTATTTCATTATCTAACATCCACATAATCAGTTCTAACAACGCAGATGTTTTATTTTCAGCCATACTTGCATGGATCCATGCATGCACACACGCGCACACATATACAGACACGCACAGATGTGCAGATAATGAATTGACTGTCTGCTCAAGTGTGTGTCCCCTGCTGCTGGAGAGCGGAGGTGAGGCTGCTTTAATTGGGTCCATTCTGACTGAGCAGCACTCTACCCTCAGGGAGTCTCTCTCCTATCTCCTATCCCTCATTCCCTCTCTCACTTTTACTTTTCTCACTTTTCTCCTTTTCTCTTTCTTTTCATGACACACAAACAAAATCTTTCACCCACACACGCACGTGCTCTGAAACCCTGTACGACATGGATTCAGGAACAGCCTCGTGCCCCATGCCCATAACTCACCAGCACAGCGCCTATTACCCGCCTGAAAGCATGCGTGTGTGTATGCGTGCGTGTGTGTGTGTGTGTGTGTGTGTGTGTGTGTGTGTTTGTGTGTGCTGCACTCGCCTCATGAAAAGTTCACTTTAATACAAGCAAAAGAAATGAGTGGCTTGCCTGAGTATTACATCATTGCACCATGGCTGAAGGCTTGGTGTGTGTCATTTAGCTACATCATTAACCACAGAAGACTACAGTAATTGAGGTGAAATCGAGCATCTGAAAATAGGACCAAAAGGAGTGTGATTCAGGAGGACATCACGGGTGAGTGCTTGAAAGAGTGGGCACCAGAGAACAGGAAGCTGATTGAGCTTGTGTCTTGAACAGAGTGAAGTTTTTTTTTTTTTTTTTTCGGGCTAGTTCGATTTCATATTGTATTGCTGGATCAGTGTGTATCAGTCTACTCACCTTCTTTGCACTCGAGTGCCACCCTGGACTCCAGGTTGTCCATCTGCATCTGCAGCCGCTTGAGCGTTAGGTCGTTCTCACGCGACTTACGCTTGTAGGCGATGAGGACGAGGATGACGATGATCAGGAGAAGACCTCCGCCAGCTGCTATGCTTACGATGGCAGGGAGAGTCAAGAGACTGTCTGATAGGATGTTCACAGATCCAGGAGAGACGTGAAGACCGCCTACCTGTACCTGAGCAAGAAAACACACACCCACACGCACAAATTCATACTGTCAAGCATTTCTGTCCGAGTTATGACTCAACTTTATAAAGTTATACACACAGTTGCTAGCCCATTTAATGCACATACCAGAGATGACCACAGAGCCACCTATGACCAATATTACATCATTACACCTTATTATTTGGTGAGGAGATCAGCATTCTCTGGCAGTGACTCTGTACATCAGATGCAGTTTCATTGCTGGGATTATTAAACGCTGTGTTCACCTTATTAGACCACATGCCTTGATATACCGTTAGAGACTACATCTTATTTTTCAATGTATAATTTGTGTTAATCCCACTCCAGCCCCTTATTAATGATCACTTTCTGCCTACTGAACTGATGTCTGTGTTGGTAGACTAACACAAACCCAGCAGTGACACTGACTGCATTTACACGGACAGCAGTAATCTAATTATTGGCCTTACTCTGAGTAAGATAATATTCTGATTAAGGTGTTTACATGAGTCGCTTTTAGAATACTCCTGTCATGTTCCTGTGTTACGTGTTATAGAACATAGATGGATTAACAGCACACGTCATTACGTCACCGCGCCACGCCACGCCGTCCGACGTCCCTCCAGAATTTCACGTATCGACATATAGTTCGTCTTCGTTATGGAACCGTATACAGTTCTGGGTGTTTCGTTTTTAATTTTATGAAAGCTTCAAGTGCGGTTAATTATTAGTCGTGCTGTACGTGCAAACAGACAATTGCTTGAAGCCGTGGGCTGCGTCCCAAACCGCGTACTTACCGTCTATATAGTAGCTGATATGCATGTATATCTCCAACTATATAGCAGGTAAGTACGTGGTTTGGGACGCAGCCGTGTTCTCTTGTTCGCCGTCAAACGGTTGAGCGCTGCCGTGCGTGATCGTGTGCTATCTCACAAAATGCGGTGAAAACTCCCACATGACGTTAATAGTGTGATTAAGGCATGTACATGTCTGTAACGCGACTAAAACAGGAATACTCCACACGTCTTAATTCCATTTGTGTTTACTTCGAGTATGACTTTGAATAGATTAAGATCATCAATAATCGCTGTTTACATGCTAGTTTCTTAATCAGAGTATCGTCTTAATCGGGTTCATATCGGATTATTGTTCTCCATGTAAACGTACTGACTGAATCCCAGTAATAATGGAACCTGATTCACTCGTAACTCCCCCACAGACACTAAGATACTGCGATCATGTCAGTATCAGTGCTGAGAAAAGTCATTACCTAAATCATATCTGGGCAGTTGGGATCTTTTACTAGGTGGACAGCAACAGATGGGCTAAATATATCTACAAAGTCACCTATGAGGCCAATGAGTGTAGCTAGCTTGTATTGTACTTGATCCTGGTCAAGTGGCTAAGTACTTGCTCTTACCATGACTTTGTACTGGCCAGTGAGGTTGGGCGGCTCACACAGCAGCTGAGTGTCGGAGACCGTGACGGAGCAGGGCGTCTCTCCCAGGAGCACAGTGTAGTTCAGCTTTACTCCGCCTGAGCCTGGAGGAACCAAGTTCTTCCCCTGAGAAAACACACACACACACACACACACACACACACACACACACACACACACGTCCATCATACTATCCTCATGATATCATTATTAACACAGCTTATTCGTACACCAAAATCTAACCCTAACTTTAACCTCAGTTATTATTATGTATACAATTACTTTAAATGTCATGATATTAATCAGTAAATGTTTTTTTTATTGTTTATGTCCTGCGTCTGTCTAAATATGAATGGGCAGTGTATGCTGTACTGTGTGAACATGTGAGATCGGATTGCACAGTTTACATCTAGCATGATGAATCATGGTGATACCTTCAGAATAATAGGAGAGCCTGGTTTCTGCTCCAGGACTCCATTGGTATTGAGAGGCTCGAAGTAAGGGTTTGGGTAATACAGGAAGTTAGTGTTGTTGTAAACCAAAAGGGCCTGCACGTTATTAAAAATGAAGCCAAATTCGTCTGCGTGCTTTACTGAGTCCAGCCCAGAGTCCGCCGCCAGAGATGGTGCAAAACAGCTCATAGTGGTGCTATTCTGGACCTTACACACCTGAGAGAGAGAGAGAGAGAGAGAGAGAGAGAGAGAGAGAGAGAGAGAGAGAGAGAGAGAGAGAGAGAGAGAGAGAGAGAGAGAGAGAGAGAGAGGGCAGAGAGAAAAAGATGTTCTTCATGAAATGAAACTATCAAATATGTAGGAGCTATGACAAACAAAGCATCTCTTGTGGTCATGTTTCTACCTGAGACAACACAAAAAGCTGTATAAAACTACACCGAGACATGAAATTGCTCTTTGCTTTCCGTTGTGTCAATACTGACATGGAACAAGCTTACAAAAGCTTGTCCTTATCACAAATGACCTTTCAGCTCTACGTGGACATGCACCAAAATGAAAGGTGCAGGTATCTCCTAATGTATTTACCATGCTTTTACCGTGGGAAAAAAAAAACAAAACAAGTGAACATTTTAGTGTTGTTTTTTTTTTCACCTACTCGACCTTTCTTACAATGTAGTAAATGAGCTTGTTCTTTTCCCCTAAAAAACACAGTCATGCACAGAGACACGACAACACACAAACCCACACTCACTTTGATACGCAGGTGCTATGCTTCTCCTGCACGCTCCAGAGAGCCTGGCTAAACCTCGAACAACAAAATTGATTGCCGTAAATCCCTGACTGTGCCGGGAGGGTTTCATCTCATCTCTTTCGCCTCTCCCACTCTCCAGGGAGAAACTTAATTAGAACTAAATATCTTCAAAGCACAGGAAACACCACGCCCCATACCTGTAGTTCTGGCCTGCATGGTGACGGAGGTAATCGATACAAACTCCTTTTAGCCACACAAACTTGATTTTTTGCAGATGTGAAATGCCCTCTGGAGTCTGAGAACGTCTGGGTGAATCTCATTTCAATACCTTTTGTTCCTGTACGCTTTCCTTTAGGAGGATGCACGCAAGACAATCTGCTTCACTGTCTCCCGGGATAGAGGATGTCCATAAGGAATTTTAGCATGACGTGCTTGACCAGTGTACTGATAACTAATAAAAAGCACAAGATATCCATCCATCTTCTACACCGCTTTATCCTTTTCAGGGTCACGGGGAAACCTGGAGACTATCCCAGGGAGCATGGGGCACAAGGCGGGGTACACCTTGGACAGGGTGCCAATCCATCGCAGGGCACAATCACATACACACTCACACACCCATTCATACACTACGGACACTTTGGACACGCCAATCAGCCTACCATGCATGTGTTTGGACTGGGGGAGGAAACCGGAGTACCCGGAGCACAGGGAGAACATGCAAACTCCGCACACACAGAACCCCCGACCCTGGAGGTGTGAGGCGAACGTGCTAACCACTAAGCCACCGTGCACCCCGCACAAGATATCAAACACTAAAATAAGGCTTGGACACCACCCAAATAATAATGACATATATCTCAGATATCTGCCAAGGGACAGTGAAACAATGGTATTCTGGGATAAATATAAGTATAGTTTTTGAAAAGGTGATGGCAGGTTTGCTTTTCTGGGTGCTGTGCTGTCTTGGCCTCATCCACAGAACAGCCTGTTTTGCATTCTCTGGTTTCAGGAGAGAGTGAGCTTCATCCAGAGTGCATGTTGACAGAAACACAGATCGAGCATTACAGCTGTGTGGGTGGACCGATGCAGGGCCGCGCTATCGCCTTGTGCCAAACATTGACTGCTGAATGGAAACAGTTTACGTTATGCTAAAACTGTCACAATAGTCATATCTCCATCATGACAGACATGGTGTAAGCATGTTTCAAAATGAACCGCACCATGATATCGTGCTACTCCTGAGTCTCTCGTCTCCAGTCAGAGGTCAAAAACAGCTGTAATGTTGCCTGACTGTATGTTTATAGCAGGGTGTGTGTAAATCTTTAAAACAGGTGGATATATTATTATTATTATTATTATTATTATTATTATTATTATTATTATTATTATTATATAATGTATATATAATATTTTATATATATATATATATATATATATATATATATATATATATATATATATATATATATATATATATATTATATATCTAAAACATAACCAATGTGGCATACAGTGCAAATGAACATAGACAAAAAAAATATTCTTCAACAAATGAATTCTTATTTGTAAATTTCACACAATGAAATCTAATACTCCTTTGCTACCCTGGCTCTGCGCTACAATTTGAATCTAGCTGTTCCTTGGATGTTGTTCTTTTTCCCTCAGCAGACGTGTCATGTGACAGGGAGCAGGGACAGATGCTACCACAGCAACACGCTTCATGCTGCCTGAAACCAAACTTGCATTAGCATTTTAACTCTGGCTCACAATACCATCTGCTCAAAATTGTCTGGAAGCTGCTTGGTTTTGCCACATTTCTGCTCACTTCAGGCATTTTTCACTCGCCAGGCTGCAAATACCCTTCTTTCCACACATTCTTTCAGTCCCAGAAAATACAACTGTCCAAAATGAATGAATTTGGCCTTGTAACAAGCATGTGTGAATTGTAGATTTAGGATGAAGCGATTTTGGTGTTACGTTAATGTGTAGAAATAAGCAGGTTTTCCCATACTATTCTGTACCTTATACAATCATGTGTGCTTTTGTCACTTGTGCGTTTGGTATATCCAGGTACACGGGATTGAAGGCAAGTAGGAAGGAATGCACTCATACTGGATATCGATGTCAGGGCTAATCGTAGCCTGTAGCCAGGACACAAATTGACTAAAAGCATTCCACTAACATGCCCGTGAGGTTTTGTACAACTTGCTTCCAGAGGGTTCTGAGAATATCAGCATCACGTCAGTATTTGGTATCAGCTGATACTTAGAACTATGATATCAATATGGTATCAAAGATGTTAAAATGGAATCAGTCCATACAGATGTACGACATGTACAATACCAGTGATGTAAGTTGGGACCTGCTCGTAACATATTTTCTTTATTTTTAATGTTTTCCTAATTTTTATGTGAGTAAAGAGTGGATAGTGAATAACAGTTAAAGACAGCAACATGATAATAATAAATAGTATGGAATTTTTCACCACCCACCAAAAAAAAAAAAACATTTCACAATTCAAAACGATCTTATACTTTTAAGACACCTTTGTATAATCTTGCCATTGTCTCAGTCATCTTCACAGGAAGCTACAGTGGATATATAAAGTCTACTGTTAAAATGGCAAATTTTTGTGATGAAAAAAAGGTCAAATAAACCAAGATGAATCATGTCAGAACCTTTACAACATATTACAGCATATAAAAACTAAGTGAAAAACAATCAGAAACAAAGGACAAGATCAAAACTTACCAGGGAGGGTGCCAAGAGACCTAGAGTACTGATTAGAGTAACATTAAAGGAGCTGCAGGAATCTCTGACAAGTATTGATTACTCGCTGCATGTGACAATGATCTCTTATATTCTCAAATGTCTGAGCTATGGGGTAGGGTGGCTGGATGGAAGCCATTTCTCACAAAAAACATCCAAGCTCAACTAAAACCCATCCATCCATCTTCTATACCGCTTTATCCTTTTCAGGGTCATGGGAAACCTGGAGTCTATCCCAGGGGGCATGGGGCACAAGGCGGGGTACATCCTGGACAGGGTGCCAATCCATCACAAGGCACAATCACATACACACTCACATTCATACACTACGGACACTTTGGACATGCCAATCAGACTACCATGCATGTGTTTGGACTGGGGGAGGAAACCGGAGTACCCGGAGGAAACCCCCGCAGCACGGGGAGAACATGCAAACTCCACACACACAGGGCCACGGTGGGAATCGAACTCCCGACCCTGGAGGTGTGAGGCAAACGTGCGAACCACTAAGCCACCGTGCGCCCATCACCCCAAACCTTGCGGCAAAATGTGTCATAGCCTGATGAGAAAAATTCAAAAAGGCATAATAATTTCCTAAGTCCAAAAGGTATGTCTGGTAGAAAACAAAAGAACACCATACCCATGGTGAAGCATGGTGGTGGCAGGGCTGCTGTTCTTCAGCCAGAACTGGGGCGCTTATCAAGGTGGAGGAAATTATGAATAGCTACAAATACCAGTCGATTTTAGCGCAAAACATTCAGGTGTTTGCTAGAAAGCTGAAGATGAAAAGGCATTTCACCTTTCAGCAGGACAGTGACCCAAAGCATACATCCAAATCAACAAAGGAATGGCTTAACCAAAAGAAGATCGATTGTTTGATCTGTGGGGAAAATACGGATGTACCACGCGGATAGACTTTTACCCAAAAAGACTGAGTGGCATAATACAATCAAAAGGTGCTTCAACAAATACTAGTCTAGGGCTGTGCACACTTATCCAAACAGGTTATTGTAACTTTTTTTATGAAAGCTTCTGATTGTTTTTCACTTTATTCATATATTTTGCAATTGCAACATTAAAGGTGAGAAAAGATCTGACATGATTTATCTTTTACTTCACAAAAACTATTTTTATATCCATCGTACATGGGGTGATTTCTCATGAGAAGAATTTCAGTAGAAATCAGTAGAATCCATGGCCCCACTGGCCTTCATTTTAATAATCTCTCAACTTCACACTTTACATGGGTTTTTAGCATCTCAGGTGCACCATGGCAGCACTTTCCCATATGGAAACGTGTGTAAAAAAAAAAAGAAAAAAAAAAAAAAAAGTATATTCCATACTTGAAGGATCAGGATCAGAGAAACCACTTGAGGCAGATTTTGAATAATGCCCTTTGTTGTCTGTCTATCTATACATGCGTGACCAGGTAGCGTAGAGTACCTTAAACTGACTGACTGAAGAGAATCTTAAATAATTCAACTGTCCATGCATATGCACACAGCTCACTGTTGAACTGGTGAAGGGGTGCATAAGCCATCAGTCTTTTATCATCTGTTTGAGTTGGCGTTCTTTTAAGAGTGGTGTCTGAGGAGGTCTCTGACACTGATTGCTGGGAACATTGTCTGATTGCATGTGTTCCTGAAGTACTTCCCTTCAGAGCTGTGCAGAAGTACTGTTCTGATCAGCTAAGATAGCGACTGATAACACTTTAGGAATCCATCTCCTCACATCATTATTGTTTCTTCCTGCCATTCCATGCGCCCGCTGCCTCTTTTTACTTCAGAAAGAAAATGGAGCTGGGGGGGCGGGGGGGGGGGGGGGGGGGGGGTAATCTTTCCCCCATAATCAGGACAATGATTAATGTCTCCATTGTAGGCAGGTGACAGGTACGGCTACATGCACAAAGGCAATTGTCTCCAATTTTGCAGTAGCTTTTGAGAATTCTGCCAGGTAAGGCAAGGGGGAGGAGGGGTGGCGAGGAGAAGCAATTTGGGCAGGAGGCAGGTGACAATTTGAAGGCTGCATTGACAGGCTCTCTGCTCTGATTGCCAGGATGTTCCACTGTTTGCCTCTCCTCAGCGACAAAGGCAAGAGGGAGGGATGAAGAGCTCTATAATTGTAACCTCAGCAGTTAATAAAAATTCACCCTTTCAGGCCACGAATCAAAGCCGGACTATTCTATAGTGAACGATCAGACAGGGTGGAGAGGTGGGATAGATTGAACTACTTTTTTTTCTAGCAGTTACAAAGAAAGATATATATCAAGAAAAGGAAAAGGAAGAAAAGGAATGAGAGTAAGAGAGTGACGGAGAAGAAGAAGAAGAAGAAAAAAAAAAAACCCTGACAAATCAGGCAGTGCCCACCCAACACCTATATTTCAGCAGTGCTCAAAAAACTCACAGCTCTGCGAAGCATGCTGCAGCATGAAACTTATGTCATTCCTCATCGTATTATTGACTTCATCATTATCTCTGAAAGTACTAGTCTAGTCAGGAAAGTTCTCATACTGTAAGGGTCTCATCAGCATACTTCAGTACATCATCAGAAATGCAAAAGAATTAGAATAACCATGGGCGTAACCCCCCACAATGTTGAGGGAATACCAATCTGTCCCCCCAATATACAGTACAAAATATTTTCTATATGTCCCCTTTTAACAAACCCTGCCAACGGATCTGTCTTTTCTTCATCTATTCTATTTATTTACGTCTATTCCTTTTTAATATGTTTCCGTTTGTTAAGGAAACAGGTGTGTCCCCCCCTCCAACTGTACACTCGGTTGCGCCCATACTCAACGCCAGTTCGTTGATATATTTTAGCAGCTCAGTCTGTAAGAAATGGAGACAGCAGCCAAGCGCAGAAAAGTGCAGCAGAACGTACGAGCTTTTTTACAGACAGTCAGAAACTAGATACCTAAATAGTAGGTGACCTTAGCTTAGTATAGAAGGCATCATACCATGGCTTGGTTTGTTCTTAAGAACGTCAATAAACGTTTGAAATTTGCACACCCATGAAGTAGGCTAGGCTAACATCAGGGCCAGTTCTTGACGTTCATTAACGTTACATTCACTTGCACATCCTCCCACCAAGTTCGTTGGACCCCCCCCCAGTGTCCATACCATGGTTACGCCCTTGAGAATAACAATTGTATAGATGTAACATGAAAACCTTTTCTGTGAGGAGACATCGAGTTAGCATTTTTTGGAAGGAGTCTACAGTGTCCGTGCTTTCTAACTGTCAGAGGTAAGACTGCTCGTTTAAGTTTTCCAACAAACGTCTTCAGGATGGAAAGCTTTAAGTTTTTTTCAGTAAGCTTTTTAACGTCAACAGTGAGAAAGAGAAGCTGGTGAGGGAACAACTCTTTTTTTTGGCTGTTATAATGTAGGTGATAACAGGAACCAAGCTGTTTTGTGGATGTAAGACAAAACAAGCTGCCAACATTAATTATAAAAAAATTAACCAGATTAAAAAGTATTATTTGTCATCCTTTAATTAATTAATTAATTAATTAATTAATGTTATTGGCAGAAAACTACTGTGGCATTAGAGGAGTGAAACTATTCTAAATCTACGTCATATTATCGGGAAATAATCAGCTTCACGCTTGCAACAACCCTTCACTTCATGTCACATCACTCCAACCTGTCATTGATTATTTTCCTTAAACAGCAGCCAACCTGTCATGTTTTATTTCTTACTTATGGCATGGCTGTGTAAACACACTGTCATCACACTGTCTGACTGTGTAAGGTTTCAGAATTATTTCATGGTATCTCCCTCCCACTATCCAGTCTCATAACCACTCTTTCCTTAATTAAATGTTAAATGCAGTTCCAGCGCTAAAGAAACACATGTGATTTATAATGATTCTGTGCCTTACTTTGATTACTGTAGGTCCTTGAATATATGCTGATGAAGGCTAGTAAATAGAGTTAATTGTTCAGTCAGCAAGGAAGAATGTCTTCCCACTTTTCGACCTCACTCTTCTCCCTAACACACTTAGTATGCCGTAAACACCCACTGATGCATTTCATGCAGAATGTTTTACTCAGAATAAGAACAAATAGCCAAGCGGTCCCTGTCTGCAACTTGTGGTGGTTAAAACGATCCAATTAAGCATTTCTTGGAAGCCTCGTTGTGGGCACTGAATTATTCAGAGGGGCAGTTATGTCACTTACAGAGATGCACAGCTCCATAGTCAGGGCTGATCTGGATTACGTGTGTAGCTAAAAAGGACAGTCTGAAAGTGCTCTGTCACACTTTCCTTCAATAATTGACCAATAATTAAGACCAGGCAACAGACAAAGCACGTTGATGCTCGAGGTTGCGAACCTCTGAGGTTGAACTGATGCAATTTCGGTTTCATTAGCCATTCTCTTCCCATATATAACCATACACATTCTACTAAAAGCTTGGCACAGAGGTAACTGAGGTCATGGTGAAAAGACAGGACAAAGGATTAAAAAAAAAGCAAGAACGGGAAAAAATATTTTATTGCTACATACATTTACTGATTCGTGTCCGCCGTACTTGACCCGTATTCGGGGTTCCTGGACCACATCCAAATTGGTTCCGGTCACTACAAGGGGAGTGTGTCCACTAGAAACAAAAGAAGAAGAAGAAGAAGAAGAAAAACATGGTCAGCTTAACACCTTGAAGAGAAAGTTAACTTCCAGTATGTTCTCTATATTTTAAACCCTTCCACAGACCCACTCTGTAAAACACGACCGCCCCATTACGTTATGTGAACTCATTTCTTCTCTTTATCTCCAATTGTCACGACAAGTTAAGGAAATTGAACTTAAAGTAATCCATTGTCTTGACTTGTAAAACTTCCCAAACGACCTTTTTTTTTTTTAGATGAAACAACGGTTATTTTAAGTTTACTAACATTTTTAACTTTTGTTTCTAAGTTTATCCACCTGAACTGTTTTATAGTGCACATAGTCAAACGGTGCTGTGAAGATAATAAGCTTGCAAAAAGATCATGATTAAAGATGCTTTTAACTGGCTTCAGTAGATGAAATCAAACACAACAGATGTGCCTTTGGAAACACCAAAGGAGCAGGAACCACAATGATTCTAGTTAACATTCTGCTGTTGTCCAGGACTTTAAAATATGCGACAAAAACAAGCATGGAAACATGGACTGGGGACAGGAAGCTGCTGGTTGCTCTTCATAAAATGTCGCAAACTAGTTCCCAGATCCACTACATTAGCCATGCTCAGCTTGTAGTAGAGAACCATATGGCTTTTGGTTTTTAGCGACGCTCTGATGACATTAGCACAGTGTAAATGCTACAGCTGCTCTCTGGCCTGGACTGGATCATTCTTCCTGAGTATCCCGTGCACTTCTGGACCACTACTGAAAGTGTTTTTATTCCCCTATCATTATAGGCTACTGATTACTCTGCAGCGAGCATCCTTTATCTAGCTGCAGTGTAGAAAAGTTTGGCTAGATATCAACGCAGCAATCATCATTCGTTCGTTAGCGCTATTAAACTCATCAAATATTACTGCACATGTGTGCAAACTTAAAATAAAATGACCCATGAACGTACATACAAAAAACAAAACAAAACAAAAAAAACTTACAATGGGCTTTTTTTTTTTTATTTATTTTTTTTTTTAAATGTGTAAATTATATGCAAATATAATTGCAAATCATGCAATCATGTGGTTCGGGTGTGGCGTGTACTATACAATTAGTGATGCATTGTGCTAAAATGTTTCAGGAAATTACATATAACGGAGCGAAAGACGGAAGTAAGGCTAGCACTAAGAAAGCAAGAAACGCAAGCGAAAGAAACCAGTATTCAGCATTGCTATGTCTATCTAAATGATTTCAGATCATTACAAAAGCATAAAGAGAAAACTATATCCTATATATATATATATATATATATATATATATATATATATATATATATATATATATATATATATAAATTACATTCTCATCCCACATAGACAGATGATAAAGGCATGATTAGAGTAAAAATGCTAATGCGGAAAAGAATGGAAGCAATTAGTCAGTTGAATCTAATTGACTGCATTTGTGCTGTCACTTAGACATTTCTCTTCACAATCTAACAAGCTGTTACTTTTCTTAACAGCCTGTCCCATAAGTACAGAAATGCATTTGTCAGTCAAATATATATTGTACTTTGCACCTTTGTGCTTTGACATGGAGACACCGAGGAAAAGAAATTTCCTCTATTTCGTAAACACTCAGGTTTAGCTTTGAAGGTGAAGGAGATGCTGGAGCACACAGTTTTTGCTCATACACTAGCATCCTCCTAATTTGTTTATCAGCAGGAGAATGGATGCTGGACTCCAACTGTTCTGGACTAAAGGTGAAGAGAGGGCTGCTGCATCATTCACATACGCATGCATAATTCATACCTGCATCTCTTATCCTGTCATGATTATTATACTGGACTTATTTTGAAATGAGTACATCGTCGTCTTTAATGTTTTAGCAACAAAATGTATCCATTGGTTACTAATATTTCCGTTTTCCTGAAGGAAATCAAAACACCGTTTCTTCTCCCTTTCCCCTTCGCCTCTGTGTCCTGGGGTCCTGCTGTAAGGTCTCACACTGAAATTAATTTCCATGCCATCTGCTGCATACTCACACCTCTGCCACATGTTCTGCGCATATCCTTCGATGTCCTGTTAAAAACACTCATCAGTCGCGCTAATTTCAGACCTGTCAGCCCTGCAGTGGCGTAATCAGGGGCAGCCAGCACCAGATGGACGCACACCGAGACCTTCCATAGTGGCTGCTTTCACTGACCCTTCTTTTAAACTGATCCACAGAACTACAGTAACCTATGGATGAGACGTATCTGGAGTCCATGTGTCAGATGATAATTTAGATCACATGGTTGTGATAACATTTTTTCTTTCAAAAGTTTACTCCAGGGTGGTTGTGTATCAGACTGTATTTCTGTGCACTAGGAACACTATGATTCAGTTCCAGATGAGGTAGAGGAGTTATGATGGGAAGTTGTTACCTTGCAATGCTCCATTCAGGCTCGACGCGGTGTACAGTGGGATCATCGATGTACTCAAAGGTGAGTTTCTCTTTCACCTGGGCATGGTCCACACTTACATTGATCTGCACTGGACCCACCCCCGTCAACGACGGAGCAGAGTAGCACACAATCTCCGTCATAGTCCGTCTGTGAGAAACAGCCATACATGCATCTCAAATATGATACTTCCATGCATTACAACCGCCTATACTGTTATTACAATACCATGTTTCACTACCTACACTCTCACATACACAAACACACACTTTCCTTCTCCAACCTTTAACAAAGAGAGAAATGAGCCAATATCATCCAACGTAATCAGCGTAATATAAACCTTACAGCATTACTATATTGATGACTAATATAGCTATTATTATGCCAGAAAGACTATTATTTCTCTATTATACCACAGTATTGTTGAATTCTCGAGTGAGTGATCAGAATGTTTTGATTAATGTCCTATTAATGTTCCTATTATTATGGAACCAGCGCTGTTCCAGCTGCCATGCAAATCATAGATTTACATTAATGCGCTTGTTTCTATAGTAACTTGCCCAGGCGTTGAATGTCTAGAAAACCGACTAAAAAATGTGCATAACTGTTGCAATCTTGAAGATTTTTGTAAGGAGGTGTTTATTTAGCATTTTTAGAGGAAGTCTCCTGTGTCAGCGCTTTGTAACTCCGCGAAAAACATTTATTTGACCTTTAGTGAATTGGACATTTAACTGTTGCTTGTCGATTTCAATTTAAATATGTAAATAAATGATAGTAACCACGTTTAAAATACTTATCAAATAAGCCTGTGTCACTTGAGTTCCTGACTGGCGATCACATGAGGAACATAATTCCTTTTTTTGCCCTGGATGACAGCGGCCATTTTCTCCACCTCAGCATAGTGTGCCTGCAGCTATATTAAGTTAACTTTACTCATGGCAGTTCATTTGTGAGTTCATCGCCATCATTTATTCAGGTAGATGGACAAGATTAGATATAGTTTACCTGTATTAAGTAAAGACACCTGTTTACTGTGTCATCATATGGCCTTTATAAATATACTGATAGTAGTCTCAATGATTGTAGTCCTACAATGGGTATTTTAATCTCTTATTGTGTATGGCAGTACAGGAAAAACATATAAAAATTCATGTCAGTTGTAATCACACAGCTCCCTGGGATAGGATCCAGGTTTCCCCCGCGACCCTGAAGAAGGAGTAAGCGGTAGAAGATGGATGGATGGATGGATGGAGGTAATCACACATATACTACGGGTGCGGTTGACAGCTGTTAGATGAAAGTTCTTACTCGTAGTACTCGCAGGTCTGGTTGCCGAACACAACGCGGACTCTGCTACCTGCACCAAGATTCACTCCAATGATGGTCACCTTAGTGCCCCCTGATTCTGGACCTCGACTGGGTGATAGTCCAGTTACAGATGGTGTCTGAGTTAAAGAGATAAATGGACAGACAGAGAGAGAGAGAGAGAGAGAGAGAGAAAGAGAGAGAGAGAGAGAGAGAGAGAGAGAGAGAGAGAGAGAGAGAGAGAGAGAGAGAGAGAGAGAGAGAGTAAATTCCCAGGACAATTAATGCAGGTATAACTAGACATTCTGAACAGCTTTGGATACCAGTTTTAGGTATTGAGGAAAAACCTATATTCTCACACAAGCATGTCTAATTTGTAATATTCACAGAGTGAAGACCCCAAAAAGACTGTTCTGTAACCAACCACAGTGGTGATATCTCATGGAAGAGATTTCAGGACACAAATGCTTAAAACCCATGAAAAATATCCTCTAAGCAATCCCCTGCCCGTTTCCCATCTTCCCCTCATCTCTATCTGCAGCGCTACCCTGCGTTTCATTCCGCAGACTGAAAATAGCATGTATGTACTGTACTCACAGCCTCTGAAGACAAGCAGATGGAGAAATACACAAACACACAGCTCTGAGTCTTAAAAATAGATGGTGGCCGACTCCTCATGCACGAGGGCGAAAAATACATTAACAGCATTTTCTGCCTCATCTTGTGTTATAAAACAGGTATCCACTTAGGAATTCTACTCTGTTGTCCATGCAGCTTTAGTGTAAACATTTCATTTTGTGTGTGAACAGGACATGAAAGGTACAGACACACACTCATACCGAGTGTCGGAGGGAATCCACAAACTCATAATGAAAACAGTTCTGATAATAACCAGCAGCTGTTAATTGCTGGGGGAGGGGTAATTGTGTATGTGTGTTTGTGTGTGTGAATGGCGGTGCTTAAGTGTCCCCTCAGGTGCTTTTTGGTGTAGAGGAACATGGCTGCCATCCTTCCTTTAATTCAGCTAACAGCTTTCATTGTCTCTGTGTTCGGCGTGCTTTCCCCATGGTGCCACACGTTTATAATTGCTCTATACTAAAAACTAATTTGATTATGCTGTCAGGAACTTTGCTTCACAAGCAGGAAGCACAATTCCTCTTCTGCTGAAACGCAGTGACAAATTAAGCCTGTAATTTCTAATCGTGTGCAATTTTTGAAATCAGTTCATTGGAAGGGTCCGCGAGCAAAGACTCGATTCAGTTCGGTGTTTCGCATCATGGCTGCATTAGACACATTAGCTCACTAATAAGTGTGCAGATAATGCCGTTATCCCTCTATGCAAATCAATAGAGAGAGAATAACAGCAGGAAATAAAAAAGGAAAAAAATGAGTCATAAAAGTGGAATTTATTTACCTAGTAGTGATAAACACATTTAGCTGCAAAAACGCTTGGTGTCTTAATGGATTACAGAAATAAATAAAGCTGAATAGTTCATGAAACAGACAATATATGGACCGTATATGTGAATAGTGAAATAATGATTAGTTTATTATGTTATGTTCTAGGGCGGCATGGTAGCTTAGTGGTTAGCGCATTTGCCTCACACCTCCAGGGTTGAGAGTTTGATGCGGGGGTTTTCTCCGGGTACTCCGGTTTCCTCCCCCAGTCCAAAGACACGCACGGTAGACTGATTGGCGTGTCTAAAGTGTCCGTAGTGTATGAATGGGTGTGTGAATGTGTGTGTGATTGTGCCCTGAGATGGATAGTCACCCCGTCCAAGTGCCCCCTGGGATAGGCTCCAGGTTTCCCACGACCCAGTAAGGATAAGCCTCATAGAAAATGGATGGATGGATGTTATGCTCTCACTTAAAGCTTTATCCTACATGTACCTCAAGTTCAAATCTGTCCTAATGCCTAAAAAAATTGCTGCGTCAATATTCATGAGCTCTTATAAGTGGAACTATTAAAGTACTACCAAAATAACGGCAAGTAATACGACGTCCTTCTTGCATAATTCACAGGCATGCTGGGATTTGAATCCTTACCACAAAGGAATAGAGCTGGGAAGAGCGAGCCTGCAGCTCAGGCTTACACTCTCCTACGCATAGCTGCACAGGACCAGCCCTGGTGTCTTCCGGAGCTGCATCCATCTCACACACGATCCTGAAAATTCACATCAAATGCACAGCAATTAGAGCATTGTATTCTGTAGGACTCTTATTTATAATGCGCCAGTGTCAACATTGCCAACATGAAAATCCTAGCAGGCAAAACTCCTAGTGTGTGTCAATGAATGGAACAACTTCATGAGCAGCATGAGTAAGGAAACGTATTGGCAGAAGTTATATTTAACTACACTCTGCAGAAATGTTTAGATTTATAATCAAATGAGCGGAGTGTATATTACATATACACAAAAATGAACAAAAGTGTATATCCAGTCGACAGTCCATTTTGTGTTCATTTTCACAACACAATTTTCCATGCTGGTGATTCAGACGAGTGGTAATGTGATTTTGGAAATCAGGGGTAATGTTAGATTCTTTTTCCCAGAAAACGAGACGCAAACGTCCGGAGCTATTTAATAATTAGAAGCACCTCTTTTTTTTTTCACCCAAAGAGACCACAATCCGACCCACTTGCTTTCTATAGACTCACAAGGCTGAGGTTTGTTCACCTAGGTCAAAGTTCACCTAGATAAAGCTGCAAAATCAACTGCTACAAGAAGCACATGCCTCTTTTACATCATGCACCCTTTTCCCTTTTCAGTCAGTTAGCTTTTCCACCAGGTGAATTTTATTCACAAGTGGTCTGACTGCTGCTTTAGAAAGGAAAGCATGCCACAAATGTACTAAGCTATAAATGTTGCCACCTCTGTGTAATGAATTACTGTGGCAAATACAAGGCCAACCTTCTACGTTGATTTCCTGTCAATACCATTGTATTTTCGGCCCCTTGGATGCTCAATTGCTACGCCACAAATGTTCAGTGAAGAGGATTTGGCCTTCGTATGGGCATCCGAAGCAGACGCCTGCCCAACCCTCGTAACGTTTGCACCCTGCCGTGTCATAAATTTGGCTCCTAACAGAGAGCTGAAGGCCTGTGTAAATCACAGTGAATAGCTGCAGCAGATCAATACTGTTTTATCATACTCCCTGATCTGATGTCACCCGTGCAGGCAGGTGGCCAGATCAAATGACATAATAAAAATGTGCCACTCATCGATTGGCACTTGTGCAGAGTAGAAAAGATCGCAACGCAATCATGCTTGCTTAGTGCATGTGGCATGTGTGCCGGTGTTAATCTACAGTTTCAGGATATACATACATAGCTGTAATACGACTGCATACGAGTAGAACTTCTATTACATTCTGAAAGCAACTCTAAGCAGCAGTGTTAACTCTGTGCCAGCCTAAGATAAATGACTGTAGCTGATGGTACTTGGGGTGATGTAATGGCTCTAGAGGCTACACAGTGGAGAATTTCTGCTTCGTAGGCGCTAGTATCTTGTGTAGCCCCTTTCCTCATTTCCTCCTGACACTCCTCCACAGCTCCATACAAATGAATTCACCCCGGCTCTATCCTACTTGGATTAAACTGCTGTCAGAGGCGAGGAGGACTGACAAATCTCCTCCCTTGCACGTCACGCATTTCAATTACAGCTGCCCTGGCTTGCTTCTGCCCCCTACGACATGCCGCACCGAGGCACAGGAAAAGGAACCAGACCGGACACACAGACAGGAACTATTTATAGATCCTCAAAAGACACTCACACGGCAAGAGAAAATTCTGCACCCACTGTGCTGTACCCCCGGCTTGGAGTCAAGGCTAACCTTCCACATCTCTACAGATTTGCAGTACAATAAGGTCACGGTATAAAAACACTGTCAATTGTAAAGTTCACAGAATCCTGTAATTCACTCAACCTTAAAAGGCCATGGCACATTGTAGCAGCTACATTGTACATTCAGCACCAGCATCTTCCTACAAATGGCCATGTGTGATCACACTTCAGAACGTGTAAATAAGACTGCAGTACCCATGACATTAAGGTGTAGACTCAAGCGGAGGGTGGTGTGTATATACTCAGTGCTTACTAATTAATAGTCTTCCTTATTAGCGCCAGAAGCCTTTGCCTGACTACAAAAGCGTCTTTATTAAATTCCGTGTCCATTTTGAATCAAAGAGAGTATGTAAAGGTGATTCAAAGAGAATGGTGGCTGATCCCAAGTGATGAGAGTACTCTATGCACAATTCTAATGTAGAATACAGATCTGTTTATCTGATAGGGACTAGTGCTAGAACAGCTAATCAATAAAACATGATAATAAATATAGCTGGCGTATAAACATGCAACCTGAGCTTGCATGAGCTCAAAGAAGGCCATTATTGGGTAGTGTCATTGTGATGGATGGTTTTGCTCTCTTGGACTCCCAGCCACAGACGGCTGTGGCATTACTGGGATTCAAACTTGTAACCTCTGGATGACAGGGCAAATGCTTTCTTGTTACACCACTTTGGAATTCACTTATTGATTATGGTACGCTATGAAGCATGCTGCGGCATGCACTACGTCACCTCACTGAGATTAAAGACACATTTGATTCAAACGGCAGACAGTGCTGTTACAACAAAGAAAGTGGTGCAACCACAATGTTGGAACACTTTACATTACACTCGTTATAGCGTCATACAGTGACTTAAAAATACATTTCTTTGATCCTGGTATGGTCGTTGATGGTATGGTCGTTGGTCTTAACTGAAGCTCTTGATGTGTATCTGCATGATTTTATGCACTGTGCTGCTGCCACGTGACTGGCTGATTGGATACCTGCATACAGGTGTTCCTAATATAGTGGGTGATGAGTGTAGTAGTATTAGTAGTAGTTGGTTGAAATGCTGGAAAGAAATAAGCATACATATATGCATATTATATATATATATATATATATATATATATATATATATATATATATATATATATATATATATATATATTTGGCATTTAGTATATTTTCAGTTGATATATAATCCAACTAATCAATGATAAGTTATGAACAACGTTCCATATTTCTGTATTCAGCAGGGGCTCTTGTTGATGTACACGGTGCTGGCTTGGAGATATTTGCAGAAGCCTGTAAAAGCTGGGTTAACTAGCCATTCAGCAAACAAGTAAACACAAACAGATGCTGAGTGATTATTGAGGAGTGAGGGAGTGGGAGGTAGGGTGGGTAGCAATCTCCCAGCGGAAGGAGACTAGCCAGGTCTGCCTCTGCTCTAATTAGCCTTTTTTTGTCCTGCTGGGGATGGCTGTGAACGTAATCTTCAGGATAGCCGTCCATCATGAGTTGTTTGTACTGCTTTTGTGAAGATGTTCCTGTGTGAGGAAAACTGCCAGCAGGGTCAGCCGAGCAAAGCAGAACCCCCTGAACACCCCTTCCGGAGTGGCTAGCACGTCTTACGGCTATGAAAGCTCTAATTGGCTGCTTTTGACTCTGGCTAGACTATAATCTATGTTGTCTCCCAGTGTGTTAGCGAGAGCGTTCTATTTGTAACAGATACTTTTTTCTGTTCTGCAGGGGGGGGTGTTAATGTAGGACATTGTGTTTTTCCAGTGCATTCTATTTTGAGCTAAACTAGTTTTTTTTTTTTTTTGTTCCAATCATGACACAGTTTAATTTACAAGAAATATTGACATTCTGAAAGTAACCTGGTTTAAAAGATGTACAGAGTAGATCAGCTCAGTATGGAATCAGGTTTGGTTTAATGGTTATTTAAGGACTCACTGTTCTGCAATGATGTAGCCGTCCTCCTTTGGAGTACACCGAACTCCTGCCACCTGTACGTTATCTTCCATTTCAGGGAAAGACAGACCCAGATTCACCCCACGGATAGTCACCCTGGTGCCCCCTTCTGGAGGCCCAGCTACTGGGGTCACCTGTATGGAAAAGAAAAAGAGAATAAAGTTAATTACTTAATACAGATCTAATACAACAGATGGAATTGTTTTTATACAAAACTACAGATTGTTGGGTTCCCTAACTGCCTTTATGCCTCAAGACTAGGGCAGGTACCTTCACACACTGAATGTGTTTATAAATGATCTGTCATGGGTGCTAGCTTATGCATGATATATGTATCACTAAAGGCCTCAAAAAAAGATTCTGGAGACCTGCTTGAATCAGATCTGCATGCTGTCGCCAGGGGCAATAAACCAACCATGGGACCATATCAGTACTTATTGCTGCCCATCTTCTCATAAAAGACAATATGGCAGCACAGCATGACCTTGGCTCTGGGTGGCATGCAGCCTTCTGTGCTGTTAAAACCCCTGAGTACATCAGTCCCTCAGTCCTGGCCCTTCTCCAGAGAGGATAGGCAGATGGAGAAAGAGTAAGAGATAGAGGTAGAGAGAGAGACGTGTGCACTCAACAGTCCACTACATACACAATCAATAAACCATTAGTGGGTGGGCATGCAAAAGTAAAAGCAATTCAACTACAGTTCTTAGGCTGTGACTGTTCACTGATCTGAGACTAGTCACGTTCTGTAATCTCACCCAGAATACCCCAGGAGAACTGAGCCTACACGACCCAGTGGGACTGCTGCATTGTAGTCTCAATTTAGTGGACATTAATTGTTCAGGATGTAAAGGAAGTACATCACTGCAATGCTGGAGGGCATGAATACATGAATCTTATATTAGTTCCTGGCCATGAAGTACCCTCGGAGGCAAACATTGTGGATAAAAAAGCAAATGAGAACGTAATTCTAAATATATCCATATCGGACTATATCTGTCATGACTCAATCTAACTTCAGCCAAGGAAATAGAGGAGCAAGAAAGACAAGCCCAGTTTTTTTTTTAATTATTTTTTTAGATTATGTGCACCACCATACAGAGTTAAAGACTGCTTTTTTAAAGCTGGAATAGCTCGTGCAGAGGGGAAAAGTAGAGAAGATTCGCACCAAACCTAATAGAAGATGAGTCTGTCAGAAAGGAAATAGAGTGCTGTATGTGCTCACTCCAAAGTCTAGACAACAATAGACTATCTATCAGTAGAAAGTCTGGTAGGTTCATCACTCAACACAATCAAGATTTGTGTGCTTTCACGGCAAGAACTTTACCTCAAATGGCCGACCATGGCTCAGACTCACGTGCAGCAACCTGGAAACAGTGTTAACTATAGTCTTATACACCATAGCTATAGACAATCTGAGATTGGGACACGGTGCCATGAGCCTCAAGTGACTATATATTGCTCAGAATAGTTTTTGTCACTATGTTCAAATGTTCTGCTGCAGGGAAGTGTGAAAAACATGCAGACCTGGATAGCCAATGTGATCGTAAAAGTCAAGATTATTATAGTAGTATAAGCGTACAATACACATCGTATCGATCATCTAAAGCTGAGGCTGACAGTGCGTTTTCATGTGCGGTGTTTACTTTGTTTAAATTGAACCCTGGTGCATTTTTCTTCTTTCAAGCAGTTGAGAACACAGCATTCGCGCTTGGGTATGAACCAAAACGGCAGATCTGAACTGAACTGAATCTGCTTTGAAGCCATCTCAGGCATTGTTCCGTAGTAAGAAAAGAGATTTGACCTTGAATCGTTCCAACTGCAGAACCTGAACCCTATATGAGCTGGGACACAGAACTGAAATACCAGACAAATACAATGTGTTCTAGACATGTTTACCAAAGATGGAAAGAGAGAAAGAAAGAAAGAAAGAAAGAAAGGGATATGTGAAAAGAAATAATAGATATCAGGTAGACTGAATGTTTTAAACTGTTATTATTTCACCGTCTCTGGCTCCGTGTTTTCTGTGCTCCATGATTTCAGAATGTGCTTATCAAAGGTTTGTTTACCTTTTTTACCGAGTACATTTTGCAAATGTTTTATGAGTATGTTCTCAACCCTGTCCCCATCTACATTCCCCATCAGCTAATGCTTTTTGGGTCATTTAATTAAGCATAACAAGAAACCAAACCAAACTAAACAGTAGACAAAAATACCAATTTCACTCCGATTCACACTCGGCATACTGACTAATAGATGTACATCTGACATTCCCACATTTGGCAGACGCTTTTATGCAAAGTCACTTAGAATTGAGCCGAGCAGGTCAGGGTCAAGGGTCATGGGTCCAATGACGGTGTGGTAATGCCTGGATTTGAACTCATAATCATCTTATCAATAGTCCACATCCTTGACTTGCTGACTACACTCTAAAGAATCAAACACCGTGAGCTGAGAGTGACTGGCCAGCCATGACATCCGAGTGTTTTTTGTGACTATATCTCTGTCTGTGAGTTCATACTTTAAACGTCTTTATCGTGCGTTGACGAGACGACGCCGTGATGTTAGACTCGGTGGATGGACCTACTGTAACTGGCCTACAATGCGGCAATCCTCAGAAAGCTTAGCAAGGGGCAGTAGTGCAGTAGTGGCACAGCAATTTCACCCTCATTAACTGTCCCAGTTCAGGCCTGGAGAAACGAATCAGAGCTTCCAACAAAATCTTTACGCTTCACACTCTTCTGAAGGGAGCTGCTTCCCTGGGGCTAACTGAGATAACATACATTCATACTGTGTATGTGTGTGAGTGCTTGACAGCGTCTCAGCCTCACACACACTCGCTCACACAGAGGCCAGTGTGGCGTCTTGACTGTGTACACTGGTGTAAAGCGTGGAGTCCCTCTGCTCTCTATGTGCGCATATCCTGTGGCTCTGTTCACAGTGTAATCCTGTTAAGAGGACAGGCGTTGCCCGCCTCACTCCCTTGACTGTCACATTCAAAGAAGGCTAATACGCCAGAGAGGGAAAAAAAAAAAAAAGGCAGCCGATCTCCTCTTCTCACACTGGTCAGGGAGGCGGGGGGTTAACTGCATATGCTGGATCAGGCTGTTGATTAGAAAATCCGCCATAAACGAGCTGATTTGGCATGCTGCGTGCCTTGCGAGAAGCCCAACTTTATGGCGAGCACCAGAGAATTCCTTTGCACCATACTGTAATACCCAGGTCATGCTTGTAAGTGAAAATTATGAGCCAGAAATAGAGGATGCTGGAAACCCAGTATGAATTGTACGTGTGAGATGGTTTATTCAAGCTTAAACATACACAACGTGTAGCAATGCACGGGTTGCTAGACACTGACAGAAGAGATTTGTGTTTGCCTCGGGGGGATCTGGGGACGCAACATCCTCAGAGCTTTTACTCATAATTCCGAGAAAAGCTTGTTCTATGTATCAGCTTTAATATCTACTACTGAAAGAATGTTGTCCTTGAGCTAAAACTGTGTAGTGTTCCTACTGTGGCAGTTTTTAGCTCCAGACAATGACAAAGAGAAAGAGAAAGAGAGAGAGGAGGGAGAGACGGTGGGGTTATAGGGAGCGGTATAATATCTGAGCAGCTCCTGAGCTAAATGTGACGCTGACACGCAGAACAAAAAGCCTGTCAATTGGGAATAGACACAAGTTTTATAACAGTATATGCAAGCATAAATGGTGGATTTATTTCCGTCCTTTGAGAATTCTTTCTCTCTCGCATTGTCATGTACCATATAACAAGGGCGTCGTAATAAAGTGTGCAAAGGAACGAAGGTATGATTTGTTACCCCAGCCAGTATGGACTGTTTTATGGTGGCTCAAGCATGTCCCGTTTTGCTGAGGGAACAGACTTTATGGGCTTGATAAAATTCAGATTATGACTTGTTTCTTGCTGCATAAACCCCACACTAAATGCTCTATTTGTGTTTAACTGCCTTTTAACTGATGGCTGGCAGAGATAAAAAAAAAAAAAAAAAAAACAACAACAAAGGGAAGAAAGGTCCTAATAATGAATTTCTGTCCAGCTGATGTCAGCAACACAGGAGGAGAGAAGGGAAGGAAAGAGTGGAAAAGGGAAGGCATTTTGTTTTGGGAGCACTGGGCTTTTTGGATGACTGAGTTCAATTTAATACTCTTCTGCAAATAGACTTGTGAGCCCAAGAGGGACAACGCTGTCACAGTAATGCTATGTTTGTAGCTGTGAGCGGTGCGGCGCTTCAATCAGGCCGATATGATTTATTTATTTTCATTTCAAAGTGGATGTCTTTTTCTCCTAAGGCCAGTCCGTGCATGTGTGTGTGTGTGTGTGTGTGTGTGTGTTTGTGTGTGTGTGTGTGTGTGTGTGAACGAGCGAGTCAGAGAGAGAAAAATCGGACTATGTGGATGACTACGGATGCTGCTTGTGCATGCATGTGTGACTATGAGTCTTCCTTCTTGTCACATCAGTATTTATGAGTGCAGCGTGTGTAGGTTAGAGGTGCTGGAGAACGGCCATGAGTGTGCAAGGTCGTTGCTAAGTTAAGCTGGCCCGTGAAGACTCTGTAAAGTCAAATGAGATGTGCGTGTGAGCTCTTTAAAAGCACCTTCTGTATATTACATTCTTTATGTTCCAATTAATCTCACGTTTAACCGAGAGATGTGAAATTATGCGCCCGGGGACGACGGAGAATGAAGCTAATTTAAGAAGCATTTTAATACACATGCGGTAAGTAGATGCATCGAAATATGTGATTGTGCCTTTTTTTTTCTTTTCTTTTAACTGGTACAAATAGGTCCGAGGAACTCTGAGTCATTTCAATAGTCAGCCCAATGTGCCGATAATAACTAGAAACAGCAGAGTGTTTTAAGTTTTAAGACGAACTTTCTGTTCTGTTCACTTTGTGTTGTTTGTGTTGGTTGAGATCACTCGATACAACTGGACATTTTCACAATTCAAACTCTTAAATCGTTTGTGCGTGATTTTTTTTTTTGTTCAAACAAACATGTTTTTTTTTCTTTCACTGCATCCCACACGCTCATCCACTTCTGAAATAAATGAAGCCGACTCGTCTCCTCATCTTGTGCATTTTTTAAAAGCTATTTCAGTGCTTTTATATCCACACAGGAGCTAAATGAGCAGTCGTTTACTGTGCTTGCCCCCCACCCCCATTTGTCATCAACGCGTCAATACGCCAATTGAACAATGCAAAAAGCCAAACTGTGCAAAATATAAATGGAAAAACCAACAAAAGACATCTGTCAGATTGTAGGTGTGTCTGATTATTTTCATAGCTGTATCGCTTAACTGAACATCTGATAAATGGACTACAGTCTGGGAAAAACTCGACTTGTCTAGACTTTTTAGATTTTCTATGAATGATATTCAAATATTCCTGTATTTCTTTTTATTTGTAGAACTTTGATTTGCAAAGTAATATGCCCAGAGAGTAATTAACTCTTCATGCGAATGAAGAAACAAAACAAAACATAAAGCAAAACAGAAGCTATTTACTGCAAATGAACATCCTGCTTCATCTTATTCCCAGTCTCATTTGATGCCTGTCCCTCTCCATTTAACAAAGCTTCTTAAATATTAATGGGGCTTTGGAGGAGGGATGGAATGTTGTTAAAAGAAGCATTCATTATTCATGACGTTCCTCATCTCAGTGGCAGCGTTGCTAATATCCATGTATGTATACAAATCAGCTTATAAATCCGAGTTTAATACAGAGCATACTAAAAGACAGAATTTCTCCTGCTCAAGCCACACAGTTGCTGGTTTAATCTTGGATTTTTTTTTTAATGCCGCCATGTTGAACAAACCAAATTTCTGACCATCACAGAGATGCACCTTAAAATTCTGCTTTGCCATTTCGAATTTTCTATATATCTACAGAAATATAACCTAAAACATCATCATATTTTCACACAAGTCTCCTAATAGTAGATAAAGAGAATGCAATGAAACAAATGAGACAAAAATATTACCAATATTATGAGCCAATATTAGATATCTGTAAGAGGTAAAAGTATGTGAATCTCTAGGATTAGCAGTTAATCTGAAGGTGAGATTAGAGTCAGGTGATTTCAGTCAGTGGGATGATGATGATCAGGTGTGAGTGAGTGAGTGATCTGTTATATTTACAGAACAGGGATCTATCAGAGTCCGATCTTCACACCACATGTTTGTGGATGTGCATCATGGCATGAACACAGGAGATTTCTGAGGACCTCAGATAAAGAGTTGTTGCCGCTACTCACGCTGGAAAAGTTTATAAAAACATCTCTAAAGAGTTTGGACTCCACCAATGCACAGTCAAGGCGAGGAGAAAGGAGAAACATGCATTACTGATCAACAGTTAGTTGCAGTTATTGCTGTACGCAGACTGTGACCGTAAACAAACTCCTCATTGCAGTTCAGCTTTTCTTCGTTCATTATTCCTTATGTAAATGATACTATAGATTTTAAGTTACCATTCCTTTGATTTATTTTTCCACGTTTCATTTACCTGTCTCTAAAATTCAGAATGATTCAGAACGCAGCAGCGCGCCTCGTCTTCAACCAGTCCAGAAGATCACACCCGTCTTCATCTCCCTCCACTGGCTTCCTGTAGCCGCCCGGATCAAATTCAAGGCCTTGATGCTCACCTACAAAACCTTATCTGGAACACCACCCCCTACCTCAACTCTCTCCTGAAGGCTTACGTTCCCTCACGCAATCTGCGATCAATTAAGTAGAACCTACTCAGTGTGGCTCAAGATCCCTTTCCAGAACCGTCACACTAACCGTCCCTCAGCGGTGGAATGAACTTCAATCCGGACCGCAGAATCTCTCACCATCTTCAAGAAACAGCTAAAGACCCAGCTCTTCCGTGAACACCGAACTAACCCCTAAACACCAACCCACATTATCCTCTCTAAAGAAAATAACAATAAAAAACCCTTCCTCTGGCACTTACTCCTCTACTCTGTGCACTTTGCTTTTCTAGAACTCCATTATAAGATCTTGTACAGTAGCACTACTCGTATTGTTCTCTGCTTGATATATCGCTTTGCTTGTATTTCCTATTTGTAAGTCGTTTTGATAAAAGCGTCCGCTAAATGAATAAATGTAAATGTAAACGTAAAATGCGTCCTGGAATTCCACGAAGCGTACTCCTACTCCATCATGCAAGGATGCAAATCTACAGTAAATAGTAGACTATCCGGGTACCTTTGGGATACACATTTCTACATATTACTATTTGGGACACACTGATTCTAATCCCGGATACTATTCAGTACAGATAGTAGGCCACAAAGGTGTCATACACTTTTTCCATCCAATAATTTGACTTAAAAAATGGCTCAGGATGGTTTTTAGGAATTGTGCCATCTGTGCAGGAGACTTGAATGAATACAGAAAAGCGTTCTCAGAGTAAACTGCTGTACTATTAGATTTGGCTTGAACAAAGAATAGCCGAGCAGACCTCAATGCTCTTTCCCTGACCTCTTGCTCTCCTTGCAGTCTATCATTCTCTCTCACACCTTCCATCATGCCCTAGCTGCTGATTGGTACTTTTCACTTGTTCAGCCTGTCTATTCGTCTGTTCCCGTCTCCTCTGGTGCTCAAGGTACCCTTCCAGACATTTATATATAGCACCAAATGAACGCTTCAAACTCTGATCAAACACAGACTTGCACTCATACATATATATGTCACTACATAGACAGCGTTCTACCTTGAAATGAGATTATTCTTGTCGGTTGCACTTTTTTGAATATGTATTATACAGTTATAGAAAGGAATTATTTATAATCCCATTATCAGGTGTCACCCCGATGAGGACGGGTTCTCTTTTGAGTCTGGTTCCTCTCAAGGTTTCTTCCTCATATCGTCTCAGGGAGTTTTTCCTCGCCACGGTCGCCTCTAGCTTGCTCGTTATGGATAAACTTATAAATTAAATTTTATACCCTGAATTGATATGTTTCTGTAAAGCTGCTTTGTGACAATGCCCATTGTTAAAAGCGCTACAGAAATACAATTAAATTGAATTGTAGGTATTCGTGTGGACTGGGCAGCTTGTCTTTATTGTTTGTATTTACACAAAAAATAAAAAGGCAGTACTAGCAGAGTCATTACCTCATCCGTTTTAATTGGCTTGTCTGCACAGGTCCGGAAGGGACACATTTTTCGACGTGTATGTTCTGCACCAGGCCAGACCCCAAACATGGTCCAGCCATGCGTTACACATGCTAATTATACATTATGTCTTACTTTCTCCCTGCACACACACACACACACACACACACACACACACACACACACACACACACACAGAGTAGGACAAAGTTCTATTTCTGTTCTCCTCCTACCATCGATAGAGGCATCGATAACTTCAGCTCAGTCAAACCACAGACTGAAACATGATCACTGCTACGTCTTTACTACAGTCTATGTGTCTGTGTGTGAGTGTGTACGTGAGTGCACAGAGATCATGTTCTGTCTAGCTTGCTCACTTGAACTGAATCCTTGTACCTGTATTGAAATAGACGGGTGATAAATTTGTGTCTTAGTCTTAATTTGTGTTCGGCAACAATGACCGTCCAGAACAGCTTCAAATCTTTAAATCCTGGCGTCAAAATCTCCTATACGTGTTGATTTGGGTTGAGATCTGGTGAGTGTGAAGGCCGTAGCATATGACTGACGTCATTTTCATCCTCATCGAACCATCCACTGACTCCTAGCGCTCTGTGGATGGGCATGAGGTCATCGTGGAAGTGGCCGTGATCATCAGTGATCAGTCAGAAGAACTTTGTATTGATTTGTGGCGACTCAAGTATAACAGAGCTACTGTTTATTTTCCTTTAATTTGCCACCTGTCTGGACTGAAGCGATGTTCTTGGACACTACATTGATTGTATAATTCTTTATATGCTTAAACAACAGAAATCTCTTTTTCTCCTCACACAAAGACAACACACGCAAGCAGCGAAGGATAATGTTTCACTGCTGCTATCTTGAGTCTGGCCATTGCACCCTAGAGTGATGGCTAAAACTTCTTGCCCTTGCAGACAGACTGAAGGTGACACACACACACACACCCACGCATATATATGTGAGTCACTCAATGAAATCAAACACCAGCTGCTCTCCACCCTGCATAGTGATTTGAGGAGAGATAGTAAGAGGAGAATGAGGTCGGACAGACACACGGAGACGAACAGAGGGAATGTTGCACAGGCTCAGGTCGACTGCTGTGCTGTGTCAGAATTTGCACTATAGCCATGTTACCATGTAAGAGTATATATATATATATATATATATATATATATATATATATATATATATATATATATATATATATATTAAATGTAAGCACATTCGTGATATTGACCATGTTAAGTGCTTTATAGAAAATGTCAGATTTTCCTCATGCCTAATCTCTTCTATTGAAGCATGTGTTCAGATGACACCAATGGATTTGACACACACACACACACACACACACACACTAATATATATATATATATATATATATGAAGCTTTATGCCTAATTACTGTAGGTTCCCATTTTAATGTCAGTAGATTGCTGTTGTTTGTGCTGAAAGCATCAATACAGATGTTCGATATCAATGGGTCCTTCAATATAATCAAATTGCTCTCACATTGTATTTTCAACAGAATTTTCCGTCGAGGGCTTTGAACTATAAGGACTATAATTTACGGTCAAGGGCTATGACTAGCAGTGATATTATGCTAAACACTGCCGTAATGTAATTACACACCTTGATGTGTCTATATTAGTCCATGTG
Source organism: Ictalurus punctatus (assembly GCF_001660625.3). NCBI lineage: Eukaryota > Metazoa > Chordata > Actinopteri > Siluriformes > Ictaluridae > Ictalurus > Ictalurus punctatus. Next base: position 1,320,786 of record NC_030430.2, on the reverse strand, counting down.
AATAGTTCTACAGTTCTACAAGGTCATCATTGCTAATAAAAAAAAAAAAAAAAAAGATAAATAAAATCAACCTGCAGGCACATCCTTGTCTATATTAATGTCATTGATTCCTCAGCACTGTTGATTACTCGATTCTGATTGGCCTGAAGAGCAGCTTTGACAGTAGTTCCAGCTGCATGGTTTAGACAGTATTAATGTCCTCTTCTAATACGCTGTAATGCACATTTTTGGAATGAGTCTCCAGTGTCAGTGCTTTGTAACAGTCAGAGGTAAAGCTGTTCCTTTAAGCTTTCTGGCACCTTAGATATTGCCGATATGTAATAAATATTCAAAATATTCGGCATTCACAAAAGTTCTTCATAATAATATAAGTAGTCCATGTTAATTTGACCCGACGAAGAGTTCATTCATGTTTAATTAGTAAAGTGAACAGACGGGTTTACTGACCTCGGTGATGCGAGGGTTGGTGCACTTGACGTTAGTCGTGGCTAGATTTAGCCAGCGGTTGGTGTAAGGGTTGATCATGGGACAGTGGTGCTGTAGGGTGCAGCGGCCCTCCATACTGCACCAGCCACATTGGAACTTCCTCTCCGCCTTCAGGCACATGCCACAGCTGTCTCTCTGAGCGCCACACTTGTACAGATGCACTGTGAGGAACAGGACGCATCCATCATCATGCTTAATAAGCACAATCGAGAACAGACCTCGGTCGTGCTGTGAAATCTATACATCTGAAATTTGGATGACTTTTCGCTGAGGAGATAGTGTAATTTAAGTGATTATTGACGAGATCGGTGATGTTCACTGCAGATCTGCAGGTTCCCATAGTCTTGGCTCCTAGTAATAGTAATGCTGTTCTACACAATGCTATGCTAAAAAAAACAAATAAACTAAAATAAAACTTTGAACTAGGCACATTACACAGATATTACATTCTGTACAACTTGTGTTAGCAGTTTTTACTGCACTCTTCAGGTACAGTAGAAATCACAGCACTGATGCTAAAGAAATGTCCCCATAGAGGCGTTTTAGATGTTGTTCATTTTAGATAGCTTAGGGATGTTTCAAGAATGTGAAAGCAGAATGTTTTAACAGAATGGTCCTGCAGTGGGATAGTGGAGCAAAACATCACATAGTCACTCGGTTGTAGTTTCAAACCGATGCTAATGTTTATAGCGTCAAGTTTCTAGCAGTTCATACAGGATTTCTCAGAGGTTTTTTTTTTTTTTTTTTTTTTTGTGATTGCTGCGGCCGAAAACGCTTGATTTTTCTGACACATTTTTTTTGTTGTTGTTGCAAAATTTGCGTCATTTTTGTGCTTTTTTTTTTTTTTTTTTTTTTTTTTTGCAGAAACCTACTTGAATTGGCAAAACTGCAATTGCACGGAATTGTTTTGTTGATGTTTGTTGGTAAATGAGACCCTTTAGCTGTACTCATGTTCGAAACGTGTGAATTGAAGAGGGCTTTGGCTGAATACACATTGTGATGATGTCGCATGAAGCATCTTGGCCCAATTCTGCAGACACTGTAGGAAATTTTCGAATTTTCAAAAATTTGAAAAAATCGCAAGCTCCTCCGAATATCGCAGCGTTTGCGTGAATTTGCGTTACTTTGGGATTGCAAAACTGCAGAATCCTGGAGGGACTTTTCTAGAAACTTCTGTACAGAAACTTCTGTAAATCTGCTTTGTGACCATGCCTATTACACGCTATATAATTAACATCCAATTGAACTGAAGCGTTTATGAGTAAGCTTTCCTTTGCCTCGAGTAAATAGACTTCAGTTTGCTTTGTGTGTGAAAAAAATAACGATGATTCTTGAGATTGCAGCATTCGGTTTAAAAAAGCCATGGTTTAAACACAGAGAGTTTGTGTGCGTGTGCGTGTGTGTGTGTGTGTGTGTGTGTGTGTGTGTGTGTGTGTGTGTGTGTGTGTGCTTATGCTCTGACAAAAGGGGCAGAGTTCAAAGGGGAGCTCTGTTGGAGTGTTACCTCGAATGTTCTCAGGATTATCGATGATGAAGTTGCCGTTCCACACCACAGAGAAATCCACCGGCAGCTCACTAATCCTCATACCCTCATATAGATACTGCAGAGAGAGAGAGAGAGAGAGAGAGAGAGAGAGAGAGAGAGAGAGAGAGAGAGGGGACTAGGACCTCACTCAATGACGCAAAGACTCAGAAAGTCTGTTCACCTCAGTGTGCAATGCTTATTAGTAGGTGTTTGTATGTGTGTTTTTGTGTGTGTGTGTCAGCTTCAACAACACTTAATCCCGTCGAACCAGTTGATTGTGGTTAATTAAATGATAATTTTTTTTTTTTAATCATTAGATTAAAGATGATTTATTGTTCATTCCTGTTGAGCTGTTCCGTTTGATCGATGTTCTAATTTAGGATATAGAAGATTTAGCAGATTTTACTATAATTCGGCACGGCCATGCCAGTGAGGCTTCTCTGAGATGAAAGAGAGAGAGAGAGAAAACAAAGGAACTGCTGATTTTGCAGAAGAGTGGAGGGATTTTAATGTCATGAGGTCTATGCAGGTGCAGTCATTAGGAACAGATGCAGAGGCACCTCTATAGGGTACTGGTTGCACTGTGTGTGTGTGTGTGTGTGTGTGTGTGTGTGTGTGTGTGTGTGTGTCATACCGAGCTGTTCTGGCACTGTACACTGGAGCTGTTGAAGCGCAGCGCTGTGACTCGGTGGCTGACCCCCTGGATGTGCAGCACACACTCATAGCCACGCTGACCCGACTGAGGCTGTGGAAGGTTCCGGGCCTTCAGCGTGATAGGCTTCACTTCTCCAGCTGGGATCAGAATCTCCTCAGAGCGCACCAGCTGAGGACAGTCCTGACAGCACACACCAGGAACACCAACAATGAACAAACGCCCGTACTCATACAACACACACACACACACACACACTATTATTCTGTGTAGGAAACAACATAAATAATGGATATGAGGACACAGAAGCTGTGTGGGTGTGGGTGTGTGTGGGTGTGTGTAGGCATGTGTTTGTTTTTTCTCCACCACCTTACATCCACAGCATTCCTCTGTAGCCTGGCACTTAAACACTGTTTAATTCTACTGGATCACAGCACTCAGAGGAGGGACTTGCCAATAATAGCACTACTGCAAAAAAAGTGTGTGTGAGACAACGGGACATCTCACTGGAGGCTTGGTGACTGCCATGTGCATGCATGTGTGTGTGTGTGTGTGTGTGTGTGTGTGTGAGTGTGTGTGTGTGTGTGCGCACACTTGCAGGTGTTCACTTGATTAATGTGCTGCGTTAGAACCTGTCAAGAGGTAAACACACACACACTCGCCCTCTCCTCATGAGTAATTAGCAGCTGATACCAAGAATCCAAGAATAGTCTTTCCCTCTACAAACACACACACACACACACACACACACACACACGCACAAACACATGCACAGACGGTTACAATAGCTAAAAGAATAACCTCAACTGACATCAGTTAACAAAAATGAATTTGAATAATTGACCAAATGAAAACTAGAGCTGTGTTCCATTCCAGTCCTTTTTCTGCTGTTGTTGTTATTGTAAAAATACACTTATATTACACTTATATTATAAAAGTACATATATATATATATATCAGTCATGACATTAAAACAACCTGCCTGATACTGTGCAGGTTCCCCTTCTGCCATCAAAACAGCTCTGAGCTGTCGAGGCATAGACTCCACAAGACCTCTGAAGGTCTGCTGTGGTTTCTGGCACCAAGATGTTCGCAGCAGATCTGTTAAGACCTGTAAGTTACGAGGTGGGACCTGTTTGTCCAGCACATCCGGAGATGCTCGATCGGATTGGGATCTGGAGAATTTGGAGGCCGAGTCGACACCTTGAACTCTTTGTCGTGTTCCTCAGATCATTCCTGAGCAGTTTTTTCACGGTGTGACAGGGCTGAAGAGGAATCTGTCATTAGGGAATACTGCTGCCATGTAGGGATGTACTTGGACTCCAACAATGTTCAGGTAGGTGGTACGTGTCAAAGTAACATCCACATGAATACCAGGACTTAAGGTTTCCCAGCAGAACATTAACTAGAGCATCACACTTCCTCCGCCGGCTTGCCTTCTTCCCATAGTGCATCATGGTGCCATCTCTTCCCCAGGTAAGCGACGTACACGCACACAGCCATCCACATGATGTAAAAGAAAACATGACTCATCAAACTAGGCCAGTTTTTTTTTATCTATTGCTCCATGGCCCAGTTCTGATGTTCACGTGCCCATTGTAGGTGCTTTCGTCTATGAACAGAGGTCATCGTGGGCATTGTGGCATGACCCTGTTGCCGGTTAACAGACTGTCCTCCTTGGATCACTTTTGGTTGGTACTAACCACTACATACTGGAAACACCCCAGAAGACCTGCTGTTTTGGAGACACTTTGACCCAGTCGTCTAGCCATCACAATCTTGCCCTTGTCAAAGTCACTGAGATCCTTACTTTTGCCCATTTTTCCTGCTTCCAACACGTCAACTTCGAGAACTGACTGTTCACATTGCTGCCTAATATATCACACCCCTCGACAGGTGCCAATGTAAAGAGCTAATCAATGTCATTCACTTCACCTGTCAGTGATTTTAATGGTATGGCTCATTATTGTATATAAAGATACCATAACCATACTTTTCTTTTTTCTTTCTTTCTTTTTTTTTTTTTTTTAACCTTTCTGATAAAATGAACACCTTTAAGAGCAGTTATTGTAATGTGTTGCGCTATTGGGTGTCTTTTTTTTTTTTTTTGGTCCTGCTCATTTGACATCAGGCTCAAGTATCATGTGGCTCCTTAACTAAAATGAGTTTACACTCTTGATGTAATTAGGTACGGTGTAGTTTGGTTATACATTGCTTTGAAATGAGAGTGTATAAATGTTACTACACACAAGACCAGTCTATTGCAGCTTAACATTCCAGTGTGCCTTGCAGTCTGTACACGACATGCCAGATCTTTTAGACGTTTCAAATTCAGATATAAAGTGCTATTACGTAAGGAATAAGTTAAGTTAAAATAAAAATAAAACACACTCTTCTTACAGTAATTATTGAGTGAGTATTAAGATTAGCAGGAGCTAATTGTGCCTGGGGAAAGCGAGGGAAATTATTTAGTTACATTTATGGATAACAATCTAATCAACCCATTGTCCATTTTGTATGTTGTTTATCTTTTGTTAGCAGAAATATGAGTGATTCAAATTGGAAATTGTAGTCTTTTGTGTGCGGCAATCACAGAGTGCTTCAGTGCAGTGTAATAGCATGCGGCGCTCGGTCTGAACAAGAAAACAGTCCTGCATGCTGTGCATGGGTTCGGTCTTTGTGCGCAACACTTTTAGCGACTTACGCAGGTGACTCGGCAAGTGGGCCGATATGTTATTATACTGCAATTACCTTTTTATTATTGATTAGCCATTATCTACAGACACCCCCGCTCGAGTTCTTATTAAAATAGTCTGCATGCATAATTGCTGGAAACATGAGATAATAAGCCATTCACAAGGAGAACCTGCAGAATGTACAGACTGTGAGTGTGTGTGTGTGTGTGTGTGTGAGACTGAGTGTGTGTGTCTGTGTGTATATACCTCTGAGGCATTGACCCGTCCCTCCTGGAAAGAGCAGCTAGATGGGTCATGTGTACACAGGTTTCGGTACTTGCACCAGTGGCACCGGAAGGAACTGGTTACACAAGACAAACACCTAAAGACACACACGAAGATAAAAGTTTTATTCGACGTTTCGCTCTATAAGCAAAACTGCCTTGTTTTGTTACCTGAAGTACACGTTTAGAAAAGAAAGACACACAAATGGTGCTTTCACATATGCAGCGTTTAGTCCATATGAATCCGGACTGGTGTGTTTTCCCCAGCGGGGTGGTTTGTTTGCGCAGATGAGAACACGGGTGAAGTAATTTGACTCTGGATTGACCGAACAGCAGGAAGGGAACCAAATATAACATGTTTTTTGGGTTGCAGCATTTTTTTTTTTTTTTTTGTAGATGCAAGCTGAATAATCACGAATGACAGACGAAGGACAGCGCTGTAGTGCTGCATACAAAGCATATAAAAACCACATCTCTGTTAAAAATGACATTAAGACAAATCATGCCAGATCTTTTCTCACTTTTAATGTACAAATGCAATGTATACAAATAAAGTGGAAAAAAAAAACAATAAGAAACATTTATAGGTGGGGAAAAAAGAAAAAAGGAAAAAAAAAACTAGTTGCATAAGTGTGCACACCCTTAGACTAATACTTTGTTGAAGCACCTTTTGATTTTATTCCATCTCTCAGTCTTTTTAGATAAGCGTCTAGCATTGTAGCACATGGGAATGACATCCTGTTCTTGGTGATGTCGTCATGGCCTTCATGATGTTCTATGGTACATATAATGTTTTGGAAATGTTTTCGTACCCCTCTCCTGATTGATTATTTTCAGCAGTGAGACGCTGTACAGCTCTTTGCAGACCATGGCTTGAGCAGTCAGATAAAACCAAGAAGATGGGAAGAAAATGAGTAATTTCATTGACGACAGCTATTACTGTCATAAATACTTTCATCCATCCATCTTCTATACCGCTTATCCTTTTCAGGGTCACGGGGAACCTGGAGTTTATCCCAGGGAGCATCGGGTACAAGGCGGGGTACACCCCGGACAGGGTGCCAGTCCAGCGCAGGGCACAATCACATTCGGACACGCCAATCAGCCTACCATGCATGAAACTGGAGTACCCGGAGGAAACCCCTGCAGTACGGGGAGAAACTCCAGGCCACGGTGGGAATCAAACCCCCGACTCTGGAGGTGTGAGCCGAACGTGCTAACCACTAAGCCACCGTCGTGCACCCACTTCTTAATTACTTTTTAATTAACATGAGATTGAATGTGATTGGTTCATTCTGAACACAGCCACATCCCCAGTTATAAAAGGGTGTGCACACTTATTCAACCAGATTATTGTAACTTTTTTATTATTATTATTGTTCCTATTTTCCCTCAAAATGTTTCTGATTGTTTTTCACTTAATTGTTATATGCTGTAATGTCACATTGAGGGTGGGAAAAGTTTTGAAATAATTTATCTTGGTTTCATTTATTTATTTTTTATTATTATTATTTTTTTTACATCCCAAAAACTTGACATTTTAACAGGGGTGTGTAGACTTTTTTTTTTTACATCAACTGTAAATGCAATGTGTTCTGAATATTTGGACCGAATAAACTCTGAATGTGATGCACAAAAGGTTCGAAACTGATTATTTCTATAATGATCAACTCACTGTTTAGTTTGTTTTGAAATGATTTCCGAATGTACATAGCAAAAGTACCCTTCCCTTATCTGATTTCTGACGAAGAATGAAATGAGCGAGCTTTATGAGTATGTTTTCAGCCCTCTGCTAAACTTTTTTGTGCTTTGTTTAATTATATGCAGTGTGAAACCGACCCGAACCAAAAGTACCCAGAGTATCCAGAAACCAGCAGACCACCGTTGTGCTCTGTAACCCCACAGGAAAGTGCTCAAATATTCATATCCCACTCACCTTCTGTCGTGTCCTTGCTGGGATTTTGCAAATTCTGAATAAGTAAATCTTTGTCCCAAGCAGTAACTTCTTTGACTATTCATTTAGCATGCATTGGTAAGTAACTGTGCATTGCACATTGTTCATAATGGACACCGACACAGTGCATCTCACACCTTATTTGAATAATCTACCAGTTCAACATAATCTGAATTCTCCAGCTCAGTGTCCTTATCCTTAAAGAGATCCGAAGGTATATATATATATATATATATATATATATATATATATATATATATATATATATATATATATATATATATATATATATATATAAAAGCCCTGAATTACGAGGACGAATAAGAATCGATCTGTAATAAACGTTGCTAATGCTACGAGAGATGAATTTGAAAGGACAGCCTGTTCAGAATGAGCTGAGCTCTGGAGGGTCAAAATCTGGTGTTAGAAGCAATGATTGTTCTTAAGTGAGTTAGAGTCTACTTCAGCTCTCAAAACAAAAGATTGGACTTTATTCACATGAGATGACATGTGGGCAGAAACAACGCCGCAACAAAAAAAAAAAAACAAGGCTGAGGAAAAAGCGAGTTTTATAGATTAAAAAGAAAAAGAAAACGTTCATAGAGATCATTCGAATATTTGGTACTTTTCAACCACTTAACTTAAACCTGTCTGGAACTTCTCCGGACTTAATATGGTGACACTTTCCTTCCACAGTATGGCATCTTCTCCTCAAAGCACAGAGAACATACTGCACAGGTCACTACTGCTAGCTCACTGGGAACATACAGTATGCTGCAAAAAACTAAGAAAAAGCCCACTCAACCTGGAATTCCTACTTGATATGGTCTCCTCAACTTCAACAAGAGACATCTAATCAACATGGCTGTGCACAGCATCAGCAGTAAACAAAGCAGCACTTCTTAACTTTAAACGAGTAATACTGTATACGCAAGCATTTGCTTTGGATCAATTAACATACAGACATACAGACATTTAGAACACCGACTATATTGTTACTGCTTTTGTTGCTAATGAAAGATACACATGTAGGTGTCTGGGGTTTTTTTTCCCCCTACTTTGTAGCTCGAATGCACAGAAGTAAAAAAAAATGACATCACTCTGAACTCCGAGGTGAGTCCGAAGCAGCAATAAAACACAATGAAGATGTTTATCAATCAGTCCACACGGGCGTTCCAAAGGTTTTTTTTTTTTTTTGTGATTGTTGTGGCCAAAAATGCTTAATTTTGCTGTGGCTGTTTTTTCACAATTTGCAGATATATTTTGTGCTTCTTTTGTTGTTGTTGTTGTTTTTTGTTTTGTTTTTTTTGCACTAACTAATAGAATCCGCGAAATTGCAATTGCACATAATTGTTTTCTTTGTTTTTGAAAACCAAGTTCAGTCTACGTGAGTTTATCGTCTCAATATTTAAAAACGTGTGTCTAGCTGCATCCCTAAGAGATAATGGCTCGTTGTTCTATGTGCATGCATAGGCATGTTTTTATATATTGGTGGGGGCCATATGTCCACACAAGAATAGGAATATCTACCATTTTTGACCTTGTGGTGACATTTGTCGTGTCCTTGTAAGGAAAAGTGGCTCGGTTTCCTATTGGTTATTGAGGTTAAGGTTAGCATTAATTAGCTGCATTAATAATTGTGTCAATGGAAGGTCCTCAAAAGGATAGCAAGACAAATGCGTGTGTGTGTGTGTGTGTGTGTGTGTGTGTGTGTTTGTGTGTGTGTGTGTTTGTTTAAGTGCGCGTGTGCCTACTGATGACTCAGAGATCCTCCTGGAAAGGATACTATCAGCACATTTATCATGGAGGAAGGGGAACAATTTTTCCACTCCTGAAATGTAGGCTGTCCAAAATACACAAAGGAAGGATCTTATCTAATTTGTACGGTAGTTTTCCCTGAGAGTGTCCAATACGAGACACATTTTTGGTGAAGCTGAACACGATCGAACATTATGAGGTATCTTTTAAAAGGGATCAGGAGGATTGAGCATCTATAGCCGTAGTTCCACTGAAATGACTTTTTTCAAGGGAGCATTTGGTTCCTCCAGACCTTTGTTGTCTGAGTTGTCGCGGTCTAAAGTACCCTGAAGATTAGGCAAATTAGTCTGGTGACGTATGACTGCGCGCTACAAGCCCTTGGCGAGGATATGAAGCCTCAAAGTATGCTTCAATCAAATGGATTATTGCTACAAAGTAAGCTGATTTTAATGATGTAATAATGTAAAATGTTTGCTCAGCTCATAAAAACACGCAGCAGGCGCTGATTGGAACACAAATCTTTCAACAGTAACAAAAGCATTTACAACAACCACTCTAGCAGTCTAGTGGTTAGGGTTTGGTGCGCTCACTGCTGCGGCCCAGGTACGAGTCACGGGGTGAGAATTTTTTAGATAAAAGTTGGTGTTTTAAAAACGGACAGTCTATTTTCTGAAATCTGATGATAAGGGCACTGCACGGCAATTCAAACTGTGCTGCTGTTGATTCATTGCTTTGCTACAGAGGTAATTAAGAAAACGCCGGAAAAGAGACGAGCCGTGGTAGTAAAGCGGATTCAGAACGCTCGTAATGATGGACTTAAAGTAAGCAAATAAATTTTATCAGCTATTGCTGAGATGACGGAGACGAAGACGTGCGCACGAGTTTCTCTCTGGACTGTTTTCCTGTGTGAACATCGCCCAGCTTCGCTTAACCGACTTGATATGTTTAAGTTTACTTTTTCGTCGCGGGTCGCCGTTTCTGGTTCCCGCCGTATTTCGTCCTCAGCATAAATACTTAATAAGGCCTGAACCTCGTCGTCGGTCCATCGGTTGGATTTTTAAGAAACTCCATTGTGTTGATTCGAATCGCAATAAAAACTGTTACTGTTCGCACCGCAATAGATTTTTAAAAATGGCGGCTGCAAAAAAATGCTGCGTGCACTCAACCAATCAGCATGTGCAGCGATCAAGTCCCACCCCCAAATGTTAATGGCTTTTGAAAAAGTACCACCTCCTGATTAGGGACTTTGAGAGGGCTAAATATTTTACCCAGAACTTAATTTAGACCCGGGTCGCTGCGGTGGAAACACAACGAGTACCCCCGAAAGTCCCTAGTTCCTGGGGACAGTTCCTGCGGTGGAAAAGCGGCATATGACGTATGAATATTAGTTTCTGCTGACATGTTAATCTATAATGAAGCAGTGAAGTGCACATGCTCCTGAGGAAGGATCCGTCGTCTCAGTGGCCTGTATGATGCCTCTGAGAAACTATTTAAGGGATTTATATCTGGGGAGTGAAAGAGGAGGAAGAGAGGATTGTGGGGAGGCCGAGCGTGCCAAGCACTTAGCCAGTGTCAAAGTGTGATGAGATGAGATGCAATTCCATGCCACCCAGAAAGAACCATTCTGCTTCACTGTACCCATAATCCCCCTTAGACATTGGCACAGAGAGGCAGCTGGTGAGACACACCGGGAGGGTAAAAGATGTGACTATGTGTGTATTAGTATGTGTGTTTGGGGGATTACTCAGGGGATCGGATAGAGGGAGTTTGTTTGATTAGTTCCAGATCTGCTCGGATGTTTGTCGGACATGGTACTATAAGAAAGAATGGCTTAAGAGAGGATGGAGATAATCAGGGTGACAGAGGGGAAAAAGTGGAGACATGGATGCTAAAGAACAAAAGCTTTAAAAACCTAGCCGGTCGTCTCCTACTGTGGCAAGCACCTACTCAGTCATTTCAGGAAGGTCCCAGCCAACCAAGCTCTTTCATCTCATGTGCCGAAAAGCATCTGCTTTCCGCAGACTGCACCAGACACCACATACACATGAGCAGCATATGAACAGCCCACTTACAGCCGAGAAATTCCGCTTCTGCACATGGGAAATGTCAAACAATATGATGGCATTAGCTTTAATGGATGCTTTTTAGAATAGTGAGGGCCAAAGCCAGACATGGCAAAAGAACATAACGCACATGCTAGTTAGATCTTTTAGCAAATTACCGTGCCCCCCCCACCTAGAGGGGTCTCTGAGCACTCCATAGTCACTTTCAGCTCCACAATACTAAACTCAATCCTACTCAGTGTGCACGAAATGCCCTTTGGGTCAGAAATGCTTACTATTGTCCATTTTATGCAACACTTCCAAAATATCTGTCGTGTAGCCAGAGTCAAGGTTACAGAGCTGCAGTGAGTCAGAAAAAGCATCTTTTATGCGCTTCACAAATGCAACACAAACAGCAGACACAAATACACAACAGTGTAGAACGGATAAAGCTTACGTAGTACAGTCCTCTCCCAAACTATTGGTACGGCAAGGCCAATTCATTTGTTTTTGTTTAGACTGAAGACATTTGGGTTTGAGATCAAAAGATAAGCATGATAAGAGAGCGTAGAATTTCAGCTTTGGTTTCCTGGTATTTATATGTAAATGTGTTAAGTCATAGAACGTAACACATTTCGTATCAGACCAGCCAATTTGTAGGTGAGCAAAAATATTGGAACACAACTGACAGGTGTTTCTCGTTACCCAGGTGTGTCCTGTTAGATTGACTGCTTAAATAATAAACAGCGCTAAACATTTACTCTTGGTTTTTGCCTTCAGTCTCACCTGTGAAGACTGCATTTGTTGTTAAAATGGATAAACCAACCTGAAGATCAGAGAGCTGTCTACAGGAGTAAAGCAAGCCATTTTGAAGATGAGAAAAGAGGGAAAGTCACTCAGAGGCATTGCACAAACATTAGGTGATGCAAAAGGTTCCGTGTTCTATGCTGTTCGACACATTTAGATGTAAACGCCACTAAATAAAATCCGAAACTCTTGTCTCATATCCATCCTTTGATCTCAAACCCAACTTTTGATCTCAAACCCAAATGGTGTATAGCACAAACAAATTTCATTGGACTCGTCGTTCCAATAGTTTCGGAGGAGGCTGTATATTGATAAATATTAATGGACTGTGAGTGTAAACTTTGCAGCGCATTTCTGTACAGTGCATAGATGAGGAAAAAAACGATACTCACAGCTGGTGTACACTGCAGTTGTAGAATTTAACCTCAGTACTGATCAGCATTTGACCCGTCTCCTTCGAGTTCAGCCTGAGCTCCACCCCAGACCAGTCTGAGACACACAGACAGACAGATGCACAGGCAGACAGACATGAGCAAAGTGAATCCTCATGACAATCACATATTTATTAATACACAGCAAAGCCCCAGTGTTGAATCAGATATTACTGCAATGTCCAGCTGGTCTTAATTGAATCGAACACCGTTACACACGGTGGTTCGACACTTCAGTGCACGAATAAAGGCTGCATATCGTTCCCAGACAATATATGTTTCTTGGTCTGCTGCTCACACTGTGAGGCATATGGCTACAAAACTGTTTTATCCGGTTTCACCCTGCCTTACCTACAGCGCACGTGTGAGGTTTGATACAGTGGTGCAGAACGCCTGTGTTGATACGAGATGGTGTCCGTGGGCCGCAGCGCTGAGTGAAGAGCCAGCAAAGCTGCTGCCATCGGCACGGAACGCAGCCAGCTCTGTCTCATTTGGCAAAGCATTGAAAATGTTAAAAACGTTCAATAAGCAGCCAGCTCCTCACACTCGGATGAGCGATTGGGCACAAATTCGGCTGGCATACCGTGTGTAGGAGTCAGCTGTGACCCCAAGCTATCCTTCACACCTGCTCTCTCCACTTTCTTCTGCTTTTGTGTTTTTTATTTTTTATTTTTTATAACACATGCAGGGGTAGTGGATTATTTGTATTATTATTATTTCATTTCAGGAGTGTCTTTCTCAGTAATCCCCATAAGTATATCTTTTGCTTCGGAAAATAGATCAGAATGGGAAATATCAGTCACTGCCCACTACAAACTCGATTCGCCTAGCCTCCAAGCTATTTATTCTGGGCATGATCGATGTTCCTGGGCGATGGTTAATAATCTATACTGCCTATTGCGTCTGAAGGAGACAGAGGGAAATATGAGGTTTAGATGACATTTACCTGAGGGCCCACACTGATTGGGCCATGCTCCTTGTGGGAAGTAGAGGATTGTGGGTAAACAAAGCTGTCATTTACCCTCAGAACATGTAGGCTTACTCACACGGTGGCTGCCTCGTACAGGTGTCCGTCATGACCGTCTATCTTTGATCAGGAGGTACCGTGTGACAGAGCGTGACTAATTAGCGAGCTCATGCTCTTCTGAGACGCTTTCTTTCACTTAAACGAGCTGTCTCTCAGAGCTCTGTCATTAGCCTTTCATCAAAGCCACCATGAAGAAAACTGACCTTTTGTATCTGACACTGAATGAGCTGTACTTTTTTGTGACAAAAACCTCAAAATATATCTCTCCTAATATTTGTGCTCATCTTCCTAGTTTTCCCTTGTGGCTCATGTCTCTTATCACAGCTCCCATTCTTTCTTGAGCTGAGTGTACCCCCCCCCCCCCCCCCCCCCCCCCAAAAAAAAAAAGGCGACAAATATCATCTGCAGTAGGTGTAAGTGTGGCCGAGAACACGACTCCGGCCCCGACGCTGAGGTCAGTGTAAGCTCATTAGAGCTGCAGTGTGTGTGGAATCGATGGGCGTGAGCGTGCAGAGCCCTGCTGAATGAAGCGCTCATTAGAAGGCAGAGGAGCACGCATCTGAGAAGCTCTATTAATAGAACATCTATAAGAGAGCTTAGCCAAAGCCACGCCCCTTTGGGAGAAGGGGGAGGAGAGAGGAAATGGTAAAAAGAGAGAACTGAGGACTGAGAACGGATGGAGGGATAGCAAGCGCGTTTGAGGGATAAAACCAAAATCGAATTTGTGCATGTGAGTAAACTGGAGGGAGAGAAGAACAGATTAGAAAGAGGCTAGACCTTTAGAGCTGTACCTTGATCAGTAGGAATTACAGGGACGTCTTTAGCAGCAGGAGAGATGCACAGGATCTGATTCCCATTCACTGTTCCCTCTACTTCAGTCAGATTCCCAAAGGCACAGGTGATTCCCGCAGAGAGATCGGGAACATCAGTCACCTTCACCAGCAGCTGAACACAGAGAGGCGGCAGAGGGAAAGAGTGGTAGCTGCTATTAGCACTGCAGTATTTTCAATCAAGCTTCATCAGGTACACAGCAGATGGCCTGAGCATAAGGCGATGGCACAAACTGTCAGCCAACGCTTAGCCCTCAGATGCAGGTGAGCAGGCACTATAAAAGGGTGCCAGAAAGGCTGTGTTTCCTTTTTCCTTTTTTGAAAACAGATGAAAATGGACATCTGACAAATTCAATCCGCTTCTTGAACTTCTCTCTCACTTCACACAAAAACACATTCACACACATCCCTTTTGAAGTCATTCTCTGGGGAGCAGTCACAGATGCTGTAGCACTCTATAAATAAACATTTCCAGTTCTCCGGACTAGGTGGGCGCGTGTGTGTGTGTGTGTGTGTGTGTGTGTGTGTGTGGTGGTGGTGGGGGGGTTTCAAACACTGCTCAGGCAGTAATGACTGGGTTGACATTTGTAAAGATCGCCCTACCCGCTTCCCATTTTACCTCCTTGTTTGAAGTTTTCCATTGTTCAGCTTGTCTAGAGCCTCACGCCGAGGACCCGGGTCAGATTCTCAGAACACTAACGTCTTACCAACAAGGTCTGATTAACCATCCTACCTGTCGTGCACACTTCCCGTGCCCTTTTCATCCGAACTTCCTGTGCAGAAGAATGTCCATAAAGCAGCTAATTACCCCAAAACCTCATGCGCTGGTCACGGCTGCAAAACTAGTGCTCTAGCAATACGAGGCAGAGAGCTTCTAATTGCTGATTGTGTAATGTGCGCGTGCTAGACTTTTCACACGGTGAGAATGGAAGCCATTATTCTGGTGGCTACCAACGCTGTGTTTGAAATGCCACCATGTTCATTCCTTTATTCATTGTCGAATCGGGAGCACTTCTGTATATCCACAGTGATCACAAACCCTGCAGCATATTATTGTCCAAGTTATAAAACATACTACCTACAGCGGTGCTTGAAAGTTTGTGAACCCTTTAGAATTTTCTATATTTCTGCATAATTGTGGCCTAAAACATCATCAGATTTTCACACAAGTCCTAAAAGTACATAAGGAGAACTCAATTAAACAAATGAGACAAAAACATTATATTTGGTCATTTACTTATTGAGGAAAATGATCTAATCACAATTACATATCCGTGAGTGACAGAAGTATGTGAATCTTTGCTTTCAGTACCTGGTGTGACCCCCTTGTGCAGCAATAACCACAACGTGAGAGAGGCCTTTAGCTGCTTAGAAGTTACCCTGGGTTCCTTCGTGACCTGGAGAGATCTTTGTTGGTCTCCACTCCTGGAGAGGGTAACAATGGTCTAGAATTTCCTCCATTTGTACACAATCTGTCTGACTGTGGATCGGTGGAGTCCAAACTCTTTAGAGATGGTTTTGTAACATTTTCCAGCCTGATGAGCATCAACAACTCTTTTTTTTTTTTTTTTTTGAGGTCCTCAGAAATCTCCTTTGTTTGTGCCATGATACACTTCCACAAGCATGTGCTATAAAGATCAGACTCCGATAGATCCCTGTTCTTGAAATAAAGCACTCACACCGGATCGTCATCCCATTGATTGAAAACACCCGACTCTAATTTCACCTTCAAATTATCTGCTAATCCTGGAGGTAGTATAATAGTATAATATTATACTATAAGTATAATATTTTGGTCTCATTTGTTTAACTGGGTCCTCTTTGTCTACTTTTAGGACTGATGATGTTTTAGGTCAAATTTAGGCAGAAATCTAGGAAATTCTAAAGGGTTCACAAACTTTCAAGCACCCCTGTATAGCTTGTGGATAATATAGCAGTGAAGAATCACCTCATTCAGTCTGTTGTAGGATCTATAATATTAACACGGTAAGGTGGAGCACCGTAGACCACGCAGTATATCAGTATAGTTCCTTGCAGGGCAGTTTTCACAGTCTGCACAGGTTTCACATGATGTTTTCCTTGAGCATTATCTCTCTAGCGGACTTGGTGTAGGTGTTGCTTTTAGTGCATGTGTACACGCAGAGCTGGCTAATCACTACCAGCATTTTTAATAAAAGTAATTTGATTGTTTTCGCTGCTTTTCGTATTCCCTTGGCCCCGGAGCGGATGGGCTTTGTTGTCATGGTGATGGTTCCCTGCCATCGGAGCAGCAGTGACCCTGTTGTCGTATTATGTGCAGAAGAGCCAAACAGCTCATTTACAGACAAACATATCGTTAGCACATACTGTTTAGGCACTCTACATTTCAAAAATAAATAAATAAATAAATAAATAAATAAAATAAGAATAATAAAAAAAACTATTTTGATATTCAAAGCCCAAGAAATTTAACAGCCACCTACTTGTTTGTGTATGAACGAGACGAAGAATGAAGAACAGAGAGACAGAAAAAGATTGTGATTTCACTTTGAAAAGCTTTGAAAAAAGGCACAAAAAAAAAAAAAAAGACAGAACGCATAGACATTGACTCCTTCTTCTCTGTGGCTGAATACACACCAGGCTCTTCTGAAACAAACCCCCCACATCAGCCTACACACATGCACTTTTTGGCATCTCACCCACACACGCACCTTTCACCTACACGCCGCTCGCTCGCTCAGTATCCCATCCACCCACACCACGCATTACCGCTCAACCAAAAACGCAAGCGAGAAAACAGCCCATAAACACATCTCCATTCAGACCGAATCTGAATTTGTGTTCACAGTCGCTAGACAGAGTGCACTCCACATCTGTTTCTCAAACGCTGTAAAAAAAAAAAAAAAAGAGTCTGATCGTCAGTGCAGAAGGAGGATTTCCTCGTACGGTTCAGGTATACTTCATGCGGTTAAAATCGTAATGGCGCAAAGCCTAGTTCAGAGCTCTGAATACGCACAGTATGGGGGAAATATCTCTCACCGGTACACTGGGTTCGGAAACCGCAATGCTGTCAGGATACACCGTGGCCTTTATGCATTGGTTCAGCGTGGCCGCAAATCGGTAGGGCTCATTGGCTCGTTCGCACCGATCCCTCTGAGAACACCTGTGGAGGAAAGAGTGACAGAAATATAAGTCATGTTTGCTTGGGTTTTGTTTTCACATCAATATTCTGACAAATCCATTCTGCTGTGTTTATTTTCCACAATCTGCTTGTGAGTAGGAATCTCAACACAGGAGGCGGGACTGTCGCATTACTGTAATGGAATTCGATGCTTGCAACTTGCAATTTTTCAAAATGACTGCAGATTTGGACTAATAGGTGTCATGCGACGTCATCACAACGCGCATTCAACCGACGCCCTCTTCGAGTCACGTGCGTGGGACATGAGTACAGCTACAAGGTCTCATTTACAAACAGACATCAGTGTGAAAGACCGTGCAGAACCATTGAGTGCAATTGCAAGTTCGTCAAATTCAAACAGTTTCCTGGAAAAATTGCTCGAGTTACATCACAAATTTTGAAGGAAAAAAACAAAAAAGCCACAGCGAAATCAAGAAAATGTACGGACTGGGTTTAGGCGTACATCACTACGTAATGGACATCCTACGGTAAAGAGGATTTAGCAACAGGGTAGCAGTCGCTGAGTGAGTGAAAATGAGAATTTTCCGTAAATCAGTGACAACCGCAGCGATGCAGGTGAGAAAGGGCAAAATGTTTCATCTGAGAGGTCACTACTGTATCCTGTTACAGTTCTTGCCTTCATTGTCTTGTGAACTCCAAGGCAGGGCTGAGAGGAAGTCGCTGTCCTTGGTCCTGAATACAGCACAATATGCACATCCAGCTGTTTTCGGCAACTGTTGCCCTCAAATTCACCCCAAATCATCCAGATAAGCCGCTGTGCAGACTAAGCACGTTCCTCACAACGAGCAAGCGGCTCAAGTGGGTTCTACCGGTGAAACATCTGAATTTGGATTTGTGTAAAATTTCCGAGATCAAGATTTGAGGCCTTTGTTCAGATGATACTCCTAACAACGGATGGTTTGGCTGAAAGCTTTCTGCAGCAGAACAGCACATTAAGGTAATTTGAGTGGCTGTCGTTAGTGTGTGTGTGTGTGTGTGTTTGAGTGCGTGTGTGTGTGTGTGTGTGTGTGTGTGTGTGTGTGTGTGTGTGTGTGTGTTACATAGAATGCGGGCTGCTTTCAAAATGTAATATTACAGTAAGTCATGCTTTTTTTTCTCCAGATTTATGTAAATGAGTATTGTATGACTTTGCTTCATTAAATCTCTCTTTGTTTTCGCTTATTTCTTGTGTGCGCTCTCTCTCTCTCTCTCTCTCTCTCTCTCTCTCTCTCTCTCTCTCTCTCTCTATCAGGCCTTCCTGACAGGGAGCATGTCGACTTGCAATTTGCCGCATCTCTTTTACATTCCTAATGCTCGAGGGAAAATGACACTTAATGCGCTTTCAGATGTCTGGGATGGCTTGTGAATTCTTTACTGTCTGAAAGTGTGTGTGTGTATGTGTGTGTGTGTGTGTGTGAGTGTGTGAGTGTGTGTGTGCACTGCAAATAAGCTGCCAAAGCTCAGCATTGATTTTTATTTTGGGGTTGAGAGGGTATGGGGGTGCTGCAGTTGCCATGGTGCTGATAGACGGCCATTGTGTGTGTGTGTGTGTGTTCTTCTCTCCTTGCTCTCATTAATTGAAGTGTGTCCCCACCCTACCTGTCTGCCTGAGTCGGTCGGTCTGTCTCTGGCTTTGTCTATTTTATGACATCTCATGGCCATCTCTAGGGCTGTGTGGAATGCTTACAGGGTCGACATCATTAACAGACTCTACACATATGCTTCTGCTGTGTGTGTGTGTGTGTGTGTGTGTGTGTGTGTGTTCAAGTGACAAGGGAAGGTGATGGCGATGACGGGCTAACCTTTGGGCTCTAGTCTGCTGCCTGCTTTTAGCCCTGTGTTTCAGACAGGCAATTACATTGTCCTGTCTCTCTCTCTCTCACACACACACACACACTCACACACACACACACACTCACACACACACACACACACTCACACACACACATACACACCTCCATCTACACTCCAGTGTGAAGCCACCAGATTGATGACAGAAAGAGAAGGGAAGAGAAAGGAGGAAATGTAAAGTAAAGACAAGAAAAGAAGAAAAGCAAAAAATGAGAAACGATGGGAAGAGAAGTGAAGAGAAGAGAAATGAAGAGAAGAGAAGAGAAAAGAGGATATATAAAGTAAAGAGAAGAAAAGAGAAGAAAAGGAGAAGAGAAAAGAAGAAGAGAAGAATTAAGAGAAGAGAAGAGAAATGACGAGAAGAAGAGAAGAGGTGTAAAGAGAAGAATAGAGGAGAAGAGAAGAGAAGAAGAGACATGAAGAGAAGAGAAATGGAGAGAAGAGAAAAGAGGAAATGTCAAGTAAATAGAAGAAAAGAAGAAAAGAGAATAAAAAAGAGAAGAGAAGAAAGAAGAGAAGTAAAGAGAAGAGAAGAAGAGAACTAAAGAGAAGAGAAGAAGAGAAGTAAAGAGAAGAGAAGAAGAGAAGTAAAGAGAAGAGAAGAAGAGAACTAAAGAGAAGAGAAGAAGAGAAGTAAAGAGAAGAGAAGAGAAGAAGTAAAGAGAAGAGAAGAAGAGAAGTAAAGAGAAGAGAAGAAGAGAAGAAGAGAGGAAGAGAAGAGAAGAAGTAAAGAGAAGAGAAGAGAAGAAGAGAAGAGAAGAAGTAAAGAGAAGAGAAGAAGAGAAGTAAAGAGAAGAGAAGAAGAGAAGAAGAGAGGAAGAGAAGAGAAGAAGTAAAGAGAAGAGAAGAGAAGAAGAGAAGAGAAGAAGAGAAGAGAAGAGAAGAGAAGAAGAGAAGTAAAGAGAAGAGAAGAAGAGAAGAAGAGAGGAAGAGAAGAGAAGAAGTAAAGAGAAGAGAAGAAGTAAAGAGAAGAGAAGAAGTAAAGAGAAGAGAAGAGAAGAAGAGAAGAGAAGAAGAGAAGAAAAGAAGAAGAGAAGAAGAGAAGAGAAGAAGAGAAGAGGAAGTAAAGAGAAGAGAAGAGAAGAAGAGAAGAAAAGAGAAGAGAAGAGAAGAAGTAAAGAGAAGAGAAGAGAAGAAGAGAAGAGAAGTAAAGAGAAGAGAAGAAGAGAAGAAGAGAAGAAAAGAGAAGAGAAGAGAAGAGAAGAAGTAAAGAGAAGAGAAGAGAAGAAGAGAAGAGAAGAAGTAAAGAGAAGAGAAGAAGAGAAGAAAAGAGAAGAGAAGAAGAGAAGAAGTAAAGAGAAGAGAAGAAGAGAAGAGAAGAAGAGAAGAAGTAAAGAGAAGAGAAGAAGAGAAGAGAAGAAGAGAAGAGAAGAAGTAAAGAGAAGAGAAGAAGAGAAGAGAAGAAGAGAAGAGAAGAAGTAAAGAGAAGAGAAGAAGAGAAGAAGTAAAGAGAAGAGAAGAAGTAAAGAGAAGAGAAGAAGAGAAGAGAAGAAGAGAAGAGAAGAAGTAAAGAGAAGAGAAGAAGAGAAGAGAAGAAGTACAGAGACGTGAATCCCAGCACCTTCAGTACTGTAACACATGTTGTTTGTTGCTCCTTCCTCATAACTGCACTACACTGAGCTCACAGCGACTGCAGTCTGCCTGCTGTATCAGCTCCATCTCCTCCATCTCGCCATCACAGCCATAAACACACCTGCATTCATTTAGTCGTGTCTAGGAGCGAGTGCGGGCTTCTCTGCCTTCTTACACATGCTGAAATCGATACGCAGCTGGGAGACTATTTGGTGTGCTGATAGATAGTCTCAGGGTTGTGATCCGTGCTAACGTAAGACTTGTGTTCAACACGGATAGTGCAAGCTGGACCATGTAATGACCTCAGTGTGCTGGATATTATTCTCACTGTGATTAGTTCTGCTTTGATATGATGGATTCAGTTCAGCCGTTAGGGAGCTGGTATTTTTAGCCCATGCTGATTGGTTGTGTAGTGATGCTAGTTTAGATGTGTATGTAAAAAGTGTTTGCGGGTTGTACAGTATACTCTTCCTTTGCTGTCAAAATGGATGTTATGTTTCAATCCCTGGTTTATAATGGAGGTTTAAAATGCAGGCGAAGTCCAGAATAAATCACATCATATCTTTTTCCAACTTTTAATGTGATATAGCGACCAAAATGTAATTCAAGTGAAAAACCGATAAAAAAAATCTTTCAGGGCAGAAAAAAATAAAAAAATAAACAATCTTTTGAGTCCAAGGCTACTAGTATACAGTAGCACATCTGGATCTGGCCGTTACAATCCACTCGTCCTTGCAAAAACGCAAAAAACTCAAAATCTATCAACGTTTTGAGTAATTATCTGATATCCCCATTTTTGATATGTGAATGTGAAATTATGGGACTGAACTAGAAGTTCTTTATGTAGCACCAAAACTACCAATTGAAAGCTACGCATAGCTTTCCCTCTTCAATACCTTGGGGTTTGTGGCGAAAAAGCTCTCCCATTCTCACCATTGTTTCGCTTTGTTTGCTGTAAACATAGAACATCCTGTTCTTCTCCATAATTATGCCATGTCTGAGTAAGCAGTGGTGATTCTGCACTTTCCTCCACGGAGGAACTCAAAGCTACGGCACGGCAGTAGATAACAAAAGGAACTCTGATGACCTCTGACCATGCTGGAGCTCAGCCAATCAGATCTCTAGGATTAGTGTGCTTTGTTGGCGAGATTAATCCTGCCAAATCCAAAAGCAAAGTTTTCCAGCTCCTCGTTCGCTCTCATTTATTTATTTCTTTTTTCTTCTTCAGCATAACAGCTTAAGAATGATTTGGATAAGCGGTGTGTGATAAATTGTCAGTGTCTGTGGGCAGCATGGTGACTCCAATCTCTAGGAGTTGTGAAAACTTAACAAGATATCAGCATTAAAATGGATCAGGGTTGAGGAGTGTTGACTGGTGCTGGGAAATCTTATCGGACTTAGTAATTAAGAACGACGCAAATGAGATCAATTGAGATGTGGTTGTATTTCAGGACATATTTACACCCGTGAAACTTAATACCATCCAGAAACATAATACCCAGAAGAGCACACTGACATAGAGCACTACAGGAAAGTTATATTAGTAAGAGTAAGAAGTAAGAAGTGAAACGGAAACTGATCATGCGTGAGATAGTGACGGTTTTATTCTTCAGACTCAAACAGTTATTAAATAACTGTCTAAGAGGGGTAAGGGCTGGGAAATACTTCCCAATTAATCCAGGAGGTTGAATTGAATATAAAATTGTGCATTATCTGAGTTAAAAAAATAAATAAATAAATAAATAAAAACCGGCACGACAGTTTAGTGTTTTTGTAATAAAACTGGCGGTCAACATAAATACAGGTGCATCTCAAAACAATTTGAACGTGGTGGAAAAGTTAATTTTTTTCCGTGATTGAAATCAAAAAGTGGAACTTTCATATATTCTAGAGTCACTACACATAAAGTTACATATAAAATTTCAAGCCAAATTATTGTTTTTGTCTCGATGATTACGGCTTACAGCTCACGGAAATAAAAATCTCAATATATTCGAATAAAGAATTTGTAATAGAGAAATGTCGACCTTGTGAAAAGTATGATAAATTATGCACTGATACTCGGTCTGGGTTTTAATCCTTTTGCAGGAATTACTGCATCAGTGCGGCGTGGCGTGGAGGCGATCAGCCTGTGGCACTGCTGAGGTGTTCTGGAAGCCCAGGTCTCTTTGATAGCGGTCTTCAGCTCGTCTGTATTGTCGGGTCTGGTGTCTCTCATAGGTTCTCTATGGGGTTCGGGTCAGGAGAGTCGGCTGGACAATCGAGCACAGTAATACCATGGTCAGAAACCAGTTACTAGAAGTTTTGGCACTGTGGGCAGGTGCAGAGTCCTGCTGGAAAAGGAAATCCGCATCTCCATAAAGCTCGTCACCAGATGGAAGCATGAAGTGATCTAAAATCTCCTGGTAGACGCTGCATCGACTCTTGAGTTTGCCTTTGAGTGAATTATCTGATTAGAGTCTTCTCAGGTTGACGTTTCTGTATTATAAATTCTTTATTCAAGTATTTTGAGATACTGGATTTTTGATTTCCATGAGCTGTAAGCTGTAATCAAGATTAAAACAAATAAAGGCTTGAAACATTTCACGTCATGTGTAATGAATCTAGAATATTTGAAAGTTCCACTTTTCCTCCATATGATATTTTTTTTTATTTTTTGATTCGCCATAAGTGAAATTATTACAACAGCAGTAAACACAAACGGCTAGGTATTATAGAGAAAGAGCAGACATCATAAAAAATAAATAAATAAATAAATAAATAAAAAAGAAGCAAAAAAAGCTGATGTCATCTTTCTGAAGGAAAGACAAAGCAACATGAATAAGTTATAAAAGAAAGATTTGTGTGAGAGCGTGCATTGAGACTGAGAGGTATTTTGTATGTGTATATGCTCCAGATGTAGGAGTGAAGACGATTCTCTTTTGAAAATTCGATTGATTTTTCATCTTAGGCATTGGCTACACTGTAGGGTTTTCAGCATGGACAGGAATGAATGAGTGAAATAATGGAGATACAATTTGCTGCAGAAATTTTTGGTCAGTGACCAGTAAATGTGAGCTGAGTCTGGACTCTTATTCAGTATTCAGTGCATAGTATCCTGTTGTGTTTTCAGATCATTGGCTCATGGTTCTGTGTACTATACTTAAATGTGATGGAAAACCACAAGGTGCATAATAATGCAATTTAGATTAGGTCAATTTTAAAGAGGGTTTTTTTTTTTCTTTCTCTGGGACACTTCTGAAGTCACTTTTCTCCCTGTGGTAGTGGTGGAACGTGGCAAAAGTTCCAATAATTTTAGCACTTCAAGTGGAACTCCAGGATTTGGTGGAGGCCATGGGAAACCGAGTGCAATATGATGCTCTCAAAGTAAAAAATAGCTTTGCAGGGGGTGATGGTCTGCTCTCAATTTAACAGTGTGAGAGATACGGATGGTCCTTTCAAGCTTTTCTTTGATCTTGAGGAAGAAAATGGACAAAAAATGGTTTATACAGATTCAGAGGTTCTGTTGTCAGACTGTACTGAAGTTTGTAAGCAGAGAGATAGCTTTCAGGGGTGCGAAAGGTAGAGGAAATTCTTCCCAAAATCACAAAGCAGTCAGTTGACATGCTTGACAGGGACCTGTCCATAGATGAGTTGCATACAGCTCTCAGAGGCATGTATAACGGACAGACATGTATCATTGATTGTCTTCCGGTTGAGTTTTATAAAGCTTTCTGGTCAGTGTTAGGGCAAGGCTTGTGTGATGTGCTTCCAGATAGCCTAAGGGAAGGAATGTTGTCTTGACCCGCTTGCTTGAGAATGAAGACCACTGACCTGGCGCCTGGTGGCTTTGTTGTGTTCTCACTGCAAAAGCATTAGCTACAAGACTAGGGAAGGTGACGGAGCAAGCCATTCTCTTTATCCAGATGTCTGACAGGGCAATCTTTGACAACATTTGCCTAATTTGGGGTATTGTGGACATCTCCAGGTTTAGTCTCTGTGGACGGTTTTAGAAAAGTAGGTTCTCAGTTTTTCTAACCATTCTCATCATTCTGGACCGTGATATTGAGAGTGCACTTAAAGTAAACAGTGGGTTATGCGCACCTTTTAAAGTTTAGAGGGTTGTTCGACTGGGCTGCTGTCTGTCAGACATGCTGTAAGATCTAGCTATTGAACCACTGTGAATGAAGAACGGGAAGAACAACAAGAAGAAGCCTTCATTTGTCACATATACATTACAGCACAGTGAAAATTCTTTCCTTTTCTGTATTTGTGGCTGTTTTCAGTATTTGCGGGCATTTTCAGTATTTGTGGTTGTTTTCAGTATTTGTGGTTGTTTTCGGTATTTGCAGGTATGTTCAATATTTGTGGTTGTTTTCAGTATTTGTGGTTTTCAGTATTTGTGGTTGTTTTCAGTGTTTGCAGGTCCGTTCAGTATTTGTGGTTGTTTCCAGTATTTGCGGTTGTTTTACAGTATTTGCAGGCATTTTCAGTACTTGTGGGCATTTTCAGTATTTTCGTGTGTTTTCAGTATTTGTGGTTGTTTTCAGTATTTGTGGTTGTTTTCAGTATTTGTGGTTATTTTACAGTATTTGTGGTTGTTTTCAGTATTTGTGGTTGTTTTCAGTATTTGTGGTTGTTTTACAGTATTTGTGGTTGTTTTCAGTATTTGTGGTTGTTTTCAGTATTTGTGGTTGTTTTACAGTATTTGTGGTTGTTTTCAGTATTTGTGGTTGTTTTCAGTATTTGTGGTTGTTTTCAGTATTTGTGGTTGTTTTACAGTATTTGTGGTTGTTTTCAGTATTTGTGGTTGTTTTACAGTATTTGTGGTTGTTTTCAGTATTTGTGGTTGTTTTACAGTATTTGTGGTTGTTTTCAGTATTTGTGGTTGTTTTCAGTATTTGTGGTTGTTTTACAGTATTTGCGGGCATTTTCAGTATTGTTGTGTGTTTTCAGTATTTGTGGCCGTTTTCAGTATAAACCATTTCGTTGGTTTAAGGGAGTGACGTTTTTGTTCCTTGTACATTTCCAGTTAGTTGTTGAGTGCAAAACTACAGCAAGAAGCGCTTTATGCACAGTGAGGTCGCGATAACAAACTTAATAGTGCAATTAAAATGTCAACATTAAAATTAGCACCATGTTGTTAGGTTGTTGGATGCTCTCTCAGGCCTGGAACTAACCTACTTTCAGAAATTAACGTGTTTAGATTTCTGGGGGAAATAAATAATAAGAAGACCTGTCTTTCTTCATCCAGAAAATGTGACAACACAGATGGAGATAAGAGTTATACATGCTGTTGCTCAGCTTTTAGAAGAGTGCATTAGAAAGAGTACTGTGCTGAGGAAGTCAGTGCAAAGGAAATCATGCCAGAATGTGGAACGAGCCATTGTTTAAGTTGATTGTGTGAACAAGAAAGGTTTGGATATGAGCGCCGACACACCGTGGTGAAATGTCCTTGGGTTGAGCAGTGATGTAAATTAAGAATGGAGGGCACTAAACACACCGGCGTTAACTACAAAAGCACGATCTTAGATTGTGTTGGAAATTGAAATTTGACCTGTTGGAAATTTGATAGGAATCTTAACGTTAATTATTCCTTGCAGTTTTTCATCCTTGGTTTTTAAATGTGTGAGAAACGAAATATCTAAGTGCTAGCTGATTCATTTCATTCTTGGACAGACAAAAAAAAAAAACAAAAGAGAAAAACAATATACATCAGCAGTGGAATAACACCAACACCAATGACACGAGAACTGTTCAGAGACTGGACAAATCAAGGAGTTAGGCTCTACAAAAGTATGAGGGATTGGGAAAAGTATTTATTTATTTATTTTTAAATGTGATGCTACAGAAAGGCAGTGTGTCTGTGTCTCTTGATGAGGTTATCTTTGCACTACAGTTCTGGAGCAATAAGGGATATTTAATTGGAAAAGAAAGTAATTAAGTTTTTACTAGTTAATTATTGCATATCTATCTATCTATCTATCTATCTATCTGTCTGTCTGTCTGTCTGTCTATCTATCTATATATCTATCTATCTGTCTGTCTATCTGTCTGTCTATCTATATATTTATCTGTCTGTCTGTCTGTCTGTCTATCTATTTATCTGCCTGTCTGTCCAATTATTTAATAATCCAGTGCATTACATGCAAAATGTTAGTGTCTGCATCATGGATAGATTAAAATAAACAATTTTCTAAATTCAATTCTCTCTCTCTCTCTCTCTCTCTCTCTCTCTCTCTCTCTCTCTCTCTCTCTCTCTCACACACACACACACACACACACACTATTTCTTTTCTCTCCATCCTCTAGCCACCCTTCTGCAGCCTGTGAATGTCCTGAATGTGGACAACAAGCAGGGAAATCTTTAGAGCTTGAGCTTTGGGAACGAGTGTGTGCATAATGAGGACGGCGCTTGAAGCTCGCTCTTATCCACACCCATGAGACTCGAGTGTGCTTGAGACAAAAGCGTGTTTGCAACTGCAATCTAAACGCTGGATGCTTTTGTGTGGCCCTGGCATGCCAAAATCAGACTCGTTTCTCTGGCAGTCGCCCTCTCTTCTGCACGCTCTTTCTTCTTCTCCTTCTCTTTTCACTCATCAGGCAGCAGCTGCCGGTAATTACAGGGGCCGTCAGCAGATCGCGCCATTCTGTGGCGAGAGAGAGGGGGGGCGGTACAGAAAGAAGCGCTAGTCTTGACCACTTTCTTCACTGTGCCGCTCATCGCTGGTGCTGTATCATGCTAATGTGCTGCCATGTAGCTAATTACCATGCCCAGAGCAGCACTAGAGCGCCGATATAGAGGGGAGGCGAATGTGTAACGAACAGCAAAAGAGGGAGCGAGAGAGAGACCCATTCACAGCTTCAAAGGTGTGAGAGATTATGCATGAAGAGCCATCCTTCTTTTTGTCTCTCTTTCTGTCTTTTCTGTCATATCCAGAGAAAGAGAGATACTTAAGGGGTCTGCAGGAGTGAGAAATAAGCAGACGTGAGCCAGGAGACGAGAGCGAGAGAGAAATGAGAGAGAGACAGCTAGAGAGAGGAGGCTAATTTCATCCAGACAACATAAATTGTGGAAAATGTGCCTATTGTGGCTGCATCTGAGGCTGAGGGTATGATGGCAAGGCGGTAGGGGAGAGAGAGAGAGAGAGAGAGAGAGAGAGAAGAAGAGAGAATAAACTACAGAATAGACCGGAAACACTGCTGTGCTGCACATAAAATCTTAACGGAGAAGCTTAATCAAAAACAATTTACAAAATAGATTTTTTTTTCTTTCTGTTATACTAAACATAATAAGATTTCAGATGGAAAAGAATACCAGTACCTCCTATGAATAAATAACTCTAGTGCAAAAGGAAAGCAACAAATTTGGCTGATCAGCAGCATTTTGAATAACAGTGTGTCAGCGCAGCTCTAACCACATTAACAAATGATTTCATATAGCATCCCGTAACACAATCACACAAAACGTCTGTGTGTGTGATTGTACATATGAGAATTTATGTAGCACACACAGACTTTATGAGAGGTGTAGCATCTCTATATATAACTACATATAACTATATACATAGATGAACACAGTAGAATAAATGTAATTTCTAAAATGAAAAGTCTTTAAGCACACCGAGACTAGCAGCACCTGTTCTGGCATGCTGAAGAGACACACTAAAGTACCTTGCACTCGAGCTGTTATTTGTCCCCATTGCGCTGCAAGGGCTACGCAAATTACTTTAAGTGCACTCTTCACAGTGCTGCCACCATTAGGAAAATGCTAGTAGCTCGACTTGACGGTTATTAGGATGAAGCTGTGTTCATTGTGCCAGCAGGGAAAATAGACAAGAATTAGCAAAGCAACTGCAAACAAGGACGTACTGATACATACTGTAAATTCCGGCCGGAAAAAACAAGGCATTTGATGAATTTTTAAAAAAAAAAAAGAAAAAAAAAAAGGGGGTAATCCATTGGAATATGCTGCTAAAATAAGTTAAGATAAACTGATGAAGCTGGGTGTAGTAACACACATGAGCCACCAGGTGACAGTGACGGACCCTACGCTGTGTGCTGGGGGCTACTGTGGGAGCGTTTACTTTCTCACAGTGTAAGCCTACTTTTTTTTAAAAGCTCAGAAACTGCAAACGTGAAGAAGAAGAAGAAGAAGAAGAAGAAGAAGAAGAAGAAGAAGAAGAAGAAGAAAAAAACAGCCCACAGACATTTAAATAGAAAATCTGTTCTGCACACATCTGTTCAGCAAGAATAAAATGTAATGATAAAACGTGTTTACACAGAATGGCACGGCGCAAAGAATCCTTACTCAAAATAAAACATGGAGAATGAATGTGTGAGAAAATGAGTGTCAAGACAATATGAAATTCAAATTATTTGTAGCATGTGCTGTTCATACTGGCCCACATACTCAAATCTCACAGTGAAGCAAGTGCACACACGTTGCACTGACGGTTTTGCTAATCATCAGTTGCGTCTTTGGCATGTGTTACCAAACTCATGTCTGCTTGGAGTGCGTGTACATGGGGCGGCTGTGGCTCAGGTGGTAGAGCAGGTTGTCCACTAATCGTAGGGTTGGCGGTTCGATGACTCCGCATGCCGAAGTGTCCTTGGGCAAGACACTGAACCCGGAGTTGCTCCCGATGGCAAGCTAGCACCTTGCACGGTAGCTCTGCTACCACTGGTGTGTGAGTGAGTGTGAACGTGTGAACGGGTGAATGGGACACACTGTAAAGCGCTATATGAGTGCGCCGTTTATTTATTTTATTTATACATGTGAGCGAAACACTTTAACTTCTTGGTCTGCAGTTAAATCATCGAACTGAACATCTGCATACAGGAGTATGTATATAATAATGCTGATAATCTCACAAACTGTGCATGTGGCTTTAGTGTCAACATGTAATTTATAAATGTGAACTCAGTCTCAGACCTTTATCAGTTCATTAGTCTTTTAACTGAGTACTAATTGTTTTTGTACTAAGTTTTTTTTTTAACTAAGTGTTTTTGTGTACGACTACAATGAGTCTTAGAGAGATAGCACGAGCTGTTTATGGCACATTTCTTTTAAGGGTATTAGCATTTCATATCAACACACCGAAGACACGTTTGTTTGTTTTGTAGTCTTCTTTCCAGCATTAGATTTTTTTTTTTTCTCTCTCAACATTTCGTTTATTAGGAAATAAAGATTAATGGTATTTATTTGTTTAGCGTGGAATCTTGCCTCACAGGCGGCATTTGCTAAAACGCAAGAACACAAAACCCCTACACTTCCATCTTACTAGCAGTGTGTTGGTGAGCACAAAGCCGAATTAAAGCCAGAATGAGCTACATATTTATGAAAGCTCTCCATCAAGAGTAGTGCTTAAATGACATGCTTAGTGCTTAGTAAAAGGGGTTCTTCAAGAGTTCTTTGAGGATTCATTGCTTAATTAAGGGGTTTGATTGTCATATTCAAGTTCTAAGAGGTATAAAAACTAATATTTAATAAGTAAAATTCACATGACTACTTGCTAAGCTGGTGAAGTTGCAAAAACAGGCCAGGTTTCAGCTTTATAAAATAAATAAATAAATAAATAAATAAATAAATAAATAAATAAATAAATAAATAAATAAATAAATTAATAAAGCACATTTCCATAACTGATGTTAACTGCCTGAAATTTTTATCTGCAGCACCATGCACCTCTAATGTACCTTCACTGATTCCCCCCTCTCTTGATTTACTTCCTTGGCTCACTATCCCAATATATTAGAGCTATAGACATTCCTTCATACATTTTCTATACTGCTTATCCTACACGCGCTCACAGGGGAGCCTGGAGCCCATCCCAGGAACCTCAGGACAGAAGGCGGGGACATCCTGGAAAGGGTGCCAACCCATCACAGGGGCACAATCGCACACACACATACACACACATTCATACACTACGGACAATTTGGAAGTGCCAATCAGCCTACAATATATGTCTTTGGACTGGGGAGGAAACCCCTGAAGCATGGGAAGAACATGCAAACTCCGCGCACACGGAGCAGAGGTGGGATTTTAACTCCCAACCCCCAAAACTCATGTTTATTAGATGTATGTTAGGGCAAATTAATGTGTGGTGTGCGCATGTAAAATCTAAATAAAAGACTAGCGGGTAGGGGCTCGTGTACACGCAGCTGAAGCTGATTGGATAACTGTGCTCATATCACCAGTGACTGTCGTACATGCACTCACATCTCCTTTTACACTTTATTATCATTATCATTACTTATTATCATTTAAAAATCCTGGTTTTATGTAATCTGTCAAAATGCCATGAGATGCCATGCTTATCTGTAAGTGACTGCAGCGTCATACACTGCATGGGTGAGGTAAAAATGATATGAATCATTAATATCATTTTGAAGTTTAGCCAGGGATCATTCCGCCAAAATGCTGAGCTTACCTGTTTCATTACAAATAAAATGCATTTATTTGCATTTCACATTGTCCTGAGCTGGACTTATCAATAGGGGTCGACCAGTTGATGGTTTTGGCGATTAATAGATTACATGAACTATCAGTTATCGGCCAAAATCCACACCGATAGTTTTTCACGGTGTTGCGGGAGCAGCTGAGAAGGATCCGCTGTCATTATACAGTACGAGAGCGGCCTCTAGAGGCAAAATAAAAACAATCACTGACCCATTTTGATGTGTTATTTGAAATGTTTTTGATTCACTTTGGATGTCTCTATGTTTATTTGTTATTTGGAGTGTTACTTTTTGGTTCAGTTTGGATGAATGTCTTTTATCTCATATATCTCAGAGACTGACATCACAAGCTCTCTTTGATTGTCACGGTGTAATCGACAGCGTAGCAAATGTTGTGTAGAAAGAGCACTCACATGTTGTGCAGCACACACCAGCCGCAATGCGGGTCTCCAGAGCTCAAACACTCGTGACACGTCCCGTACTGCTCGCATGACTCGATGGGCACCTGCGTCACCTGTGAAGATTAGACGGCAGCTGTCAGAGTCTGCTCACCAACACACACACACACACACACACACACACACGTGTGCGCGCGCACACACGCACACACACACATACACGTAAAATCTGTTCCAATCAGATTAGATTTGTTTTACAGATCATATGAGCGACACCATCACAGGGAGCTCATTGAAAAGTCCGACTAAAGCATGAAACGTGTACTTTCATTGACTTCTCGCTGAGCTGAAAGCAAGCTTTTCATTATTGGTCAAACCTAACAGTGGGGCGTTCAAAGGAAGTTAATTGGATCTAGTGGAAAGTAGATAAGGGTCAGATAGAAGGCATATTGATTTTTATCATCTCAGGAGGGCAGAGCCAGCAGGAAAACTTCACAACATGCATTTTATTCATAATACATAACAGCAGTGGCCAAACACTAATGTAGCACACAAGAGTGTGTGTGTAAAGGTGGACAATGAAGACATTAATGCCTTTGTTTTTGTGTGTGCGCACATGTGTGTGTGTGTGTGTGTGTGTGTGTGTGTACTGGTTTGGGGTGGTTGACAGGTGGTCAGGAAAGTGTGCAGCAGGAGCAACTGATGCAGTCTGCGTGCATGTGTGTGTATATGTGTGTGTGTGTGTGTGTGTGTGTGTGTGTGTGTGTGTGTGTGTGTGTGTGAATATATGTGTGTGTGTATGTGTGTTTTAAAGCTTATCTGAAAGATGAACACCAGTGAGTGCAGCTGTAAGGGCTTTGCTAAACAGGATGTGACCAAAACAGTAATCTATTGTACAACAGATACAGTGCATTTGTGCAGTCAGGTATGAGTCTCACACACACACACACACACACACACACACACACACACACACACACACATGATCACACATGCTGCAATGTCTGCACTATAGCTTTTTTTTTTTTAATTAGTACTTAAAATGGAAAGATAAGTGCTGGCATTAGTGTGATGCTCTATAGTCAAATCTTTATTTCAGAGATGCTTCACATTTCCACGACGACAGCAGACTTCACTTATACGCAAAATAAAAAAAAAAACATCAACACACACATCTCCACATCCGGGTTGTAGTTTTGTAAACCTAAATCATTGCACATTAGTCTTTTTGCTTGTGGGCAAAGTGGTTTATGGTTATGAATGTGATTAATCTTTAATTGCTAACAAGATGCACAAACCGTTCCCTCTACTACGATGTCTCATAAACAAAGACACACACATACACACACCAATCAGGACAGCAGACGGCCTGTGAGGAACAGAGCTGCTGCTTTCCTTCGCTGAGCCACAATGCCCTTAGCCACTCTGCACATGCCTGACATGCTGGGGCAGCCTTGTCCTGACAACCAGACCACTCGTCTTTTCTTTCCTTTTGTTTCACTGTAGTATATTTGTAGTATATGTTTTTAGCTTGCTTTTCTAATGAAGCTAGCTCAAATTGCTCCTCTTCTTGTCCTAAAAAAAAAGTCCTATAAAATACACCTGGATAGCTTACACACACACTCACACAGACACACACACACTGACACTGGCAGTGCAAAGGGACATATGGTTTGTTTACAACACTCTGTCATCATTAATAAAACATGAAGGAGGTCATCCATCCATCCATCCATCCATCCATCCATTTTCCATACCGCTAATCCTACACAGGTCCGTGGAGCCTATCCCAGGGAACTCGGGGCACAAGGTGGGGACAACCCATCGCAGACCACAATCACGCACACACATTTATACAACCATTCATGCACTCTGGACAATTTCGAGATACCAGTCAGGCTACAGTGCATGTCTTTGGACTGAGGGAGGAAACGTGCAATGGGGAGAACATGCAAAAGAGCGCCGTTGGTTTTAATTAAACTTAAACTTGATGCCTGGATTTAAGCTCAAATCCATACTGATGCAAAGCTATTTGAAAATGCAGTTTTCATGTTAAAAAAGTCCACCCAGATAGAGAAAATGCCGACTGTATTTTGAGCATGCGCATATGACCTCAGCCGGGAAATCTTAGGATTATTTCCACCAAACAGTTAAATATGGTTTGTGCCAGAACAAACAGTGTAGCTAAGCGATAACATCAGGAATGCTTTCCTTGGAGGTTACGAGTTCCACAGAAAACACACTTTTGTCAAAACAAATACAGTAACATTTATGTTTAACCACTTAAACTTGTCAGAACTGTCAGCACTTCACTTCACTGTCCTGACTTCAATTCCACACTCACAAAACGAAATACCTTCTCCTTTCAGTAACACTGTAGATATTGAATAATATATTTACTTTCTGTTTCATCATGTGCAGCAGTTAAAGACCTTGGAGTGATTATTGACTCCAGTCTATCATTTGATGCTCATGTAGATAATATTACTAGGATAGCCTTCTTTCATCTCAGAAATATTTCTAAAATAAGAAACATATTGTCACTACATGATGCGGAAATACTAGTTCATGCATTCGTCACCTCTAGATTAGATTACTGTAATGCCTTACTGTCTGGATGTTCCAGTAGGAATATAAATAAGCTCCAGTTAGTCCAGAATGCAGCTGCTAGAGTCCTAACTAGAACCAGAAGATACGACCACATCACACTGATATTATCAATACTGCATTGGCTCCCAGTAAAATCTCGCATTAACTATAAAATACTTTTATTAACCTATAAAGCACTAAATGGTCTCGCACCACAGTATCCAAGCAAACTTTTGGTTTTCTGTGATCCGCCACGCCTACTTAGATCAAAGGATGCCGGTTATTTGACGATACCTGGAATAGTGAAGGCTACAGCAGGGGGAAGAGCTTTCTCTTATAGAGCCCCACAGTTATGGAACAGTCTTCCTATTAGTGTTCGGGACTCAGACACAGTCTCAGTGTTTAAGTCTAGGCTTAAAACGTATCCTGACTAGACTTTCTGTTACGCTAAGCACAGTCCTAATAATCTTTTCTCTCCTCTCTCCTTCTGTCGAGCCAAACACGATTTTATGGAGATACTAGAGATCCTGATCCTCTCTACTCTCCGGACCTGCCTGACCCGTTTCGGATGTCCTGCCTCTGGATGGAGCTCTCATCTACTCCAAATCCAGACTGCTGGGACTACGGCTGCTCCTAACGCCATACAGACTTCATATAAATCCATAATGAACTTTTTCACACTATCTGTTGTTACCCAGATGAGGATGGGTTCCCTTCTGAGTCGGTTCCTCTCAAGGTTTCTTCCTCTTAAAACATCTTAGGGAGTTTTTCCTCACCACCGTCGCCAGCGGCTCACTCAATAGGGATAAATTCACACACTTAAAATCTCTATCCTGTGTTTATATGTTTCTGTAAAGCTGCTTTGATACAGTGTCCATTGTTAAAAGCGCTACACAAATAAAATTTAAGGGACTTTAAGGGTTTACAAATCAGTGCCCAAGATTAACTCTTGATCACATGACGTTTCAGTGTTAGTCAGAGGTGTAGCTACATGCATAATGCTAATAATGACTCCTCTGTATTTAACCATCCCAGCCA
Organism: Ictalurus punctatus; assembly: GCF_001660625.3. NCBI lineage: Eukaryota > Metazoa > Chordata > Actinopteri > Siluriformes > Ictaluridae > Ictalurus > Ictalurus punctatus. The sequence goes on along the minus strand of NC_030430.2, from coordinate 1,285,264 downwards.
TCAAACAAACACATCCGTTGGGTCGTTTAATCACATTTCACTGGCTATCAGCTACTATACTCAGAAACAGGAGTAACCAATCAGAATCATAGGGATATCAGCTCAGGGATAACGAGCTGATTTCCCATGAAATACCGAATGTTTTCAGCAAGAAGAGAAAAAGAAGCATAGATTTTATACTGGTTTTATACAGTAAGATGTCAAACCCATGTTCAGTTACGTAGTGTCAAACCGCTCCAAGTGGATAATTATTCAGGGCCAAAGAATAAAATCTTCAGGGGAAAACGTGATTTATTTAAAAAATGAATTTGACTTATTGTTTTCTTAACAATAAATTTGTAACAAAAGTAACAATTTTTTTTTTTACATCAGTAACTGTAATCAAATTACATACATTTAAAATGCCATGCGTTAGATTACTGGAGTCCACCGTGTCCCTGAGTGAAATCTAACATGAGGCCAGTAAGCACTTCTCATATAAGGAGAATTCTTTTCTTTCTTCTGCACCAAATGTTCAAGAAAAAATGAAGGAAGCTTTAAGATGGTTAAGCCCACGGTGTGTGTAACAGGATGGGGTGAATAATACTTAGGGTCATGTTGTGTATGTGTGTAGTAGTAGGAGGAGGAGGAGGAGGAGGAGGACCGTGCTTAATGTCATTAGTGTGTTTGAGTAGAGAAGCAATGCTCCACTGTTCCATCACCATCGTTTCTCTTGACAAAGATGCACATGCATCTCCGGCTAATCAACAGCACTTCTGTTGTCTGTAGCCAGTAAGGCACTCACTTTTGCTTGATGAGTCACACACACCCACCCACGCGCACACACTGTTTATATTCACATACAGTGTCTCTCAACAGCAGATATGAAAGCTGACTGCGGGGTGACGCTCGCTTTCTTTCTTCTTTCTCTCTCTGTGCCCCAGGACAAACAGGTGGTCTAAAGTAATGAGTCCATCACATCAGGCGTTTGCTAACAAACACTCACACCGGGGGCCAAAACTAACAAAGCAGAGTGGCCAGCGGCTCTCGGTGCCTCCCGACACCATCCTCACACTGCAATAACACAAGACAAACTGGCCCGCTGCCAGATGCCACTCTGTCATAGCCTAGGCTTCTGGTGTAGTCTTTGGGACCGTGCCTCGTGTGCAATGTGAATGGATGCTGCTGATAAGCAAGGCTGCGTTTCTCAGAACGCTAACCGGGGAGGAATATTAGTTCAGGCGAACTCTCACTCAGCCAGATGTATGGATATGTGAGAAGCTGATAAAAAAAAAAAAGTAATGGTAGAGAGACAGCTGCCAAGCATGGTGACAATACTTCAGCAGGTGTGTGTGTGTGTGTGTGTGTGTGTGAGGGAGAAGTGGGGGTTGTAAATGAGAAGAAAGGAGTTTGGGGTAAACTGCAGCAGCTGTTGGCCAGTGTGTTGTCCACATTGACATTGACCACACGCCACAGTCACTCAACACAGCGAGCTAACACAATGAGGCCTGTTCTCCTACTGTGAGCAGGCTGCATGTGTGTGTGTGTGTGTCTGTGTGTGTGTGTGTGTGTGTGTGTGTGTGTGTGTGTGTGTGTGTGTGTGTGTGTGTGTTTGTTTGTATAAATGTTTCTAATATGTATAATCATTCATATGCACGTACACTGAATATGCCAAAAAAGAAAAATACAATATATGTATATTTTATTCACAAAGCACAATTTGTATTGTCATTATTGAATATATACTCACACTAACAGTGTAAAAGAGCTCTGTTGATACAGTACGTAATAAATTGTGATGTATAATAACATGCGGGGGTTAGATGGGAGAGTAGCTGCTTTGTGTGTTGTGTTGGAATAAACGATAAGCCCTCTGTCACACTAAAATACTAATCAGCATCTGGGGACCTTATACACGCACAAGTGAGTCACCTAGCTACACTGACATGAGATCAGAAGATATATGATGATTCGAGTCCAACATGAAGATGCATAAGGTTATGAGGATGGTGACCTGATATCATGAACATAAAGATGAGATAGAGCTGAACTGAGCTGCAATAAGGATTTGAGTGCAAGGTGAAGTTGAGCTGATCTGAGACCAGTAGACATCAGTAAAAGACAATGAGGCTTGTGAGGACAAGGCACAGCTTAACCTGTTAGGCCTGATTTATAGCAGTATTATTCTTGCTGAAATAGGACACTTTGTTTTGAATTCGTAAAAATTTTATAGTACGTTTATTAAATTCGAACAATACTGTAGCCAACCGTGGTAGCTATATTCTTCTATCAGATGTCTGTGAATGATGGCTCAGCTGCAGTTTGAGTTATTGGTTTATTGCCTATAGCCTAAATCCTGACCAACATATAAAACGTCATATCACACGGTCCCTCCAGGATTCCGCAGAAAGTAACACAAGCAAGCATTGCAATATTCAGAGCAGCTTGCAATTTTTCAAAATTACAGCAGATTTTCCACAGATTTGGGCCAAGATGCATCATGTGATGGTATGGTGAGGAAAAAAAGCAAGCAAGCAAGCTATATTAACAGCCAGTTAAATTATAGCTTGTTGGTTCTGTTCGGTTGATAGCAACTCACAAACCATGCTCGGATGAAATTTAATATTGATAAACGCGCTCTATGTGTAATACGGCGTGAGATGGTCCACGCGGCCATAATTCACTCCCATAATTCATTCATCTCTTCATTTTTTTTTTTTTTTAAATCCTTGGTTCAGTAATTAATATTTAGTACATAATATTAAACATTTGTTGTTTTTCTGTTTTGTTTTAGAATTCACTCAGAACTTTCTGGTCAAGTTACCATGCTTCAAGTGTGTGCATGTGGCTATGGTCGATGGTCACAGCAAATAAGAAGGAACGGTGGCTCTCTGTTTTATGTCATGTTTGCTCTTGAATTAAATTGCTTTGAAAAACAAACAGAGATTACCGTTTTTAAACTTTTTTTTTTTTTTTTTTTTCTCCAGCCCTAGGTTACCCTTCGTTATCCACATCTAATCAGCGTTTGCCTGAAGACTGATCGACGCACAGCACCATAGAAAGCACAACGTACTGTTAGGAATGTGGATGACTGAAGGTGTCTCTGTCAGTGTGCATTGGTGTGCCACGTTTACCCATAAACCACGTGATGCAAATACATATGCAAATTGAAGTATAAGTCAGCCTTTAAGAAAGCACAGGTGGTTCCGGTGTTTTACACGAGAGATTATTCTGATCTGAGATCAGGATATGAAAATGAAGCAGAGTTTGAATGATCAGAGCTCTGGAGGCATAATGATGATAATGCAGAGTTAAGCTGATCTGAGAGCTGGGGCCATAAGAATTCAAATATGAGCGATGAGACAGCGAAGTTGACGTCAGGTACGCAAATGAAAATGAAGAAGAACTGATTGGGAATAAGGAGACGTACATAAATGAGGATGACACAGGACTAAAGTGACCTGAGATTATATGAAGAAAAGCTCAACTGAAGCGAGAAGACATCCTGGTATGAAGATTAGGTAGCATTAAACTGATATGAGATCAGCAGGGGCTGAGAATGAAGGAGAGTTAAGTTTATCTGACATCAAGAGGGTGAGACAGAGGTAAGCTTATCGGAAATCAGAGCTTATCGGAATAAAGCAGAGCTAAGCTGTCCTGAGATCAGCTAGCATGAGGACATGCGGCGAGGAGGTGAACTGCTGGATGGATGAGAAATGAAGCATGCTGTAAGTGCTGGGAGCTACTTATAGACATGAGGAAAAAAAATGTTCACATTAACTCCTAGACCCCCTGGCTGAGAAATGAGGAATGGAGGACCATTAGAGAGAGAGAGAGAGAGAGAGAGAGAGAGAGAGATGTGGTGGGAGGAAGAATAAAAGAGGGAAAAAGCTGGATTTTTTCCATAGGTGTAAATAGAAAAAACAAAATACGTGTAGCAATCTAGACAAAAGTGTTACCAAAAAAGGACATAAAGAAATGGAAAGAGAGATGGAGAAAGAAATAGTAGAATCATGGCAGTTCTACACAAATGATTAGAAGCTATGTCTGGCTTAAGCACAAACGGCAACGTTTCCTGATGTACAGTGGCACTGGAACTCACCACTATAAAACCACATGCAACGAGAACCTCAGTTACTATAGCAACCTGCCCAGCCTCTGACCCCTCCCACTCTGTTCTGGTGGAATGATAAACAGCTGGCACCTCTGGGATAGACCACCACCTCACGCTCACACACACGCATTCATTTTTAATGAGAAGCGGTGAGTCTTGCATTAACTGCAATGGGAGTTATCGATCATCTCCTCTCAAACACACAAACTATTGCTCCTAATACCCCCACTCCCACCCCCGTCAACACACACACACACACACACGTGCACGCACACACACTGCAATAATCTCACTGCCACACGGGCCCAGAGCTACTCCTGCAAAGAATCTGTTAAACTGACAAACCTGCAGGGAATAACTATAGGGTGTGCATAACGCATGCATCATATCATGCACATTTCATTTAGGAACTAATGTATTCCAAATATATGTCCACACACACATATATATATACACACGCACACACAAATCCACCTGGGATAAATCCATGCTTGGCTAAGCTGAGGTCGGCATGTGAATGACCCCTTCTCCATTCCCCTTCTGCCTCTGTGTGCCACCGTGACAGACATACAGCACAGAGGGATGCAGGCTAATCTGGCCTTTTAACTCCCCAGGTGAGAAAGAGCAGAGCAGAGCAGAAAGACACACACACACACACACACACACAGCCTTAGGCTTGCACACATTCCCAAGCAGACACCATGTACAAACTTCCTAAATGTTTTCTGTCACAGAGTCTCCTTCATTTCAGTTTGCCTAGAACACACAAGGTCTACAAGCATGTGCTTGTGTGTGTGTGTGTGTGTGTGTGGGTGTGTGTGTGTGTGTGTGCATGCGTGTGTGCGCGCGCGTGTGTGTGTGCGTGATGAAAACTCAATCAAATGATGCTTGATTGCAAGAGGAGGTCTCGCAGCAGGGCTCCAGAATGCTGCAGGCAAATGAGAGAAAGTGTGTGTGTGTGTGTGTGTGTGTGTGTGTGTGTGTGTGTGTGTGTGTGTTCGAGAGAGAGTGAGAGAGAGAGAGAGAGAGAGAGAGAGAGAGAGAAGCCTAAAAGTGGAGGTTCAGACAGAAGCAAGGTGAGCAAGATATCTTTTTTTTATAACTTCATTACAGGGGGTGGATGAAAGAATAGTTGGGCAAATTCATGATTACTAAGGTGGGGTTTTCTTCTTTCATTAAATAATAAGGGCATTTCCATGACAAGAACCTTTTTTTTAGAAACCTGGGAACTTTTTTGATAACCCTTACTATTTCCACCAGATTAATTTTACTCAATTTTACTTCCTGGTCTGTTGTTCTAGGTATATTTGAAGCTCTTGTGCCAGACAAGGCATTTCTTTACAGACCAGGAACTATTCAGGCAACGCTTGGCATTTTGCAACAAGCAGCAGAGCACATTAAACGTTGTCGAGCCTGAAAAAAAAAAAAAAAAACGGAATGTGTGGTCGGTTAGGTTTAAGAAAAAATAAACCTAATTTAAAGAAGTTTCTAATTATAAGATTGAATTACACAAATGAAGCGTGATTGAGTCAGGTACAATAACCATAGTATTATAATGAGCACGACTAAAACACATGTGCTAGAATAGTGCCGCTGTAACGTCCTTGGTGTGGAACGCCAGTAACTGGGGTTTGAGGCTCAGCTCAGTAGTTTTTTTTTGGGTGCATGTGTAAATTTGAATGTCCTTCATTTCCTTCAACGTAGTGTTGAATGAATTCCATTTTCTCCTTTCTTGCCAATGGAAACTTTTATTATTTATAAGACAGAAAAAAGCCCTTCATCAGTGAGAAGCAACGAAGAGCCCGACTGAGGTTTGCAAAAGACCATAAGGATTGGACCGTAGAGGACTAGAGTACGGTCATCTTCTCCGATGAGTCAAATTTTCAGCTTTGCCCAACAGCTGGTCATCTAAAGGTTAGACGAAGACTTGGAGAGGCCTACTGTGAAATCTGTAGACGACTGGTGATGATCTGTGGTTGTTTTAGCAAGGCTGCAATCAGGCAGATTTGTCTTCGCGAAGGACGCCTGAATCAAGCCATGTACAAGGTTATCCTCGAAGAAAATTGACTTCCTTCAGCTCTGTCAATGTTCCCCAAATCTGAGGATTAGTTTTTCCAGCTGCCCAATGCTCAGGCAGTTCAAATCAAGGTGTGGATGGAGGACCACCAGATCAATACCATGTCCAGTCCAATCTCCATACCTGAACCCCTTTGAAAACCTCTGAAATGTGAATAAGAGGAAGATGGATGGTCACAAGCCATCAAACAAAGCTGAGCCGCTTGAATTGTTGCACGAGGAGTGGCATAGAGTCACCTAGCAGCATTGTGAAAGACAGATGGAGAGCATGCCATGATGCATGAAAGCTGTGATTAAAAATCAGGTTTATTCCACCAAACATTGATTTTCTGAACTCTTCCTAAGTTAAAACGTTAGGACTGAGTTGTTTAAAAATGAATATTTCTTTGCGTTATTCGAGGTCAGAAAACACTGCATCTTTAATGTTATTCTGATCAGTTGTCTGCTAGTATTTGGAATATGTGAGAAATGTTCTCAGTATATATATATATATATATATATATATATATATATATATATATATATATATATATATATATATATATATATATATTAGTGGTCTGATAACTACAGATCTTCCTGAACTGAAATACTGTGTGCATCATGTTTAGTTACTGCATTGCAAAATCTAGCTACCTTCAATAGGGAAAATAATAATAATAATAATAATAATAATAATAATAATAATAATAATAATAATAATAATAATAATAATAATAAAATAAAGCTTTCATTCTGCCTGTGGTGTAGGAGCACTGTGGGCATTTTGAAAGGCAGTATCTGATTACAAAATAAATTGATTAAAATATCCATTGCGTCATGGCACGTAGCATGTACCAAGTGTAGCATTCACTGTGTGAGGAAATCACACTTTTTTAGACCTCTTCAGACAGAGTGACTGTGTTTTAACCACTGCATTTGTTAAACTGGCAGGAGGAGTACGGTAAGAAGCCAAGGCGAGATTAAAATGTAAAGAAAAAACATTTCCACACAGTTTTGGTGAAATATATTTATGGGTTCTTTAAGTTGAGGTTTCAAATTATGTTACAGGAAGAAATCCCCTATTTAGGCCAAAAACTGCATTATTTTGTCTTTTTTTCCTGTTTGCCAGAATCCTACCACAACAAAACGACAGCATTTATTTATTTTTTTTTTAAATCTCAGACTACTACACTAATGTCTTGCTTCACTTGTTAATGGTCACAGTTCTGCAGTGTCTTGTAGTTCCTCATCAGGACAGAGCAGGAACTCTTGAGTTTCCAACGGTTCGGGAATCTCAGTGAAAAAACATGTGTACGGTGGAAAAAACGTCAGCATTTTCAACTAGACAAACAGTCACTGAATCCAGGGTTTTTAACTCCATCGAGAATTCAAAAGCAGCCACCTTCCTGTTCATGGCTGTTGTGCTCAATGAAACTGTGTCATTTTCCTGTGATACCAGCATTAATGTGGTATGGCACTACAGTGTTCTCAGCACAATGTGTCCCCCCAAAAGCATTGCTGAAGACAAACTTTAAGCTTCCATTATAAATCAGGTGAATAGTATACATGTGTTCAGCAAAGCTCATCCAGTGCACAAAGCACATCCAATAATAGTAAGAAAAGTTTTCTCAAAGTAAGAAATGTAATGTCTAAATGTAGTACTAAAATAATAATAATAATAATAATAATAATAATAATAATAATAATAATAATAATAATAATAATAATAATCCATCCATCCATCTTCTATACCGCTTATCCTTTTCAGGGTCACGGGGAAACCTGGAGTCTATCCCAGGGAGCATGGGGCACAAGGCGGGGTACACCCTGGACAGGGTGCCAATCCATCACAGGGCACAATCACATACACACTCACACACCCATTCATGCACTACGGACACTTTAGACACGCCAATCAGCCTACCATGCATGTGTTTGGACTGGGGGAGGAAACCGGAGTACCCGGAGGAAACCCCCGCAACACGGGGAGAACACGCAAACTCCACACACACAGGGCCACGGTGGGAATCAAACCCCCGACATAATAATAATAATAATAATAATAATAATAATAATAATAATAACAATATTGTTATTATTATTATTATTATTATTATTATTACTATTATTAATAACAATAATAATAATAATAAGAGAAGAAGAAGAATGTTTTTGTACTGACTCGACAGTGTAGAAGTCATAAAATAAACATGTATAACAAAGTCTGTACTAAAAACATAGATACTGCAAGGTACTAAACATACACATATATATATATATATATATATATATATATATATATATATATATATATATATATATAAATGCATCATAAGGGGTTCTAATATTTTGGTATATATAAATGTAACTGCACTGAATGCTTTTGCATGTCTATGCAGTTCTGTGTGTGCGTCTGTGTCTGGACCCCCTTGGTGAGCTGTTTCTGTCCCATTAGCACTGTTTGTTTATGGGATTTGGCCTGAATGCCCAGACTAAGCTCAGCTGAAACATTCCAACACTCCAGCACCAGGAAGCCTATTTATATCATAAAAAGCCAGGAAACATTTACAAATAAAATACAGCATTTTAGTGCTTCTAGTGATTTACTGAACAAGTATATCCTTCAGTGACTCAGCGTGATGTCAGAAAGTTAAAGCAGGATTGGGCTCATGGCAGAGCTGCATCATAGGGCTCCCAGGCTTGGGTCACATCACTGACAACACCAGGTCATTCAAATAAACCTCATTGTTATGCTCCATTACTAGAGCCTTTATCTCACATTCACGTGTCTTGCATTGATAAATGACTCGCAGGATAGAGCTGCATCACACAGCCTACTCTAGTGAATCAATTTCACTATAAAGTCACATGAAAGAGCCTCATTGTGAAGCTCAAGTTCTAGGCCTATTGTTCTCAGTCATACTATAGCTCTCCATCAGCGCTATGATGAATGGCTACGTTTCATGTTTGTAAGCCAAGCAGTTCTTCATGCCAAGGTGCAGAACAGTTTTTGTAGTATTGTTTTTTTTTTTTTTTTTTTTCCTTTTCTGAAATTATATGCATAATATGAACAGTTCACCTCACTGCAGGACCTAACAAAATGAATGTTTATCCAACTAAGAGAGTTTAGCTTAGTAGTAAGAGCTTAGGGTTGAGTTATGACGCTGTACATTTGAAAGCAGTTCATAGTAGTTCATTATTAGAAGAGTTCAAAAGTCATTATTAGAAGAACAATCTACACCAATCACTGAATGCCAGCACAGGTCATAAGTCAGAGGATCACACAGGGCTGCTGCTTCTATAACGTTCTCTGAAGCCTCTAAGAGAAGACGTTTATTAGCTAGTTTATGGAGGCACTAATTCGATTCAATTCAGCTTTATTTGTATAGCACATTTAACAACAGACCTTGTTACAAAGCAGCTTTATAGAAATCTGGATGTAGATCGAAATGCCTAATGAGCAAACCAGAGGTGATGGTGTCAAGTCAAATCTAGCCACCCGTCCTCTTCTGGGTGCCATCAGAGAGTGTGATTATAACTTCAATTCAATTCAATTCAATTTTATTTGTATAGCGCTTTTTACAATAGACATTGTCTCAAAGCGGCTTTACAGAAATATCAACACGGTATACAGATATTAAAGGTGTGAATTTATCCCAACTGAGCAAGACACTGAGTGGCGACGGTGGCGAGGAAAAACTCCCCAAGATGTTTTAAGAGGAAGAAACCTTGAGAGGAACCCGACTCAGAAGGGAACCCGTCCTCATCTGGGTAACAACAGATAGTGTGAAAAAGTTCATTATGGATTTATATGAAGTCTGTATGTATAACTCATTCCTCTTCTACAAGTGAATACTATAAAGTCAATCAACGCTAAACATGTTGAAAGATTTGAGCATATTATGAATAAAAGTCCTTGGATGCGCACAGGTCAGTCCATATATAGTTGAGTTTATCCACTAAAGCAGTGGTGAAGCTGTCTTGGTTATAATCTTTAGAATATCTATTCACAGCCAGCAGAAAGTCAGTCACAAGTGCAGAAGCTCAAAGCATCAGTACAGCATCAGAATGAATACCTGAGTGAGCATTAGTGAATGAGCTTTGGCCAACGCCCTTCACCCTGTCCTGATGGGTCTTTAAAAGATGCAGAGTAGGAGTCATGGCATTCCAGGAAGCCCTATCTAACTCAAACAATTCAGGAGGAGAAGAACCAGACTGATGGATAAAGAGTAGGGTAAATCGACCGGAGATGGGGAGCTAAAAATTGCAGCCAGTCAATACAGAGAGCAGTATATTAATTATGTATGACTGAAACCTTCTTTTGGGAAGCCGGAGAGGGGAGAAAAGAGGTGAGGTAGGAGTGGGTACCACTGAGACATTATCTGTGGGAAGAGAGCTGACTGGTGCTTGTATGCCTACACACACAGTGACACTGCCATATCACTATCAATTCTTCTGCATCATCATAGCTTTCATATTCTAAGTTTTTTTTGTTTTTTTTTTAAATCTGTTGGTTATCAATAAACAACAGACTGTACATACGTGCTTAAGATATTTGCCAATATGCGGCTAATAAAGACTATAACTCTAACTATAACTCTAATGAGAAAGACACAGACACAAAAAAGAAGACGGGCCAAGCCTCCTGACACAGCTGCTAAGCCTGATCTGATGCTCCTTAGGGAAGCAGCACAGAAAGCCCACGGTGTCTGTCTGCCAGTCAGTCTGTCAATTAAGCACAAGTATCTTCCTCCCAGTGATCCATGGGTGTACAGGTCTACAACTCCATTCACCATCAGGGTGAGCAGCTTCGACTGGTCACAAGACTCACAATGCTACTGTCAAATAAACTAACTGATGAGGCTGCTGATGCAAATACACAGATGCTCTGTTCGCTATGCTGCATGGAGCAGAATTAAAACAATAAAATAAATAAATAAAAAAAAAGAATTATCAAAACGTCCATAATATTATTAAGTCCCAGCAGTGAAAGACACCAGATGCTTGATTGCTATGGATGGAGAGATTTGCAGCAGTTTTTTATTTTATTTTTTTCTTTACCAGCAGCTCCATCAGGTCCCCAAGCAGCAGTAAGCTAGTCTCTAAGCTAATAATGTAGTCGGCATTGACAGCAGGCAGCGCCTCAGCCAGTGTGCTAGGAGTTAATAATGCAGCCATCCCAAGCAACAGGCTGAGGTCCCTCTATCTCTCTCTCCTTCTATCACACACACACACACACACACACACACACACACACACAAGTAGATCTGCAGGGGAGACAGCGGGGGGCTTATTGATTTAAACACAGCAGCCAGACAGAGTGTCGCTCTGATCCCAGGGTTGATTGGGAGCCCACTTGATTGGGTCTGTGCTTTGGGTTTTGGGTTTTGTGAGCTCCGCTGTGAGTACATATTCAGGTTTTATGTGTGTATTTGTGTGCCTGATAGAAGACAACAGACATGTTTGTAAGGTAATTCATGCTCTGCTTGGCTGACAAGGGCTGTACATTGTTGTGTGTATCCATTTGTTTAACTCCCCTCTGCTGGCTCTTTGTCTCCCCTTCCACACATCATGGTGTATGTGTGTGTGTGTGTCTGAGAATGAGAATATACAGATGGCAGGTTTGACTGCACCCCACTGGTCTGGTGCCTGCTCAATAGGCAAGTGCCTAGCATGTTTTTTGGCTAGGTTTAAGAAGGTTTGGGAGGAGGTGGGGGCGTTATGTGGCTCAGGTGCCTTTGACTGGTACCCAGTCATATCACAAATACACATCCTCATCCAAGCAGCAAACCAACCCTGAGAAAAGCCCAATTTACAAGAACTACATTGACACCTGGGAGTGCAGCTGATGCTCTGTACCCGTCCGATTCACTCCGCTGATCTCAAGATTTCCTGATTATTATGTGACAGAGATAGAGATACAGATTTTTTTCTCTCTCTCTCGCTCTCTCTTTTTGGTTGCAGAATAATTTGTCCACCTGTGGAGCTCGAAGAAGCTAAGTAAACAATGTCCTTCAGCTCTGTGGAGTGGAATGAAAAGCAGAGATATGCTGTTGCATACTCCTCATTAATTTCAGCCTCTCAGCGGAGTCCTTCTCATTCTCGGTGTGACAAGAGGCCAGGAGAATGCACTGATAACGAAGCTGTCTATAGTTCTCTTTGTCTTAACCTCGCTACCAGCCTGAGAATTCATAACTAGTGGGCGGTCTCAAGGAAAACATGCTGTAAGGAAGACATAGAGTCTTAGAAAAAGGGTTTTGTTTGGATTGAGCTTCTAAGCGTTCTAGTTTCCTTCCTAGATTTCTCAGCTCTGTAAATCAAAAACATTTGAAATGTACTACATAGACACTCCGGAATAACAGAAAACATGTCTGAAAATAATAAAAAGCAGTCATTTTAAACTTCCAGCACTAAAAGCAGAATGGCATTTGCTTCACTTAGCGTGTTGCCAGCGCAGCACTTGAGAATGACATCCATCATTTGCTCTGTGGGTGGCAATGAGCCTGTTCACATTACCATTATTGCCTCTGTTAGTGCTGCTATAGAGATACACCACAAACACCAAATGATTCACATTGAATTCACCCAACTCCTTTATCAGCGACTGTGTATCTCAGCACAGGAAGGATACCTGAATTTGTAGAAGATCTTCAATAAGCAGGCTTGGGCTGCAATTATTTTCATAATCAATTAATCTATTGATTGGTTTCATTATTCAACTGAATTATTTTATCGCTGCACGTTTGTTATAAGATGAGTCAGGACACTGTTGGGTTTCTGTGTGTAGAGTATCATGACTGTGTGTTTAGCTGCTGGTGAGCAGAGTGATGGGAAAAGGGAGGGGTGTGAGCCCCCTGCTGGGCAAACAATTCACACGTCTCCACAATAAGAGAGATCAAACAGACAGTACAACTAAAGCTTTTTTGATCGTAAAACACTGTATACAACTGCCATGATAAAATTACATCATTTAAACCTAGTAGGCAAAGTAAAAAATAATACTTAGGGTACTTAAACTGCAAATTCTTAAAGTCCTGAGTGTCTACTTTTATATGAGTCATTAACCACTACTGTGGAGTGTGACATCACAATCCGCCATAACAGACACAAATTCCATTTTTTGGCCTCTGATAAAAAAAACAGTTAAACAGCTTTGCTAGTCCCTGCCCAATTCATGCATGCATAAAGATATGGGCTTAAATATATGTATATGATATACTGCATGTTTAAATTGATTTGGATGTGTGGATATGGATTTATTTCTGAGAATTGAGACTAAAACAGGTCCAAAAGCAGCTCAAACAGGCCAATATTCATCTTATTTGGCTGTGAGTGCTGACCAGATGGAAAAGAAAATATACATAGTTGTAGTTGCAGACACACACACACACACACACACACACACACACACACACACACACACACACACACACACACACACACACACCATTACCATCTATCAGAACAGCTCAGTCTGACAGCTCTCTCAATATGGGCAGTGGAGGAGGACAGGGGGAGTATTGTTGGCCGGTGCCATTGCTCTAAGACAGAGACCCTAGGCACTCTTTTGGCATATACAGTTCCGGGAAAACCTCTGTGTGAGCAAGGAAATCAATTGTCTCACATGGTGCAGGGTTTTTTGCTGTTGTGTCTAAGGCATTAGCAGCTCAGCAGCACAGACAAAGAGCATATGTGGGTCTGGCAGGCTCCAGAACTGGATAGTAGTGTGGGAGGAAGGACCGGGACGCCTGCCAGCCTGCCCGGCATTTACAGCTGAACCTGACGGGATGCTTAGGGCATGCTCGGCGGGCAGGGGGGCTTAGTTTACGGCCCTCCTCCCCACAAAAACAGGAGGGGAGCCCAGCTCACAGTGACATTCATCAGCAAAAGAGCAGGTAGACATTGACAGCTTCAGTCTTGAAGCACGCAGGCGCAGTTTACGGCTATTACGGCTTGGCACAGCCTGAGAAACAGCTCACATGTGTTTGGCCATAATCGATAAAGAGCAGCTTGTTGTTCTGCTATCTTTGGGGCCAAAGATTAATAAAGCCCGAATGCGATAAATTTTAAAAAATAAAGATTTGTTACCTAACCATGCCTGGTTTAAAATACAAAACCAAAAAAACAAACAAACAAAAAAGATCATCCTCTCTTGACAAAAGTTTAGAAAAAAACATACAGTAAACTACATATAAGAGGTTATTTTGAGTTAGCCAAGTTAACTTGAGTTATGGGAAGTTCATTGAGTCAGCAGCACATTTTGAATATCTCAATGGAGAGGAAGAAAAAGGACATGTTTAGCTTCCCATATAAGGGATTATCTCCACAATCACACTTGCTTGAGCCGAGTTCACTCCACACCTAAGCAGTTGGCCCAGACAGACCTCTTTACAATTGTGCCTACCCTAAACATTGGTCCGACTGTGCCGGCTGATGAGCTGCCGTCCCTCCCCTCTCCCTAGAGTATTTTAGAACAAAGAAGCCCAGAGATATTTAGAGAGTGCTGTTTCAGTTTTCTATGCACTGGCGGAGAATGAAATCATTAGGCACTCTCTGTCTCAGTTAACCAGTTTGTGTTCACTTACTGAGAGAAAGCGAAACGAGCAAGTCATACAGGACTGCCTCCACCAATTAGACAGCTAGCGATAATGATAGCACGCTAGTAGCGTTTCTCCTGCTGCTGTCTTGCCTCTTGACACAACCGTGCGTGCTTCCTTGAACTAGCAGTTACTTCTCCTGAAGATTTCTTTTTTTTGTTTAATTAGGCTTGTAAATAATTATTGCAATTAAAGCCTGCAATTAGGAAAGAGAAGTGCCATTATTAGTGATGTGTTTGAAGTCTGGGAGGGTTTTTTTTGCATGGTGAGGCACGCACAGAGGCTCCCCCATTATACAGTCACTCGGTGACAGCTACGACGACTACTGACACGCCAGAACATTTTAATTGCGGATGTTATTATCCTGCCATCCTTGCGCCTGATTCCTGAGCCAACAAGCCAACGTCTCTGGGAGAAGTGAACTATGAGAAAGTTACAGAACTGTCACTTCACTGCCCACACAACCATGATAAATACAGGGAAAACTTGTTTATTTTGCAACATTTCTTTTCCTTAAAAAAAAAAACAAAAAAAAAAACAGATTGCAGAAGCACCGCTTAGCCACGTGTTTGACTGATGCCTGACAATACATTTGATGCTACACTGACATATCTCATTGTCATATATGTCCAACACAAGGTTGATGAACAATGGACAGACTGAGGAAATGTGAACGCAGCTGTTTACAATTTACGGGGGCTGGTGCGTTCGGCAATGTTGAATTTTGTTATTTTATCCCCCCTAAAGAGTGACAAACATCTAAACTAGTGTATACCACCGGATTCCAAGTATTCCCCTTCTCATTAGAGGATATTAAGTCAGCAGAGAAGTGAAAACTCCCTGGAGAGCCTTTAAGACAGTGATGAGGGTTGAGCAGGTACAGAAACTGCCTCTGGCCCCTGCCTCAGCTATACACTAATAATACCAAGTGTGACACATGCTCGTCTCCGTATGCAGGGTTAAATCTATAACCTGGCCATCAGGTCAACAGGAGTTTGTTCAGACGGTTTAGTAACAATAACAAAGACTGTGCAGTGTTGCCCCAAACCTGAGTGCAACAACAGCACACAATACCCTAGTAGCAATACAGCAGAGAAGACAATGGAAGTCTAGCAATCATAATTAATGCGCTAATTGAAGCTGACAGGAGGTTTACTATCAAATAAAGAGGTTAGAATTGGAACTAACCATGCTTAGCCTTAATCCAAGCCCTAAAACGAATCGTTATAGAATGGAGTTAATGCAAATATGAGGGGTTGGGTTTTTTTTAGATGGAAAAACAAAAAACAAAAGTGGACGCAACTGATATATCTCTTGGATGATACAGGAGGATCACATGATGTTCTTCAACCTGCAGTGTCCACCTAGAGCTGACCTCGAACTAGAGTTGACACTAGCACTTTGATACACTGCTGAGGTCAGGAGCTGACCTCAAAACCACAACACACCTGAGTCCCGATGACACCAGGCCTCCAAGGAGAGTAGGGATATAAGCAAGTATGAATACATTATTCCGAACGAACAGATAACGTGTTCTGAAGTTCAGATACAAAATACAAATACAGATAGGAATAGGAGGTGCACTACT
The DNA here is from genome assembly GCF_001660625.3 of Ictalurus punctatus. NCBI lineage: Eukaryota > Metazoa > Chordata > Actinopteri > Siluriformes > Ictaluridae > Ictalurus > Ictalurus punctatus. The sequence continues at coordinate 1,268,928 of NC_030430.2, read as the reverse complement.
GGGATCCCATGATATGCAGCAAAACAAAAAAACCAAAAAAAACTTTTTTACTTTCGTTCAGGTGTGAGTGAGCATATACACGCAGCGCTGTGCGATGAATTTACAGCATCTTTAAATGCTTGATTGCGACGGTTAAGATCGAGATTGCGGTCGTTAAAATGATTAGAAAACAGTTCTGTGCACATCTGTAGAATTCATAGTCCATGCTGAGAGTACTAGCACTTCTGTGGTTTATTTTTTTTTTTTTTCAGTGTTGCTGGGGGCATAGTGGTAGAGATAATATTTTATTCATTTAAAAATTCGGTATGAATATTTGGAATATACTGTACGTATGGAAGTACAGGTACAGATAGAGACAGTGGCATTGTTCTACACTCTTAAAAGAGAGCCTGGGATTGTGACTAGCTTTCAGAGACAAGTTAAATAGCCTCATCAATATCGTCATATGTATTGACAGGGGCATTTATCAGGATTTGTAACTGTGTCAATAGCAAGAGACGCCATCAACCTGCCAGAAGCTGACACCAGCTCTAGAACAGCCTGTATTGCTGGAATTGATTCCTTTCCCACAACCTCTGTTTTGGCAGCACCGACCCCCTTGGTAGTCTGAGATAAGGAATGATGTTAAATAAATCAAACTTCTATTAGCATACGCCAGGCTTTTTTCCATACTGTCAAATATATCCCGCTGAGAAGTAGCATGGATGTTAACTACGGAACCGATAATGATCCATGTGGGTCTGGGTTGAACAGTCACTTTCCACCACGAATCCTAGTCACATTGGCCTCAACTTGTCTTCCAGAAAAATGCAGATAGAAATGTTATGAATGCAGGGGATGTGTGGTACGATACTGCCACATGTGTCATGTAGGGGAAATTGCATTTGACCCCACTCCAAAGTTCTGCCAATAGTTTTGGGCTTAGGGCGTTATACGTCACGACTGATGTTCCTTCACATCATGCATGAATGAGCATCTCCAAAGAATTACAGGAACAGGATGCAGGCACAACAAATGTTTTTTTTTTTCTTTTTTAAAGCGACCGACGTGCGACCAGATGAGAGCACTACCTGTGTGACTAGCAAATAATTCCTTTAGATATCGGCTTTCTTGGGTTTTTAAACGGGTCTCTGATTGATCAGACAAATCAAGAACGTTTGCATTGTTCCCCTTCCACTCGTGTGGTGACTTGACTTCATCAACGTCTTTGTCCCGAACAGGCTGCACGACATTGATTGGTGAGGAGAGGGAGGGTGAAGGTCATTGGTCAAATGACTTCCTTGTAGCTTTTCTTCAACAGGCTTCCTAACAGGGGTCAAGAAGAGACCAGTGGGTGCACAGGCCAAGAGCTGAAAATCTTATGTGGTTCAAAGCGAACCACTGGAATTGGGGTGTGTCAAAAGGAAACACAACAACACCACACACACACACACACACACACACACACACACAGTCGGAACTTACATGATAGCTCAAGACAGCTTATCTACATGGTTGTATGTCTCGCTCTCTTTATCTTTATTCAATACGGATTTCAGAACCACCGCATTTCTTTTCCTGGTTATTGTCAGGGAGATTTATGAATATACCAGGGGCGTTTTGTGTATGGTGATGTATGTGTACGTGTGTGTGTGTGTGTGTGAGAGAGAGCTTGCACTGCCCTTAACTGAATATTAATGCCGCTTTGTTCTCATTAATCACATCCTTTGCTCTGCTGATTTCCTGTTAGTCCCTCCATCACATAAAGGCCTCCCCCCTAACAACCCCCACAGACACACGACACACACAAACCCATGCATAGACTGCCACACACACACACACGCACATACACACACACACAAAGCAAAAGTGGCTATGTGCCAACTCAATCTGCATCTGCTATGAGGGACAGTGCAAACAGGGGGGGGTCGACGACAGCAGTAACCATGTTCATCACAAAGCCGTAAAGCACGAGCTACGTCTGCAGGAACATCAGTGCACACAGGCCATGTGCATATATTTTGTAGACGTATTTCGAAAACGTGCACGGCGAATATGTTTTGCAGAATTATTTAGCATGCCATACACATCTATGAAGTAGCTTTAATTGTATTGAAGCCAGATAGAGAATAAGTATATGATATCTGCTGAAAGGCTCCAGAGGCATAATATGAGCACTAGTGGGGATTTTTTTGTTTTGTTTTTTTTTTTCCTGAGTGGCAGCTCCAGCTCTGCATGGTGTGGGAGGCAGAAGGAGGCTCTAGTCAGTCTCTCTCTGGGTGAAGAAATCCTATTTCCCAGTCCTTGATAACCACACACCTCATTTCCTACACATCCCTCATCCCTGGCCAAACAAAGGTGGAGGTGCTTCGAGACGGGAAGAGATGTGTGTCGTTTTTTTTGTGCAAGATAGAGGTTAAAGGGTTGAAAAGACACAAAGCAAGTAATCTGGGTTCCCCAAGCAGGAAAAGAAGGAAATCATGCATGGATTTTAAATTTCACAGCTGAGTACTTGGGGGGGAAATTGCTAAGTTTAAAAAAAAAAAAAAAAAAAAAAAAGTCTCCTTGATTAGCTGATGATCTCCTAAGTAAGAATGTTGCTGTTATGGGGTGAGATGGAGAAGGAGGGAAAGAGGCAGGCTTCAGAAACATGCTGAAAATACGTATCATTCAAAATACGACCGAAGAATGACAGGGAGTCAGAGCGTCTCGTGAAAGTTGACACTTCTTTCGCGAGCCCACCCGTGTTAGTCAAGTTTCACACTCGTTCTCATAGAAGTGTGGGCGCAGAGAAGACGTTGTTAAAGCGTAACACTCTTGGGCCACGTCAAGACTCACTTTACACGTCATCCCATCATGCACTGGACTTCTCTTCTCTCTTAATTTTCTCTGCTCACACTAAATGGAGACAGATGGCAGCCCTTTACAAGGACATATTTCTGTTTGATGCTGCTTTTCTCTCTACACCCATCCAAGCTGTATATACGGGTGCAAGTCATAACGGACAGGAGCACATGTTCTTTACATGTTATAAGAAATCTCGCTTGCCTTTTGTTATTTCAACTTCGACTGGAATTGAACCCAGGCCTTCACTGAACAAATAACTAAACGAATAAATAATTCATCCTGAATCATCTCCCGGCTCATTATTATTAACCTGGCAGAAGTGCAGATCAATTTTAGTACCGCTAATAAGACTGTTAAAAAGCCACCGATGAGTTTATTCCATTCATTGCTTCTCACTACAAGTTAGATAAAGAAAAACAAGTGAGCGTTAACACCACACAACAGACTGTGGTCACTACCTTTACTTACAGTTCATGTAGTCAGATGCAAATTAGTGTTTAACGAGGTGTGTTTTTCATGCTACACTTAGAGCATGTACAGTATGAGGCCGGATCATGCAAAGCTTCTAGGCATGACATATTTGCTTATGACTATATGACCCAGGTGTGGCCTTGTTTCAAATTCAAATTCTATATGCTTTTGCTGTCTGGTTTATTGATCTAAAACATGGGGTGCATATTTTGTTATGGTTTCTCAATGCTGTACTGTGTACTCAACTCAGGTGGTCTCAGTTTACCAAAGAGGCAGGAAGACAAACAGATTTACCACACAGCAGTTTTTAAAACCCGAGAGAGGGAGACTCGTTCCTGCAGTACACTTTGACACGTATTCACCAATGCTCATGACATTGTTAAGTCTCCAAGTTTCACATCGCTTACAGTATCTCTCCTTTGCCACTACTCCGTGTCACGCTTGGAAACGACTCTCAGCTGAAGCCGGTTGACATTTTGAAACTATTAGCCCAAGGCTCTTTTGTCCATCATTGCGTCTGCATGCTATGAAAATGCACATGCTCAGACAGAGGAAGCACAAAATCCCTAACCCTTAAGCTGACTATTTTTTGTACGATACAGTACTCCAGAAAGGATGGAAATGGGAAACAATGCAATTGTAATTCTATTAAATTGTATCGCATAGATCTTTGCAATAGCTTTTATAGAATTTCTGAGTGAAATCTCTGTATAAAGTATAATAATGATAATGTAATAATGACACCAATATCCATGTATAATCGCATATTATTACATTGACCTTGGTTGAGCCAATATTGTGTAAGCACACTTTATTTATTTATTTATTTATTTTTAATAGACACCGTGCTTCAGGCAGCAGCCATTAGCAATTGAACAGCAAAATATTCGTTTCCTCCTGACATGTGCAAGCTCAGAAAGTAGGAACCTTGCTCACTTATTCTTCTTCTAAGTGTAACGCGTATTCTCATGATAGTAAAATGGAGCTGGGTCATCTACCAGCAGATTAAGGATATATACGGCTTAAAACGAGTGAAAACTGAATACTCTTATATCTGATTAACAATATAACAATATAATTTGCCCATATTTAAGATACTTTCACTTGCTAAGATATAATATTTCATGGTGCAAAGGCCATTTAAGGATGCAAAAGAGCCTTAATTATCCAACAAACCCTTAAAAAAACAAAAAAACCTGTTATCTTAAATATAATCATCGCTCTTGACTGACGGCTCTCGGAACTACTTGGTGCTTTTGTGGCTTTAACGAAGCTTTACCAAAGAGGCAGGAATAATAAAAACACATCTACCTGTGATTAACACATTTACTTGGTGCAGCGTAAATAGAGCGGTTTTATGTTTTCTTCTTTTGAATGTCAGCGAGTGATAGATGATCAAATACAACAAGAAAAAAAAAATCACTGTTTAATTGAGCTGACTTCTATAACTGAACTAACTGAACAAACAGCACACAAAGCCACACACACACACACACACACACACACACACACACACACACACACACACACACAATGAGCAGTCTGAGTCAGAAATACACCTTAAAAACTAGTAGGTTAGTAAAAGCATAATCATATTTAACTAGATTTCACTAGATTTTTTTTTTTTTTTTTTTTTTTTCTGCTGCATTAATAATTTAAATGAGTTTGAAATATGCTTCATGCAACAGAACAGTGCTTCTCAAGGTGGGGTCTGGGGATCCCCAGGGGTCCAAGGAGCATTCATTTTTTATAATTGTTATGGTGGTAATAGTCACAACCTACAATCATCAATGCTATTCTACAGTATTTATTACTGACCAATTGAATAAATGACAATTTTAAGAAAGGGAAAAATTTGAACAGGTGCTTTTGGATCCAAAAAGTTTGAGAAAATCTGCACTAGAGGGTAAATGAATATGATTTCTGAAGCATATCAATGAAATCTGGAAAAAAGAGAGAACACAAAAAAATTCAAATAAAATGTTTAGAAAAAAAAATAAAATACGACAGAGACGACTTGGCTCCAGCTCTCCTTTGATTTCATTCAGTTCGGCTGTGCCGTGGTTTACAGCAGACATCCTTGCTCATTTTTTTCACATCTCTAAAAGACAGACAGACAAAGTCGTAAACGCTGCAGAACCAGTCCTAATGCAGGCCAACACATGAACATCCTTCATTGTGACACGGAGACAAAGAGGGCCAACTCTGCTCGAGAGGACGTGATCTACACACTTCAGCTCTCCAGTGGCAGAGAGGAAATTCACCGTGTGCATGAATCAAGCGCTCGCTCCGTGTTCTCTGATTACTGTCAGTGATGACACAGTGCCCCGCAGTCTCCGTAAGAATTCACATTATTTCTAATAGAGGAGCAGAGAGGGGAACCTAAGCAGCTGCATCTTCCATCCGTTCCACAGCACTGCTCGAAAATGAACCAGTCACTCGAGACCGTTAACATTCTGGAAGCTGTCGTCATTAAACGTCCAAAACAAGCGCTCCCGCAGACACACGGACACACAAGAGCGTGTGAATTATGATATTCTCTCAGGGTGTGTGTGTGTGTGTGTGTGGGTTTATGATGTGTTATGTGGAGTATACGAGAAGTGAGGGAAGGATAACTATGCTTATAGAACGAATAGAATTTAGACGTGTGCTAGAAACGTGAAATTTGACTTTGGTTTTGAGGTCAGATTGGCACCCTGTCCAGGGTGTACCCCGCCTTGTGCCCGATGCTCCCTGGGATAGGCTCCAGGTTTCCCCGTAACCCTGAAAAAGGATAAAGCGGTGTAGAAGATAGATGGATGGATGGATGGAGTATGTGGGTGTTCTATGTATAGTGTGTGTGTGTCTACTGCATGATAATTTGTTCATTTGAGTGGTGAAGACGTGTATGTCCTTGTTACATACACTGCCGATTGTATCCACAAAGCAGATATGATTTGTATAAGTGTCTGAATAAAAATTTCCTCCGGTGTTTTACATTATACATCATTTCTGGACTCTTTCTACAGTCTTGAACTGTGTATCTCTAGAGCAGACTATATACGAAATTCTGCAAATTAACAAAACTGTAATGCGTGGGTAGAGAGCAGAGGCTACAATTACAGAGAGAGGACCTTAATCCTGTTGTTTTCTCATTAGGCTAATGCATAAGCAGGGTCTGCGGCACATACCGTATACATGTAGAGTAGTGTACCGGCCTCTGGAAATATATACTGCATATTTCCATTCAGACGAGTATATAATGACAAAGATGTAGAATATACTGTATATATCTTTAACACATACCCTGCTAGCATAGAATGACTGAAGAAGTGCTGAGAAATGATCCAGAATCTATCTCTCAGTCATGAATAGGTAAATACACTCTCAGAAAAAAAGGGACTAAATTATACAAAAAGCTTGTCGCTGGAGTAGTAGCCTCAAGGGTACGTCTTTTGTACCTCTTGTTAGAGGATCATAATTGTAGAGAAACCTCATTAAGGGATATAATTGGACTTTTAGGACTGCTGTTGTATCTTTGAAAAAAGGAACAGTTACATTGTTTATACCTTGGGGAACAGAAATATCTCTCTACTGTACCTCTTGTGATAGTGTTTATAAGTCAAACACGGTCTTTTTGCCTTTCATAATATATGTGTGTGTCGGGGGGGGGGGGGGGGGGGGGGGGGCTGGGGGTGCGTGTGTGTGTCGGTCTGGAAAACCTGACAAATATCTTTGTGGCAGTGAAAAATATACTTTCTAAGCTTCTCTAAGGCTTTCTGCATAAATTATGTTAGGTAAATACACTGCAAAAAAGGAATATCAATAAAGTAAAAAATAAAAAAAAAAAAGCCTTGCTTCTGGGGAAATTAATCTTATTTTTTGTGTAGAAAGAGAAATAATCTTGTCACGCATATTTTGTATTTGAAAAGCAATCTCATTTTAAGAAAATATACCTAACTTTGTCTTAATAAGATATTCCAGTTTACTCTGAGCAATATTTAACCAGTAACAAGCTACAACAATGGGTTGCCTAATACACCAGCAGAGGAGTAATATGGGTTTCTTTATTTTAAGACTAAGAACACTTGCACACTTTTTCAACGAAACAGCTATGTGTCATGGTTATGCTGAAATCCAGACTGAACTACATTACCCATCAGCCGCAGTATGTCACATGTCCCACTGATCACTCACACCTGTTCTGTGCTACCCCTAATAAGCTCCCCTATAGAAGATCTAGTTTTTTAGCACCTGATTGTCAAGCTTTTGTTGTTGTCGTGTCCATGTGTTATCGTGTGTCCTACAGCCGCTCTCGTAGTCTGCATGTTTTTGTCTTGTGTCCATTGTTACGTTCTTGTTTTCACAGTTTTGGTTGTTTGTTTTGCATTTTATAAAATAAAAATCTGTTCCTGCATCCGCCACCTTCGACAATCCCTGACACGACTCTATGTTGCAGTATGGTTTTCTTCCTGCTTCATTAAAATTGCTAAAAATAGCAATGCTTCTGGCGCCTTCATTTTAGACAAAGTTACTTATTTTTGTTATGCTGTTTGAAGAAATCGAGTCTACTTGTAAGTTTGTTTTTTTGCTAATTATTAATCTTAGATTAAGGGATAACTTATTAAAGTCAGCTCAATCAAGAGAACAAAATACTCATTTTGAGTAAGTCTATCATGAATAACTGAGTTTTCTTGCTTAAAGTTTGGTATTTTTGTATAGTTTTAAGATCCAATGGCATTTAGATATTTGCTATCTGGGCTCTAGTCTCTGGGTTACTGATCAGAAGGTTAGGGGTTCAAGCTACCACTGTTGGGCCCTTGAGCAAGGCCCTTAACCCTCTCTGCTCCAGGGGGCACTGTATCACGGCTGACCCTGCGCTCTGACCCCAGCTTCCTAACATGCTGGAGTATGCAAAGAAAACAATTTCACTGTGCTGTAATGTATACGTGACAAATAAAGACTCATTATCATTATTTTCAAGAACTCTTACCAAGTCAGTTTACCAATGCTTACCGCATTGGCAGATTTTGCTTGATTTTAGTACATCTAAACTAGATTTAACTTGCTTGTTCAAGAAAGGTATTTTTTGCAGTGTAAAGAGTGAGTTTAAAACAGCTGCTTAAATGGCTGGAGGCTATGAATGAATGCAGGTTTAAAAGATAGCTATTGTTTTTGCCTCCTGAGTAGGGAGATTGCAGGTTCGAAACCCAGTGATGCCACAGCCATATGTGGCTGGGAGTAATATCCAAAATGGGCTATGCTCCCTGGGTGGAAGGGATGGCATACTCAATCAATCACAGCGACTCTAGACATTCATGCATGTCTGTAAGCTCCTGCATGCATAAAAGAGCAGATAGCACTTTCTTCTTGTGTTACACTGCCCTGTGATGCAGCAGGAGCAACAGTTCGAAAAGGTGCAGCCAGCTGGCTTAACGTGTTTAGGCGGACTGAAAGGAGGCTTTCACTGGAGGAAGTGGAATTTTTCAATGCAATTTTCTCCCTTTTCACTTCTGAGGGTAACCAGATTTTAAAATGCTTTACAGCATGGCTCTGTTCAATTTCAGATCAGAAAGTATTGATTAATTTTCTATAACTGCTATGACTGGAGCTCTTGATGTAACATAAATTATAGCTTTATATTAATGCACTTGTCCTTATAGGTTGTTCTAACTGTAGTAACAGCTCATTCCTAGAGACTTCTCTGGGTTTTGCTTCACACAATCTAATACCGGTGAAGCTTTCTCTTAAGATACATTTATGTAATATTTATGGAAGAAGTCTTGGTTGTCAGCACTTTGTAACAGATAGTAAGTTTTACACCAGCAAGAAGCATCTTTAGGACAGAGAACTTTAAGCTTTCCAGTTGCTCTGTAACGTTACAGGTGGCCTGTTTTTGCCTTATTAACTTAAAAGAATAAAAGAGAGGCTGAATCTGGTTTGTAAAAGTGGAGTGTGCTAAACCTGTTGTCCAAACCAGGTGAGTGAGAGTTCTCGGAGGGTCTAGGTCTCTCAGGCTGGGTTTTAAACTGAGTGACGCTGAATTAATCAGATGGCACTCTGGGAGCATGGACCAGAATGGGGTGAGACAAGGACAGGCACTGCTGATGGTTCTTTTATGATGTGATCGGTCTTTGTTCTACCACACTAGCTAGATCAATTGCATGAGAGCTGGGGTAAAATCAGTCCCCGAGGACTTCACAGTTACATAAAGGAATGTGGCGTGTACATGGATGTGTGTTGTATGTAGCTGTATATCAGTGGTTGTTAATTCTTTGTCTCTAGGTCTGTGTGATGCAGGGATGATGCATGGGGCTATAAAGTTGACAGAGTGTTAGGAGCTCATCCACTTGCGAAATATAAGCATGTGTGTGTGTGTGTGCATAAATGCATAAGCTGCTGACTCAGTAAGTCTCTGTCTCTCTCACTCACTCTTTCTTTTTCTGTCTCCTCTGGGAGTGAATTCTAATCAGAGCTCACATGGGCCACTCTGTGCACTGATGTGTGCAGCTCATGACATCTGCACAAAGTACAGCTAGACACCGCACTAACAAAAGTTCTGTACCTCTGCACCTCTCTCTCTCTCTCTCTCTCATTACCTCAGTATCACCCTCCTGACTTCATTCAGGCCACATGGTCCCAAATGAAACACCACGGGGACATGCTATCCAACGCAAGGGCTAAAAATGTCCACAGAAAAGGAAGCAGGGCATTCATCAATCACAGACACTCGTTTTTTTTTTTTTTTCTTCACAGTGTCTCCTTTCACAGACATGTTCTACTCCCCTGATGCTCCTGATGCTTAATATGACAGCTCTGATGCCTAGCTGCCATTTTACTCTCACTCACTTCATTACAACCACAGAGAGGTGACCTTGCTCCCTGTCTCTTTTTCCTCCATCACTCCTCCACCTTCCCCCTCTCCAGTCCAGTGCCACCATCTCTCTTATCCCCACTGCCACAGTCACTTCACATGCCTTTATTTCTTCACACACACACACACACACACACACACACACACACACACACACACACACACACACACACACACACACACACACACACATATATATATTTCCCATGCCCTGGGTGTTGTGAATGGAGTGTAGAGAGGACTATGATGAGAAGAGAACAGAATAGAAGACAAGAGAAAAGCACAGAAAATAACAGAAGAGAGGACAAGCAAACAGACAAGAACAGAGCAGAAGAGAACAGAGCAGAAGAGAAGAGAGCAGAAACCTACAGATCACAAGAGAACAGTAAAGAAAAAAACAGAGCAGAACAGAGCAGAGAAGAACAGAGAAGAACAGAGCAGAACAGAGAAGAACAGAACCGAGAAAAACAGAGCAGAGCAGAACCGAGAAAAACAGAACCGAGCAGAACCGAGAAAAACAGAGAAAACAGATAAGAACAGAGCAGAACACAGAAGAACAGAGAAGAACAGAGAAGAATAGAGCAGAACAGAGAAGAACAGAGAAGAACAGAGAAGAACAGAGAAGAATAGAGCAGAACAGAGAAGAACAGAGCAGAACAGAGCAGAACAGAGAAGAACAGAGCAGAACATAGAAGAACAGAGAAGAACAGAGAACAGAGAAGAACAGAGAAGAACAGAGAAGAACAGAGAAGAATAGAGCAGAACAGAGAAGAACAGAGAAGAATAGAGCAGAACAGAGAAGAACAGAGAAGAACAGAGAAGAACAGAGAAGAACAGAGCAGAACAGAGAAGAACAGAGAAGAATAGAGCAGAACAGAGAAGAACAGAGCAGAACAGAGAAGAACAGAGAACAGAGAAGAACAGAGCAGAACAGAGAAGAACAGAGAAGAATAGAGCAGAACAGAGAAGAACAGAGCAGAACAGAGAAGAACAGAGAACAGAGAAGAACAGAGCAGAACAGAGAAGAACAGAGAAGAACAGAGAAGAATAGAGCAGAACAGAGAAGAACAGAGCAGAACAGAGAAGAACAGAGCAGAACAGAGAAGAACAGAGAAGAACAGAGAAGAATAGAGCAGAACAGAGAAGAACAGAGCAGAACAGAGAAGAACAGAGAACAGAGAAGAACAGAGCAGAACAGAGAAGAACAGAGCAGAACAGAGAAGAACAGAGAACAGAGAAGAACAGAGAACAGAGAAGAACAGAGCAGAACAGAGAAGAACAGAGCAGAACAGAGAAGAACAGAGAACAGAGAAGAACAGAGAAGAACAGAGCAGAACAGAGCAGAACAGAGAAGAACAGAGCAGAACAGAGAAGAACAGAGCAGAACAGAGCAGTGTACCAGAGACAAATTGAACACATTTTCATGTGCTGATAAAACAGTAGAGAAGGTTATTAACTGAAACTTGATTATAACGGGAGTCTAAGAGCAGTTGTAATAATCAGTAATAATCCAGCCAAAGTTATATTTGCACTTTGTAAATGAAGCTCTAAGTTATCATATTTGTTCTTTTAGAGATAGGAGTTTTTAGAAGGAACATTGGTGGTTATTCTTCATCAGAGTAAACACATACACATGGAGATGCCTCCATTTCAGTGAGAATGCATGTGGACCCCACACAACCTTCACCCAGAATCAGTTTTTACTGTACTGCCCTAGTGTTCAAAAGTTGTATAAAACATAAACAACTTGTTCATCAGCTCCATATCATTCTATGACCTGTGTTGTCACAATATGATGTTCTGAATTTGCATCATATACTTGTGTTGTCGACGGAGTTTAAGAACTGCCCTTCAGACCTCTGTTATAACTGGGTTTTAAATACATTTCTCCATTCTCTTCTTAGTCATTTCTCAGGAAAACTGGGCACTTTGAAATCGTTTTAATTGACTAGGAGATACATATGTGTTCAATACAGATTGTGTGTGTGCATGTGTCTGTGTCTCACACTGACCTGTCTCTCAGACATGACATAGATATAGTTATAGTCCAGCGAGAAGGCCATGTCTCTGAGAATGGGGCTCCTGTCCTTATTGACAGACACTGTCTCGTACTGCACACTGCCATACGGAGGTCCATCCACACGGATCTGAAACAGGACAAGGAAGTAACACACACATACATAAGCAAATATCAACTGGCACACAATAATACAGCAGGGTGATAGCTTCCTTCTTACTGGTATGCTTTGCAAATGATCGGTTATCAGTATGGAAATAACCAACGATTAAATCAGGCTATGAGAGCTTACATGGACATCTCCTTCATTAGTCAGTAAGACATTTAGTTCCACTCAATAAACATCCATTATGGGCAGCAGACACACATACATGTGGCTTGTGTGGGGAGGGTTAACTCGAGGTCAGTCATCTGTCTAGTGGGACTTCACAATGGCAGAATATATGGTGCGTCAATACAGAAAACAATGTAGGAAAACCACACAGCCCTGTCTGGAGGTTTTCTTTCAACCCCATGGAGAACAAAGCCCTATAGAAAACAACCAGAGAAAATATCTTCTGACTGACATTGCATGCTGGAATGATATTTAATGAGACAGTAGGATTGCTGCTAATGTGAAAAAAAAAAAACTCCTGAATGTCCATTTACATAAAATGCCTTGCTTGACAAACATGACTCCCTTACTACAACGGTTACCTTTTAAACGATTGGTGACTGGTTCACGGCTATAAATAAGACATATAAACTGTGGAGAGGTTATGTTTTGTTTCCGAGCGCCACCTCATGTTGCTACATTTTATTAGCGCTACAGACTCTGAACAGATGAGACATCTGTTTTGAACATGAAGCGGAGAATAAACGCATGACTCTGTGTCCACAAGGCATGTCATGACCTAATCGGACCACAACCTAATTCCTTCCTTGAAGAGATAAATCATTTACATAAACTCATGTGAATTTTCTACAGAAACATGGTTCATGGATCACGTAGGGCCTGTTTTTCCATACGTTGATCACTATTGATATAGTACTTTTGAACTGAGTGCACAGTTCAATCTGCTGAAATACTGAAGTTATATATATATATATATATATATATATATATATATATTTACTACAGATTTATGCCTGAAGAAGCAGACCCAGCGCAATGAAATCTGCCCTCTTATTTAGTGAAGGAAAATGTGTTTTAAATCCAAAGCAACTTTTTTTTTCCTCTCTCTTCTAGCAAATCAAATACTACTACATAAAACTACAGTATTTGATGAGGTACAATTTACTGCCTCCTCATTCAAACTCATTCAACCAATCAGCGGTGCCAAATCCAGAATTCATGATGGGTGAAACCTGTTGAGACTCCCACAAAACACAAGTCAAGCCTGATGTATGGTAATTCTCCCTCTACAGCAACATGACCTTGAGCAAAGTCAAGGATAAAACCATCCAGCGCACAGGCTTCAAACAATTCAGCATCACTGCACAACAGAGATATATCATTGTGGATGAGAAAACCATGCTTCTTGAGGAAGGCAGAAGGTCTCCACAGGCTCACAAGTCTCTATCCTGACATTTACGGTATGCCAACGCACAGTCGTTAAAAGTACATACCTTCATTCATAAAGCATGTCACTTTTCTCTTCCCTTTCTGACCTGAGCGTGACCCTGATCTGACCATGTGTGTGATGCACCGATCGTATGTCACAGAGACCTGTGTGTCCACTACACACACAGAGATCACTCAGAGGTACGCTGCATTCAGAGCTAGAAAGCAGTGGTGCATGGTAGCTATGTGATTGTGGTCCTGTGAGCTATAGCTCAGGAGGACGCTGAAAGGGATTGTAGTTGCAGAGGGGAAGAAGTGTGCCGGGTTCACAGAGTGAGAAATGATGTAAAAGTCTATTTAACCAGAAAGCACAAAAACACCCACACACACACACATTTATAAACACACAGACATCCTCAAGTATTGTTGGTTCCACGTAATACTCTAATCCTAAAGGCAAATTCAAATCAAAAGCAAATCTGAAAAATTGTTCATCCATGCTTTTGACAGAATAAAGATCCGTGATGGGAAAACACTGAATTCATTAGCTAGTAAAAGCTCTGACGTGCTCATGTTTCAGTTGCCCAGTAACCTACATGCTAACGTCATTTAGAGGGTAACGTAATTGAACCCAAGCTAGTTATCTAATTAAATGCATTAAGGCTGACTAATGAGAATACGTGAAGACTAAAATTCATAGGGAGATTGATCCTATGTACTGTACATCCTCATCCTGTCCTCAAAACGCCCTTGATATTTGCAGCGTCTTTATTTTCGCTTGACATATTAGTAGCACAGGAGAATGACAGTTTCGTTCTGCAAACCACCTTTGTATAATTTGCTCAGGTTCCACATCCCTGTGTATTTCTGATTCATCAAAATGTTTCTGAATCTGTTCCTGATCATTTATTTATTTAGAGCATTTGACAGACAACCTTTATTCAGAGCGAATCATGATATTTAATCTTTTTTCTCCCTCTCCCCTTCTGTCGAGCCCCACACGAATTTATGGAGATACTAGAGATCCAGATCCTTTCTGCCTCTGGATGGAGCTCAAATCTTCTCTAATTCCAGACTGCTGGGACTACGGCTGCTCCTAACGCCATACAGACTTCATATAAATCCATAATGAACTTTTTCACAATATCTGTTGTTACTCAGATGAGGACGGGTTCCCTTCTGAGTCGGGTTCCTCTCAAGGTTTCTTCCTCTTAAAACATCTTAGGGAGTTTTTCCTTGCCACCGTCGCCACTCAGTGGCTTGCTCAGTTGGGATAAATTCACACCTTTAATATCTGTATACCGTGTTGATATTTCTGTAAAGCCGCTTTGAGACAATGTCTATTATAAAAAGCGCTATACAAATAAAATTGAATTGAATTGAATTATCATTTTTTTTCTTTTTTTAAACAAATAAGCAGTTGAGGGTGAAGGGCACAGTCGTGGCAAGATGCCAGTGCTAGGAATTGAACTCACGACCTTCCAATACAGAATTTTACCCACTGAGCTACCACTTCCTAGTTAGCATACTGTAGTTCTCACTGATAAGCAGAACGCATCCACGGTTGAGCGTGTGCACGTCACGACATCACGAAATGTACACATCAAGTAAAAAATGTTTAGTGAAAGTCAGTAAGGTGTTTTTTTTTTTTTATGATAGGTAGATTGTTAAATGTTAAGTGATTGTTAACCACTTTCTCAAATGTCTACTAACTATTAATCGCCCCTACTAAGCCTACTTATCCGCCGCAGATGAATAAAAATTCAGTAGTCTGCTTTAATGTAATCTGCTTCTTCAGACGCACAAGCCTCTGATTTGTTCACCGCTGAAAGATATTTCCATTTGAACCATTTTTTTTCAGTCTACACCAGCTCTATGAGATGCTGACTTAAAAAATTCAAGTCCTGCTGTTGTTGTTTTTTTTGTCCCATGTTAGTCCTTCCTTTTTCCTTAACTTGCACATGTGAGGACGTGAGGAAGTGGCCAAGGAAATGAATAACACACTTCCACGTGCTATACAATGTGAAATAAAGCATGGTTGTACGGTGATGCCACTCATTTAACACAGGAAATGTGAATCAACGCGAATATTCCGTTTGTTTACAACGGCTAAGACAATGGTTATGTTTACATGCACCGATTGCAGATCTGTTTATATGTACCCTAAACACTGCATTCATTTATATGTGCATTATATGTATTCCGAACAAAACTTCTGCGCGAGTGCACAGCGTACACCATCTGTCGTCATGCCAACCATACAGTATCAGAGAAAGAAAGCCATGGGCATGACACCAAATGACCTAATAGGATTTTTTTTTTTTGCTTTGTTGACATATACATAATTGTGCCCTGCGATGGACTGTCACCCTGTCCAGGGTGTACCCCGCCTTGTGCCCGATGCTCCTTGGGATAGACTCCAGGTTTCCTCGTGACTCTGAAGGAAAGGATAAGCGGTGTAGAAGATGGATAGATGGATGGATGGACATATACATATACATATACATATTATATATGTCGGCAATGTTTTTTTTTTTGTTTTTTTTTCCAAAATCCTACTCACTTTACTCGGACAACAAAGAAAACTACAAGCAACATCCTGTGTGTCTTCACCACATTACACTTATGCCTATTCCACCTCCAATAACCTGCCAACTCCACATGAAGGTACCAAGTCAAGATTGGTGGGAGAGAGTTGTCCTTAAGGAGTTTACAGACGTGGAATGAAAACAGAATTTTCCAATGACGTGGCATTCTTTTTTTTTTTTGCTTTATGTTGTGTTATGAAAGAACACATGAGCTCTTCACAATGTACGCACCACTGCACTGCACATGTGCACAAGGTATTTTTGAATCTGATTGAGAGAAAATAATAGGATTCAAACCTTTAATTGTTTTCCTTTCGATCGGATTAGAAAAGGAACAAACCCCCCCTTATAATCAGATCCAAATGAGTGCTTACGTGAAGGCTTTTCGGTCCGATTGAGCCGTCAGTCGGATTACTATCGGATTATTTGGTTGCATGTAAACGTAGCCACCGTCTCATGTTACATTTTTGAGTGAACGGTGTTGTAATTACAGCTGGCCTCACTCTAACTGTCCTCACACCACATGTTATGCTGACCGTGGTGAATGTATACGTACTAGTTTGGCTTGATGAAAGTGCCCTGTTCTGTATTCCCACAAAACTGTCTGAGGAGCAGACAAAAGATCTTTTATGCTATGACTTCTCTGACGCAGACATGCTGCTTATGTGTTAAATCTCTCTCTATTTCCTGTCCAAACTTGTTTTTTATTTAATGCAACAATTTATCCTCAATCTCAAACCAGATTTGTGGTTACATTTTATTTATTTATTTATTTATTTGCTTTTTCTAGTCTTGCATTTGTGAGCTGCTTCTCTCTCTCTCTCTCTCTCTCTCTCTCTCTCTCTCTCTCTCTCTCTCTCACTTGCTCTCTCCAAAGCCTAAAAATTGCAGCCTTTTCCAGCTGGTTTTTACATTACGGTGCTGCCACTAGAGAACTACAGGATGTATAAAACACATTGTATTATGCACAGCCAAGTTTCACTTCATCTGTATGTAAAACACTGGACAGTGTATGAATGTCCAAGACACACACACACACACACACACACACACACACACACACACACACACACACACACACACACACACACACACACACACACACATATCCATTGTAAAGGGCATGTTATGCAGACTTCACTAAGCATTTCTCATCTCACCTTCATCTCCCCTTCTTTCTGCTCAGTCTCTTGCCTTTAATTATTCACACACTCCTTACTGATTGTTCCTCCAGACTGAACTGGAGTATAAAAGAAAGCAAAGATTTGTTTGCATGCTCTCTTACTTTCGTCAGGGCTATTTTGTCTGTCTGTTCTGTTTTATGATCGAACTCTAGTTTCAAGGCTAGTGGGTGGTCTAGCACACAGTATGATTCCCGAATTGTTTCTGAATGAATCTACATGCAATTTTGGTCCACTTGCATGTGTATAGAAAAACAAGTGTGTGGGTGTGTGTGTGTTATGTCTAACAATAATATGCAAAGTCAAAGTGTCTTTGGCAACATGGGCTCCACGTCAACCCCCTGGCTGGTTTCTGCGCTTTATTCTGAGCACATCTACGTTTACAGAATTCTCCAGTTCTGCCGTGGACTTGCTATCAAAGCAAAATGCCTCTCTCACTCCCGTCCATACTCTCTCAGTCCCTCCCTTCCTCACACTCCCTCTGAGGCTGAGTACTGTTTCAATGCTCAGGGTGCGTGGATGTGAAGTGACATGAGCCACTTGAAGGCCACGGTTGTAACACGCACATTATGGAAGATGCTATTGTAGTACAGCAGGAAGAACAAAAGAGTCTGTTTGAAACCATCAGAGAGAAAGAGAGAGTGGGAGAGAAAGAGAACATTCGCTGGCACCTGAATTCTTCAAACTGACATAGGTGATGGATTAGATGTGTAATCCAGGCAGACCAGGACTTGGGGGAAAAAACTGTTTCTGCAGAAGTGAATGAGACCGCCACGGAGAGAGCGATGGGGTGCAAGGGAAGGCTGCAGAAGTTGAAATTGCCTTGTTCTGTCCATTAATAAACACAGCCAAAAAGAAAATCTACTGTGTGTTCAAAGAGCCATATGCACACACAGAGGTCTGAATGAACAATATGAGGTGATTTGTGTCTTATGCATGTGACAGTGAGTTGTTAGTGTCTTATGACACTATGTCTAGCTGAACTAATAGAAGCATGTTCCAGTTAAGAATAATACATAACATCAGCACTTGATAGATTACAGGAAGAAACCTCCTCTTTCCTCACAAATCTGACATGGATCTGATTATACAGCATGGTCAATAAAGCTTTCTTTAACTAGAATTGATTGAACTGATGTTGAGGTTGAATTCATGAGGAAACAATCATGACTCTGTAGATCATGACTACCAGCAGGATCGTGCCACTATTGATATACAGGGATTAAACAGTCCCTCTAGGGTTTAGCGATTTTGCGATGGCGGAAATTAACACAAAATCAAGGAAACGCTGCAGTATTTGTAGGAGCTTACAATTTAATTTCTGCAGATTTGGGCCAAGACACATCATGTGACATCATCATGACAACGTGCATTCAGCCAAAGCCCTCTTCGATTCATCTGCATTGAACGTGAGTACAGCTAAAAGGTCTTGTTTACCATCTAACCTCACTGCGAAAGACAAATTGCACAAAACGATTTCGTGCAATTGCAATTTCACCAATCCAAGTCGTTTCCCACAAAAAAAACCCTCAAAGCACTCCACAAATTGCATCGCGATTTCACAGCAAAATCACTCTGTGAAATCCTGTACGGACTTCTTAATGTAAGCTCCGGCCAATAACATAATACCTAGGCCAGGTTTCTTCAACTTTTCGGACGCAGAGTATTTCAGTGGATCAAAATGAGCATTGGACAGGGTACGGATCTGTCGCAGGGCACAATCACATACACACTCACACACCCATTCATACACTACGGACACGCCAATCAGCCTACCATGCATGTCCCTACCACGCAGGGACACGGTGGGAATCGAACCCCCGACCCTGGAGGTGTGAGGCGAACGTGCTAACCACTAAGCTACTGTGTGCCCCAAAACCAAGTGATGTATGAAAAAACTGTAAAAAAAAAAAAAACCTGTCTGTAGTTCAGCGAGTCCAGTTTTTGTTGGGTTCTTGTGTTTCTTAGTTTGTTTGTTTTAAACACGAACCTTCTGTAGCAGATCTTCTGTTGTGACCAATCACATGAGCATTCACAGACTTTTATACAGTATATTTATCATCTCATTTACCTTCCCTGGTCTGATTAGTGAAAGTTGAAGAATGATTACAGCTGATTGAACAGAAATACTTTATTCACCTTGCTTCAAAACAGATGTTTCTTCTATTCGGAGTTGATGATGTTAGTCAAAAGTGGTAACGTGAATCACTGGTGAGAAACAAAGCATATCCCCTTCAAATTGATGTCTTATTTATAGCCGTAAATTAATCACTAATGGTTCGGCATTAAAAGGTAATTGTTGTCGCTATTCATTCATGTTAGTTGCTTACCCATTTTAATTTATTAATTTATCTGGGAGGTTTAGTGGAGGAGTGCGTAACTCGAGTGCAGGAATGTGATGAGGTGTTCTCTATCAGTTCTGCTTGTCTGCTTCTGCATGCACAGTTGTCATTCTGTCACCTAGATGACACCTATCTGGTGACAAGTAGTTAGCAGCAGGAGAAACAGACCGGGCTTACTATGCGTGTTAACCCCACAGGCTTCTGTTTTAACCCATCCTGAGCAGGATGAGCAGATTACATTTGACCCTGTTAGGGTTTGCTGTTTAGAGGAATTCCTGAGGCGTGAAGTAATTAGTGTCTGTTACTATGTGTTGCATGAACGGACTCTCTCTCTATCTCTATCTCTATCTCTCTCTCTCTCTCTCTCTCTCTCTCTCTCTCTCTCTCTCTCTCTCTCTCTCTCCCCTGAATCAGCCAGATAAATCAAGAGTGAATGTGCGTGAATGTGAGTGAATGTGAATCAACACACATCAACACAGTTAAAATGGATTACAGCAGATTGGAGATAGACCACCAGAGGGATTACACCATCAATCTGAGATGAAAAGGACTCTCTCTCTCTCACTCACACACTTTCTTCCACACTATATTCATGCACACTCGTAGACAAGGTACCGCACTGTGTATGATTCCCGCTGAGCTCTCAGCAGGTCTGAGAGATACCCTTCTCAAGCTCATGGTTTACACACTTTAAGTTTACCCCCTTCACTGGAATCTCCATTGGAGTGCTGAATAAATATATTATAATCCTGACTGACTATATGCTAGAACCGAACATAAAGTGTCCATCAGCTGTCTTGATAAAAAGATCTAAACAAGAGTATTGACTCTGTGTTGTACTGATGAGTTCTGTGTTATCACATACTGAGTGGTCGTTTAGCCTAGCTTACCGCTCAGCCTAATAAGAGTCGCAGTATAGTTAAGACCTCGTACAGTCCAAAGCCGAAAGAAACAGCACACATCATATATCATCTCAATATTCCACACACAAACTTGAAATTCTATGAAATCTGCTGCAGCCAGACATTTTCTGCCTTTATAGAATGGTTACAACGCTTTGTGAGACCTGTTTCACGAAGTGACTCGAACAAACTCCGAGTTGCAGAGTAAATGTATTTTTATAGGCTCAAATAGGAGAATAAACGGACTGCAAACATATATTAGCAATTACCAACTTATTTCATGTAATTTCATTTCATATAAATGCACATTTGTTTCAAAAATGAAATACTAATCAAATAAATATCAATTTGTGAAATATATTAGGACAGGAATAATGCCACTGCATGAAATGTAGGGTTACCACTCAAAAAGAACTGCAAAGCAACACATACAGTTTGCGGTACAGTAAGAGCGTCTCTTCGGCGTGTCAGAAATTTTAATGCGCCGCTCAAGAAGCCGGCAGAAATAAACCATCTGCCAAACATGCATATCTTTCATACAGATGGTCATCGGGAAAGGCCAACACAAAAACACTAAAGGGTTAACTTTGATTCGTCGGATTTCTCTCACTTTGCTCACAGCTGATTGGTCCAGTTTGGGTTTGAGTTTTCTTACTCAGAATAAAACCCGCTCTGGAGCAGGGTAACCATGGAACGTAAGTTACCATGGAGATGAAACCCGCTAAAAACTAATCTACCTGGTTGAGACTGAAAAACCAGAGTTTGCTCAAACTAACCTGGGTAGCCACTGAAACCGGCTTCATGGGTGATTCTTATGCATTGTTTCTGAGGCAGTCTACCTACACACTTATTACCAAATGAAATGGAGAGAAAATAACTTTTTGAACACTGGACGGGTCACTGTCTGAAAGTCAAATCAAATTCAGTTCACAGACTAATAAATTTCAACACGTTTCCCTGCGCAGAGAAAAACAACCAGAAAACATATTTGCTTAAAACTTGCCTGAGGAAGACTGGTGGAACAATCTATAAATGTTTTACAAATGCAAAAACGTAACAGGGGGGGTATGGTGGCTTAGTGGTTAGCATGCTTGTCTTGCACCTCCAGGGTTCGATTCCTGCCTCTGCCCTATGTGTATGGAGTTTGCATGTTCTCCTCGTGCTTTGGGGGTTTTCTCCAGGTACTAAGGTTTCCTTCCCCAGTCCAAAGACATGCATTGTAGGCTGATTGGCATCTCTAAATTATTTGTAGTGTGTGAATGGGTGTGTGAACGTGTGTGATTATGCGAACGGTTGGCACCCCATCCAGGGTTGCCTTGTATGCCGAGTCCCCTGTCATAGAATCCAGGGTCCTCTGTGACCCCGTGTAGTATAAGGTACAGAAAATGGATGGATAGACTATGTAGCACACATTACAAACTACAACCACCGTACTCTAAAAATAAAAGCTCAAGGATGAGACTGACATGAGAGAAATTCTTACCAAAGCTTTTATCTAACTTTCAAACACCACAGCAATGCAGTACAAACACACTTGACCTTTCCTAACCTCCATGTTCTTTCAGCTACACTGACTATACTACAATCCATTCTTCATTCTGATACAGTAATACTCTGAAAGGACAATTTACCAATGAGGCCTTCAAGAAAGTGTATATTATAAAAAAATATGTAAGTATGCATTGTCAGTTTGGGAAAAACCCATCAGATGCCACTGTGGCTGAATTCTGGTAAGCAGAAGAAAAAAAAAAGGTTTTGGTCAAAATTGGGCTTTTCAGTCTATAACAAAAAAAAATGTGGAAATGTTTTTATTTACTTTTCATCTTTGCTTATGCAAGTCTTTAGAATCACTACCTTTTAACTTTGGGTAGTAACTAGAGTGAAAAATGCTATAACTTTGCTTGTGGTTGAGAACAAAAAGGGAAATACTGTATATTTTTAGTTCAGAAAAGTTTTCAGAATTATCAATAGCAGAAAACGTCAAAATTTAACCATTTGAAGGGTTTTCCAGGGCCATACAGGGAAACACATTGACATTGTACATGGTAAATACCCGTATATAATCCAGATGCAGTTGATAAAGACTGGAGTATACTCCACTTGGTTTTTACTAATATTGGCTGCTTGGGGAACAACACATTTGTGAGGGACAAAAGAATGGATGCTTCAATGTGTGTGTGTGTGTGTGTGTGTGTGTGTGTGTGTGTGTGTGTGTGTGTGTGTGTGTGTGTGTGTGTGTTTTTTTGCTCATATAAATGCAAAGTTCATACTTTAGTATTGTTTAGCCTTCCCTAGATTTAAAAAAAAAAAAAAAAAAATCCCACGAATGCAAAATCATATGTAAATATGAACACACATGCACATCGCATACATGAATCGCATCAATGTGCAAATAGCCACATCTGAAAATCCAAATTAAGCCCTCAATGTGCACACACTGTGAACCTATTATGAATGCTCAATTAAAATATTGCGTAGCTAATTGGATAATTAACTCCTACATACATTTAAAGCTGAACTCAACGTTTACTGTTTGAAGTGTATCAGTGAGGCTCATTTTAGTGTGAGGATTTTAGGTGAAGAAAGCCGTGTTACTATACCCACACGTACATACTGTGTATTATCAGAAGTAGCCTGTACAAGGTAATGGTTTATTAATGTACACAAATCAATACACACCATTTCCAGGAACTGGCAGGTGGAAAAAAAATGAAGATTTAATCTATGTTCTTAGATTGGGATTAAATCTATTAGCGAACAATCAGGAAATCATCCATCTATTCTAGTGGAGGTGTATGAAATAGCTAGGCAAGACTTAGTGACTTCGTAGGTGGATGTCACATACCTCATTAATATTTCATCTATATTAAGTGCCTGACACCCTGCAGCTAAAGAACTCATGACATCCCTATTAAAAGAATTTCCCATAGTGACCCTCTGCGCCTCTGTCCCACGTGTAGGAGATGTGTTATTATGGATCCCATTGCAGTTCTGGGCAGAGGACTCTGACACATTTAAGTGTCAAATCGAACACTCTGCAGTATTGGCAAATCATCCCGCTTTAAATACCACTAATGCAATTTTGATGCCCTTTGTAAATAATTTAATGAGTAAAAAGTTATTTCTTTTTAAGTTTGAATTTTAAAAAATGTCAGGAGATAAATACGTAAGTGTACCAGAACTTCTTTTAGATGTTCATGCATAATCTTATTTAAACCAGGCTATGCACTGAAATGTTGTTTTACTGGGTGACAGCTATTATATATTTATAGCATATCTCATAGGAGAAAAATTCTCAATGAATTAAAAAAAAAATGGAATGAAAATGTATCAAATGTTTTTATGCCTTCAAAGACTACTATCAATTGTACTGATATTTTAAAAACACCATTCTATATCGAATGTCATGGCCTGTTCCCTAGGGTGGGGAGGATGAAGGCTAACACGTGCTTCTTCTGAGGCACATGAAACCAGCTTTTGACCCTCTTCTGCATGCATGAACTCACAGATGGCTATGATTGGCTAGTGTCCCTGTGATTGATAGGGGAAAGAGAGTAGGCCACCTCTCCCACTCAGAACACATGGCCAATTTCACTCTCTTGGAGTTCCAGCCATGGCATCATCAGGATTCGATCTCAGGATGATAGGGCAAATTCTTTTCAACCAACCACTCGGGGGCCCCCATGTTACTCTTTTTTATCTTTACAACACGGGTGCAGAGACAAAATCCTGAATAAGTACTGTGAAGCAATTTGAACGTCAGTAATATCTTTCTTTCTTTTTTTTTTTCTTTTTGTAACCCTGCAGTTTTGTAGTGCTTATATGCAGTCAAGTAAATATAGAGCTGTGTTAAAACAGCAGACTCAGCCCAAGTCTCGAGTAACCCCTGCTGAACTTTTTGGTATTTGGTGTTTTTTTTCCCTCTGCCTAATTGGCCTAAATGTCCCACTTTAGGATTTACTAGGAGGCCACATTCCTCTGTCCTGCTTTTTTTGAGTATCCTTTCCTCCTGCAGTCTGAACCGCAGAGCTGTGTAAAGCAATTCAGAAGGGGAAAACAGCAGCTTTTTTTTACCCTTTCCTTTTGTTTAGGTTGGCTCGTTATACATTTTTCCACCATCAGAATTAAAACAACACTTGGATCAAATGTATTAATCATTTAAAAATGACCCTTATATTACATAAATGATATGAATGTGATTTTCAGTACAGCTGAAGTCAAATAAATAAATAAATAAATAATAATGAAAAAGAAGCTCACAGTAAAAGTAAACTATAAGGAGTATTCTCAGGAATGTGAAGGGCATTTGTGCGTCTATAATATATATTAAATGTTAAATGTTAATAATATTACATTTTAAATATTTATAATAGTGAATGCTAGGATATACAGTGGGGTCCAAAAGTCTAAGACCACTAGTGAAAATGCTTCTATTTTGCATTCTTTACTGATTTAAAGAATATAAATTTCATTACAAATTATATTATTGACAACAACTTGAGTGAAAAGTAGAATCCTTATAATATTTACACGAATTTCAGAGTTTCTTAGTAATTGGTGTGTGCCCTATTTTGCGTTAATGACACTGTGCACTTGAGCTGGCATGGACTCCACAACCTTATGATCCATTTTAGATCAAACCTATCAGAGTGAACACATTGCTACAGTAGAAGAGATTGGGCATGAGGAAAATCTGACCTTTTGTACAAAGCAGTTAACATGGTCAATATCACAAATTTGCTTACTGTGTAAACAGGGACCTGGAAACAGTGCAGAATCTTGAATATTAAATATTCAAGATGTTGAACATTTACTTTCTTTGCTTTAAATATTTCAAAATTCGAAATCCTTCTGTTTACTTCCAATTTTAAATATTTATTTTCAGATTTTCAGTGTGGTCTCAGACCTACAGTGGACTCCACTGTATTTGCTCCAGTCCACCATTTTGGTGCCATTCTGAACCCACTGAGGTCAGGACCCAGACTCTCATGGGTATATTAAAACAGCGATCTGTCAAAGTGATCTTCTGAAGGTACTAGAGAGCTGTCAGGATGTTTACACTTGGGATTAACGAACTTGCTAACTTTGCAAGGCTAAGGAATATAAACACATAGAACAACAACCTCACTGATTTGGGCTTATAAACTAGAAGTGTCTCAGAAACTTCAAAACTCCAAGAGCAAATAAACTTCCACATTGTTTCTTCTAGAGTGTTTTTACAGACCAACAGTCTGCTTAGTAAGAAATATTTCAGTGTGGTAGTTCTATTTTATGTGTATGCAATTGTTCTATTTAATGGATATGAACTACACCGTAAGCCACATTATAATCTCTGTGTCAGCAATATCTAAAGTCACAACCGCTTCCCCAACTACCCACATCACCCGCCAATATCTAAAATAAGTCCCTCAAGTTGAGGTTAGAACTGGCAAATGAGTCTTTTAGAGTTGGAGAGAGGCACAGCTTAATGGGGTTTGGGGGATCAAAAACTATCAAAGGAGTGAGAGGAAACCAAATAAGCAAGAAAGCTAGAACATAATCAATGGTGACTGCACAGAGCCTCTCAGAAGTGCTGCATCTATAATTAGCGGCACTCCATCAGGCGACTTCAGAAAGACCTGCAGGGAGGAAATTCAGCAATACACAAGATAATGTCGCTCTTCTCCAAGTAATTGCTTAAAATGGACTCTAATGTGAAGGATATCCAGAGGACAGCCTAACCTACCAATATAAACAATGACTTTCACACATACAGAACTGCAACCTGGAACTGATCAAGATGCAGTCTGCTGTCTACAATAGTTGACTAAATTTGTTTAACTTAAATGTGTTTTGTTAGCTAAATGTCACATGGCATTTTAACCATGTGGAATAAACATATAGTTTGGCCATAAAACTAGACCTAGCCTAACAGGCCACATACAGCTACCTGCTCTTTCTCCTAAGGATCAGCTCGTTAACAGCTAGCTTAGCTAACCAATGATGTTATAACGCAAGAAATTTTAGCAACCTACTATCTATAGTTAAGAAAGCAATGAAGAAAGTCAAAACACTAGCAATTAACTTCTAAGTGCTGTTAATGATAGTTATTTAGCTACTATAAAAAAGGTCTCGATATATTAATTTTACAAGAAACAAGGGTGGACAAATGATATATTCATTAGCTAGACCACTGGGCAAGTGAAAGCTTCAGTGTGCTACAAGTCCCATGTTTGGTTGCCCAGAAACCTAATAGACTAGGTTAAAAAGTGGCAGCTAACATACATGTTATAACATAGTCAGCTAATAAGCTAGTTAAGACTAGCTTAAGTTACAGACTAAGGGAAACAAATAAGTATATGAATTCCTGGGGACTGTGTTGTCATAGTTGTTAGTGCAGCACATGTTTGTAACTTGACAAGAAGTTAAGTCATTGGTGAACATTTCAGCTAGGAGCTGTGATGTTTTCTACTTGCATCAAAAGTAAAAGTGTTATTTCAGTCTGGCATCTTTACTGTCTCTTGACATGTTTAACTGTGAGGTGACGTATTGTTTGGGTTGTGCTAACAGGAGAGTTAAATATATATATATATATATATATATATATATATATATATATATATATATATATATATATATATATATATATATATATAAATGCTTTGCACTGAACTTTATTTTGCCTGGCCTCGCCAGTGTTTCCGCATACCCTGGATTCAGAAGCACACACTAGAGCACTGGAGTATGAAACACCACTTTACAGTACATTAAGGATAAACGTACA
Source organism: Ictalurus punctatus (assembly GCF_001660625.3). NCBI lineage: Eukaryota > Metazoa > Chordata > Actinopteri > Siluriformes > Ictaluridae > Ictalurus > Ictalurus punctatus. The sequence goes on along the minus strand of NC_030430.2, from coordinate 1,241,442 downwards.
CACCAAACAGCATCAATAGTAGACCAGAAGTAGGGTCTGTTTTATTATTTTATTAAGGTTAGAGGCTCTCACCATTTTCAGGGCTCCCCATCTGATTTGTTTCTTGCTGCAGCCTTGAACTGACTCTAGGCCTCTGTCAACCTTATTCAAAACATCAAAAGTGGGTAACTTTAATGGCTTGTGAGCTGCCTTTTAGGAAAAAGAGGGTGAAGGTCTTCAGAGTTAAGAAGTTATGTTTATCTGGAGGCCAGGCGAATTTCAGGGACAGGAAAAGGCACAGCAATACTGGCTGTCAGATTTGATATTATTGTAGATTTGAAGCACTACTACAAAAACATAAACAGCACCATTAAATGTTTAAAATCACTGCCATATGAGAGTGGATTTGAAAATAATTACATACGTTTATTCACCAAGTCTCACTAAAGGACCATTGATTTTGTAACAAAGTTTTGTGCTTTCAGCAGCTGTTAAAGTCCACTGAGCATCCCCTACTGTAAGCAAAATCAATTTAGTGAAATCAGGTTACCCTCAATCTCCTGTCCATATTGCGTTTTAGCTTATTGGGTATATAAGGCAGTGAGCAAGCTTGTTGGGACTTGACAGATGTACTTCACTGCTTTATCACACTGACAATCTGTGGCATCTTCATCAAACAGACATTAGCAAGAGCAATTGCTGGCACTTCCCACAGCAGCCTGTTAAGCTCAGACAGACGGCATGAAAGAGGGAAGGATGAGCGAGAGTGGGAGGGAGCGAGTGAGCGAGGCAAGAGGGTGAAAGAAATGGAGGACGGGAGAGAGACGATGGGATGAGAGTGTTGAATGTTGGTTTGTCAACAGTGAGAGAAGGATCGAGGAAGAGGAGCTAGAGAGGATTCAACATTCAACTTGCTATTGTTAAACTGGACTGAATGACTGATTCCCATTCCTTATAATACTTTGACTAGTTCTATTAGTCTCGCTGTGACCACCCATGCCCACCCCTCCTCTCTTTGTCGTTCTCTCTCGCCTTATTCATTTCAGTGGCTTGCTTTCCATTCTTCTTTCTGATAAGGTCACTCACTTCCAGATTCTGTTCCCTTACACTGCACTTGCAATTAGGTTTCCATCCTTCCTTTCTCTCACCCAGCAGGGAGTAATAATGGCCTATAAGGGGCTAAGCTCCCCTCCACCTCTGCCATTCCTCTCTAGCTTTCCATCACTGCCGCTGCATGGCCTGGTAGATATTTAAAGAGTTAGATTGCAATCTGAACTCCACATATGAGTTGGCTTTGGGCCAAACATCGTGGCCCTTGATCTACTATTGTACACCGAACAGCACTACAAGACCTCAGAAGCGATCGGAAGTGCATACAGAGGAATACTGCGCTCATGCACATTTGTGTCTGTCTGTCTCACTGGCTTTAAAGATACTTTAACAAATCCATTCATGTCGAACAAAAGTTTAAATACAAATGAAACATTGGAGGTTTATCTGGACAGATATACTCAACAGCATGCACGATTTGGGTTATTCCCAAATGACCTAAACCTAGTCAATATTTCCCTCAATATCTCACAATGCCTCCTAGCTAAAACTGCTATCCAATGAACTTTTCAGGCAGTGCCAGTGTAGGAGGCTGTGAGCAGCACTCTCAGATGAAAAGCGCTAGCAATAAATCAGCTTTACGGCCACCTACAGTATGGGGAAGGCTCCTAAAAGATTCTGATTATGGAGCTCACATATCACTCCATACTACTATGCTGAAATCTATGTATGGTCACACAACTCCGAAAGTGTGAACATGAATGGTGAAGGCACTAGAAGGAAGAGGAGAGGGAAGAAAAGAGAGGCAGTGTGAGAAGTGGAAAAAAGTGTGATTGTACAAAAAAAAAAAAGTGTGATAAGGACCATGGAAATTGAGACGCAGGAAAGAACAGTGGGGGGAAAAGAGTAAAGGTGTCATGGAAGGAAAGCTAGATATAGATAGACAAAGCAATAAAGTGTGCGTGTGTGTGTGTGTGTGTGCGCTGCTTTATTCATTGAACTGAACTGGCCATCAGATAGCACACATAAACACACACAGACTAAGGGAACATGTTTGACCCGGAATGGCTGCTGCTCTAGTTCACTGTTATCATTACACCCACTTTCCTTTTTTATACTCCGCCAACTCCAACAATTGTACTTGCCTCGGGAGCTACACACTGTCACTGTCGTGTCTCTCCATCCTTCCCTTCACCAGCGCTAACCAGCATTATCCTGCTTCTGACTGACCTTAGAGATACTTATTTATAATGAGTGTTCGGGCCGCTCTCTCTCTCTCTCTCTCTCTCTCTCTCTCTCTCTCTCTGCCTGTCTTTCTCTCTTATACCCAACCAAACACATATACCTGCAGTGTATACCAATACGTGTGTTAATAATAATCGTCATCATCATCATCAACATTATATATTCATCTTAAGGCACAATATACACAAACTTCTACAAATTCTCATGCAAATACTCAGAAAAAATCACAAAGATATGTCATATGTCATTTTGACAGTTAGGAAATGTACTTATAATGTTTCATTATTTAATTGTATTTTTGTTTCATTATTCATTCATTAAGTAAGAAATAATACACGTCAGGCTGGAAGAAGAAGAAGTAATGCTGTGATGTTGTAACCATCCCCAAATTGTACATCCTGAAATGTTTTATTTCTGGTATGCCGCAATAATGTGTCAACAATTACAGTTTTAACTTATCAATGAAATCCTTTTTTTTATTATTATTATTATTTTTTTACCATGTATAATTATATTTGATGCTGTGGAACATCCATGAGACAAGTTAGCGCTCATCCTCCCCGTACATAGCCGCTATAAATAACCTATAATAATCCCTCACCTTCCTCTTTTCTCTCAGCCCCAGCCTTGTTTCCTGTCCGGAAGATTTTCCTGAGGTGGAAAACTTACTATTACAAAAGTGCTGACCCAAAGACTCCTTGAATGCGTGTTAAATAAATGTCTCACAAAATCAGCATTTCTTTTTTTAAATAACAAAGTCCAACAAAAGAATCCATTTATTATTAGCCTCACTCACCTAAACTAGCCTAAACTCACAGCAATAAATATAAAGACATGTAAATCCTATATAGCACAGACAAACAAACAAACAAACAAACACACACACACACACACACACACACACACACACACACACACACGAGCACCAATAGTGACACATGCTGCTACACACACAGATAAATTGTAACAGATTGCCACCACTTTAAAAGATCAATAAGTGAGCAGGCAGACGGAAATTTGCTATAAAGGAAAGATGATCACTAGCACTGGTTATCCTGCATGAAGGGCGTGTAGGTTTGGATAAGATTTGATCAAATTTGAGAAGGTCTCAAATTGTCCCTGAATACCCCTACATCTTATGGAGTCAGTGACCACACATTCAATTCATTTCAGCAGGATTTTTATACTGTCTCGCCTCCTCATGGGTCGGTACGCACCACCCAGCATGTCATATGTAACGTAAGGCCACTATTATTATTTTTACAAGACTTGGAAACGTCCGAACCAACCAGGTGGCAACTTGGCTCTACGAGCTCTCTAGCTACACCATGAGGTGGTACAGACCACACTTACATGATGGCCCCGGAATTATCTTCAGGACAAAAGTGTGACAGGAAGGGAGGTGATGGGAAGCCGGGGGCATGTGGAGAAAAGAACCGGGACAAATGGCTGCCTAGCCAAGCATGACTATCCCCTGATGAAAGACAGCAAGCAGGCGAGTGTTCCTCTATTTCTCTCAGCACCTCTCAAGGCTCAAATGAAAAATCGGGAATGCAGGAAGCACCAAAGGAAGAGAGGAGAGGAGTGAGGCAAGACAGGAAGGAAATACCTCAAGTGTCATTATAATCGAATAACAAGGATTAGTTTACACTATGACTGAACCTGGGCAGCATAATAATATTAATAATAATAATAATAATAATAATAATAATAATAATAATAATAATAATAATACAAGTCTTCATAGATTGGGGAAATCAACATTTTTTAGCAAAATGTCTTCGGGGGTTCGATTCCCACCGTGGCCCTGTGTGTGTGGAGTTCGCGTGTTCTCCCCGTGCTGCGGGGGTTTCCTCCGGGTACTCCGGTTTCCTCCCCCAGTCCAAAGACATGCATGGTAGGCTGATTGGCTTGTCTAAAGTGTCCGTAGTGTATGAATGGGTGTGTGAGTGTGTATATGATTGTGCCCTGCGATGTATTGGCACCCTGTCCAGGGTGTACCCCGCCTCGTGCCCCGTGCTCCCTGGGATGGGCTCCAGGTTCCCCGTGACCCTGAAAAGTATAAGCGGTATAGAAGATGGTTGGATGGATGTTTTTCAGATAGCCTTTAAGACACTCTTGATAAACTTATTAACAAATTCAAAAAGACTGGAAGTGTTGCGGACCGAGTGAAAAGTGGACGTCCACGAACATCCACAACCGATGTGCTGCTGGAACACACAGACAGCCTGTACTACTACATAATGCGTTATTCATAAAAGAACTTTCATAGGACCAGGTAGCTTTACAAAAATTTTATGGAAAAAAAAAATCTAAAAACTGAATTAAAGAAACAATAAAGCAAAAATATGAAAGTTATTCTCTTCAGAGAGATAAGAATCATAAAGCAGGTGAAAAAGTCAAAGCCAAAGCCACTGGCTGGTGATTAATGGGACATATCCGTTCACACAATTTTGTCTCACTGTTACGCAATCATTGGCATTAACACAGCAGCTACTATTATTCAAATGTCTGGCCAAGGCTCAGTGTGTGTGTGTGTGTGTGTGTGTTCATGCATGAGTATACACACTATATTGTATCTCCACAAATCTCCCTGCATCAGATCAAAACAATTGCAGCAGCTGCCTCCATTTCCATAACACTCAGTGCATTTGTAGTGAAATACGGTCTGAAACTCTAAACAAAGGAAACGGCTGGAGTCAGAAGTGCACAGCGTAAATCAGTCGCAGGTTGGGCTTTATGGTAAACACCGTAACTGCCATCCTTCCCTGATTTATCTGGGGGGGGACGGGGACTTGTGGAGACCAGCTGACAGCGGCACACACTGGACATGTATGTATTGTTTTGTGTGTGTGTGTGTGTGTCACAGGAACGGTCATGAGGGCTCCAGGAGGGAGAAAAAGAGAATATCTTACAGGAGACCTTCAGTGACATTGTGTGAAAAGTGTTCGAGTGACAGCATGACAGAAAAGAGAGGAATGTTCATTCTCCACAATCACTTCTCATTATCCTGTTTCAAGAATTTCATTTTTCAGATTGAGAGAAAGAATGAACTAGAAGAATATCAGAACAGAGAGTGAAGGAAGGGATGACGTGAGGGTACAGAGACAGAAAGGTAGGTCTATAACAAAAAGAGATGTTTATTAAAATATGTCATAAACACTGGCATTTAGTGTGAATATGAATCATGCAAACTGCCACAGGATGCATGGTGGAGAGACTAGCCTGGAACAAACTGTATGTAGGCCAATGCCATTAGGCCATTAGTGCCGGTCAACGCTCAGTCACAGAGTGGGTGTGTGTGTGTGTGTGTGTGTGTATGTGTGTGTGTGTGTGTGTGTGTGTGTGTGTGTGTGTGTGTGTGTGTGTGTGAGAGAGAGAGACAGAGAGACAGAGAGAGAGAGAGTTTAAAGTCTGCTGGGCAGGATCAGAGAAAAAGACAGAAAGATTAGCATACTGATACTCATGATACTCAAAAATGGAGGGAGCTGCATGTGTGTGTGTGTGTGTGTGTGTGTGTGCGGGTGCGTGTGTGTGCATGTGTGTGCGCGTGTGTGTGCGTGTGTGTGTGTGTGTGTGTGTGTGTGCGCACGTGTACACAACTCCAACTGTCCATCCTTTCGGCCCTTGGGGCCACTTCAAACCCCTCATTGTGCAGGAAAATGACAGCATGCTGTCAAATTTGGGTCACACAGGGATCATAATGATTTCCATTCCCAACGCTTGATAAAGGTAAATATGCATTACCCCAAAATACAAATCCTTGCCAATGCGTACTGTGTTTTAGCCCTGGGATATAAACATTTAAGAGCTCTGCTGCACCATGAAATACAGACTTGTTTAGTACTCAGTCAAATGATGAAATACCACCGCGTGTGGTAATGCAAGGCGTAATATTCCAAAGCTGCATGTTTGTTGTCTTGTCTGCTGGCTGCAGGGGAGATTCTGCAAGTCTCAGTGTCTTAACAGTGTCCACTGACTGATTCACTGGGGTATTACCTGCGTTATAAACCATTTCCTCAGTGTAAATTGCCTTCGTGAGGTAACGTCTAGCTCTCGGCCACAGTCTGTGATTGAAGATGAGCTCCGGTTCTTACTATTCTGTTATAACAGATAGACTTGCCGTATTTATGAACCTACTGTAGTTAAAGATGATTACACTAAGTCTGTTCAGTAAGTATGATTTTACAGCACAGAAGAAAAGGATTGAAACATTCCTTCACGCTCTCACACATTCTCTCTTCCTTTCAGGCATTTACCACAGACTCCGGTCAGTCGGCTCTGTGTTTGTCCAGATTCCGGCCATGTTTTCCGGCGCTTGAGTTTCCTGTTGGCCAGGCATAGCAGAACTGAACTTGGGTTAAAACTAGGCACTATTATAGCAGGCTCTCTCTCTCTCTCTCTCTCTCTCTCTCTCTCTCTCTCTCTCTTATCCTTTCTCCTTTCTTGCGTTTGTCTAGCTGCTTTCATCAGACACAGGAAAACAGAATCCACTACTCAAATTTTCCTCCACTCCCACTGAACATTACTTGGCCACTGGCAAAGACTGAGTGGGAGAGAAGGGAAAGGAAAAGAGAGAGAGAGAGAGAGAGAGAGAGAGAGAGAGAGAGAGAGAGAGAGAGAGAGAGAGAGAGAGAGCGAGAGAGAGAAACAAAAGCACCATGCTTTATATGTGTGCACACACATTACACAGTATTAAACAGGGTTTATTACTGATAACGGTGTGTGTGTGTGTGTGTGTGTGTGTGTGTGTGTTCATGATTGTCCATGCAGTCTTCACACGGAATTTAAGCAACAGCTTGAGAGTGAGACATGAAGAAAAACACTCAGTGTGTGTGTGTGTGTGTGTGTGTTGGGGGCGGGGGGTGAAGGGGGGTTATTAAAACACTAGCTTTATAGGTGACCTTAGCCTCGTGCCTTAGCCACAGGACGTCTGGGAGAGAAGCAGAGAGTAGCAGAGAAGGAGAAGGCAAGAGAGAAAGCGGAGGGGAAAAGAAGGTGGAGGGGAAATAGTATCCTGTTTGTTTTATTTTTGTTGAGTGCTCTGTCTGCACTCTGTGACTTGGTGGTTTAAGACAGTAATACAAACCATTCTTTCTGTGAAGCCAAATGATCACCCCAGTTGATTCACATACAGTTGTGTACTAAAGGATTTTTTGTAATTACAAAAGAATTATAGTACAATTCAGTGTCGTGTGGTTACAAATGAATTCAGTGTGAATTGTCGGATATTTTCCTTTAACAGAACATCCGTACGTCTTTTATTCCTTCTATACCACAACAATCTGCAAACCATTTTTACTGTGATACTTGCTTTTTTCCCCCCATGTCTAGTTATATTTACATTTGTATTATATTTAATGTTGTAGAATGTCCACAAAATGTGTCAGCTCCTGTAATCCATTACATTCTAACGTCAACAAACAGTAATTGCCTCACCACGTGAAGTTTCCCAAGTCAGAAACGTTAACGTTACACCATTTCCCCTGATTGCTACAAAGAAGAAAAGCACCGAAAGCGTCATCATACTGTATCAGCACATTTTTTAATCCATTTATATCTACGTTAGTTGTTACTATAGAAACGGTACCGTACACGAATGGGAACTTAAATATAATCCTGCGATTTGTTTACATCGCTGTCACAGAAAATGAACCAAGACCTTCTGACCAATCAGAATTGAGAATTCAACAGGTTTAAATAAAGTGATAACCGTAATAGCGTCAAATGAATCGAGGATTAGAGGCCACGTTAAAATCACTCAGCATTCAGCATTGGCCCCATGTGAAAAGTGAGGAGGTTGGGTCACGCTCAAGCAGCCGTGTGGAAAGACAGAAGTCTGCTGTAGTATCTGGGAAACCAGGATCTCGTCCTTTCTCTGTTTGTCACCCCTCTTCTATCTTTTCTTCCCTTTCTTTTCTGTTTCTCCTTCCCTTTTGTGAGTGTTATTACTCTTTGCTGGGTCACGTGCTGACGCGTTGGAGATGCAGTGTGAAGCGTTAAACCTCTACAAAAGCAGCTTGTGCCCAGGTGGCCGTGCCACGCTTCGGAGGGCTGCACTTCCTCTGACCTTCAGTGCTCTGTCTGAAGGGGTGAATGTGCGTGGGTGAAACTGTTGGGGGGGGGGGGGGGGGAGCACAGAGAGTGACAGAGCTTTACCATAATTCAATAACACTAATCCCCAATGAAGAGACAATGGAGGAGATGGTGGAAGGGGTGAACTAACTGAGCGTGGCACGCCAGGCCCTGGGGCCCGTCGAAAGGGGAACGAGTGCAGCTGACAATCTCTCTGCGTTCAAGTGGGGAAATTAGAGGTTGGGGGTGTGTGGTTCCAGCTGTCTCCCTGTCAACCTGGTGAGTTACAGCGTACAACCACTGTGCGTGTGTGTGTGTGTGTGTGTGTGTGTGCGTGTGTCTGACTAAGATGAGCCTTTCCCCTTTCAACACACACAATTGATCATCATTTGAGCCATTCAGCCACCATCATTCGCAGTGCTGTCAGTTAGAGGAACATACTGGCGTTTGACCTTTAAGATAGAGTCAGATAGAGTCCATATTGTCTATAGATATGTTATCCAAGTCCTTTCAATCTTCAAATGTATAAACGCAGACATGGATACACTTTCAAAAAGGGCTGAAGTAGCAAAGTTTGTGCCCTCATTAAAAGCACAGACAAACAATGACTACGTTTACATGGACAGCAGTAACCTAATTATTGACCTTACTCTGATTAAGATAATAATGTGATTAAGGCGTTTACATGAGTCGCTTTTAGAATACTCCTTTCATGGACGCGGCACACGTCATTACGTCACCGCGCCACACCGTCCGACGTCCCTCCAGAATTTCACGTATCGACATACAGTTGGTCTTCGTTACGGGACCGTATACAGTTTTGGGTGTTTTTATTAAATTTTTTATTACAAACGCTTCAAGTGCGGTTAATTATTTGTCATGCTGTACGTGCAAATAGACGACTGCTTGAAGCCGTGGGCTGCATCTCAAACCGCATACCTACCGTCTATATAGTAGCCGAGATACATGTATTACTCCTACTACAGGCCTATAGTAAGCGAGTATGCGATTTGGGTCGCAGCCGTGCTCTCTTGTTTGTCGTAAAACATTTGAGCGCTGCCGTATGTGGTCGTGTCCTGACGCAAAATGCGGTGAAAACTCTCACACGACGTTAATAGTGTGATTAAGGTGTGTACATGTCTGTAATACACGTCCATAATGCGACTAAAACAGGAATATTCCACACGTCTTAATTCGATTAGTACTTACTTCGAGTACAACCTTAATCGGATTAAGGTCATTAAAAATTGCTGTTTACATGGTAGTTTATTAATCAGAGTATCGTCTTAATCAGGTTAATAGTGAAGTATTGTTGTCCAAGTGATTGTCCAGTGGTGTCAGTTCAAATAGAAATCAGTGATTTAGACAATGGTAATTTGTGTTCTAAATTCAATAAACCTTACAGAGATATGTGATTCAGTCTACTTGTGCGTATACAACAGAAGATAATTTAGCAATACTGGCTATAAGGAGTTGGACTTAAAGCTGCATTAGCACTTTCATTCAATTTATGAAATGACAGGACTATGGGATCCTCCAGACTGTAAGTTGCATATCTTAAATCCTTCTTGCTTAAAAATCGTTAAATATGTGACTTTCAATTTTTTATTTGACATAATTTCAGTTTATTACAAGCTAAATTGCAGGTAGTGTTGGATGAATGAAAAATTCACGTCTCATTTTCCCCAAAAGTTACACAACATGTTAACGTGTTCCATAAGCTTTTTATATCTCTTTGTTTACACTGTACCACATCACTGACGAATTCTTGAATCTAATTGGTCAGCAGGCATTGATTAATCCTCTGACAGTAGGGCTTTTTTGTCTTATTATCTTCAAGACCAGGGGGAAAAAGAGACTGATGAGTGACCAACTGTTTATAGCAGTTGTAACATAAGTGATTAAAAAAAAAAAAAAAAAAAGATGACACTGCAGGAGACTAATGCATAAATTATTACACACAGTGTTAGAGGAAAAAGTACATGAAAATTTCAGAAGTTGACAGCTAGATCTGATCTAAAAAGAGAGGGTGCAGTGGTTAACAGATGTTCTCATAAAGACAAATAAAGTATGATGATCCATATTATGTGTGACATGTTACAGAACTCAGCAGACAAACAGAGCTGTTCTCATTAGCTGCCTCTCTGCTACATCTGCCATCCGGCCAAATGAATGAGTTTACAGGACCATGGCCTCAGACACTCTCCCTGGGGCCTTTACATACACAGCTGACATGGCGATGACTGTTACGTGTGTGTGTGTGTGTGTGTGTGTGTGTGTGTGTGTGTGTGTGTGTGTGTGTGTCTGTGAGTGTGGAGAGTGCTTGTGAGCTGTTTTTCAGGCATCCATTGTCAAGGCAACATAGAGTATATATTCAGAACGTAGTGTTCGGTCACAGCACCCCACCTCTGTCCACACACACACACACACACACACACACACACACACACACACACACACACACACACACACACAGCTCTACTGGAATTGTGAAAGGCGCATGACCCCAAATGATCCTTCATGGGCCCACAGTAGACATGGCTCTTGTGCCACAAAGAAGACCGCAAATATGCACATAAGCACACAAGGACACACACACACACACACACACACACACATACACACACACACACACACAGAGAGTGGACGGCAGGCTGTTATTACCAGAGGAGACTGAAAGGCTGCATATTTAAATCCTCAGTGTGCAACAGCAGCTCGGTATTGGTAGCAGATTGTGATTGGAGGTTTGGCTGTCATTTGGAATCATCTAAAACTGCGGCTGTTAGAGCCATCAGACCACCATGCATCGTAATGTGTCTAACTACAAATTAACTAGAATTTCATGGTTCATGGTTTAAAGCTCGTTGCACTCAACACAATTCCATGTAGAAAACAAAGGACGTAAGCACTGGTTTCTCTGTCTTTATTATGTGTCACAACTCTGTGCTTCCCTCAGAAATATATGCTTTAAGACAATACACACTAATGACAGCTTCACAGAAGGCCATTTCAGAATGTGGTGGCCTTCACACTGTGTCTGACTCCTGCATCGTATCAACAGCCGCTTCACTGGATTAACTATACAGCATGTATGCAGGGGAAACAGTGAGAGTCAGTGTCTCTGGATCACTGCTACATACCTGAGGAGTTAAAAAAAAAACAACCTTCCTCTTATGGAAGAGAGACAGAGAAAGAAAAGCAAGAAACTGCTGTGTTCTCCTGAATGCTTATATATCAGTGCCCACTTGGAGAAAGCACTTCACGGGAAGTTCCAGCAATGAGAAACGAAATGAAAATGAAGGGCTGGTGGTGTAAGTTTTAGTTTTAGTTACTGAGATTAACTGTGATAATGCTATACCAGTTCAGATACTGATGCCACAAAAATGTTCTTTTTTTCTTTTTTCTTTTTTTTTTCCAGATGTGGCAAAAAAGTCCTAGATTTGAATGGTTCGTTGCAGTGTTTAGTCTGTTTGAATCAACCCCCGGTGTGTTTTCATTCACTGTGCGGTTGGTTTAAGCAGGTGAAGAGACAGCAGTCACACTCGGGTACTGACGTTCTGTCTGAGAGTGCACTTCTTCTGTCGTGAGAAAAGGATTCGACCCTGAACCGCAGGGAATGAATCAAACAAGTTATGTATTTTGGGTTGCAGGCTGCATTGTTTTTGTAGTTGCTCAATTGACCTACGAGGTGCAAACTGTGGGGGTTGAGGTATTTAGCTTAACCCCTTTTGCCTCGCACCTCCAGGGTTGAAGGTTTGATTCCTGCCTAAGCCCTGTGTGCATGTTCTCCATGTGCTTCAGGGGTGTCCTCCAGGTACTTCGGTTTCCTCCACCAGTTCAAAGACATGCATTGTAGGCTGATTGGCATTTCCAAATTCCAAAGTCTGTAGTATGTGAATGTGTGTGTGTGATTGTACCCTGTGTATCGTTTGGTACCCCGTTCAGGGTGTCCCCTGCCTCGTGCCCTGAGTTCCCTGGGAAAGGCTCCAGGCTCCCGGTGACCCTGTGTAGGATAAGTGGTATGATAGCATGGAGGTGCAAACTGAGCCACAAGACAGAGCTGTAGAGCTGCAGAAATGTGACTGTGTTCAGGAAATGTGGACTGACAAACAAAAAGAAAAGCTCTGATACACAAAATGCAAACTAATTACTTATATAATGATATTTAATGCTGGCTCAGTGTTCTCCATGCACAGTGATTTTTGTGATTTCTACTCACACGTATACTTATACCTTTTCCTGTCACTGTATTTCTGAGCAGTGAAAGAAATGAATTGGTTTTGAGGTAGGTATTCAGCTCTACATGTCTCTCAGACAATATTATTTGCCTTTTTGGTTTGGTTAATGATGTGCTGTGTGAAGCCAAACCAAACAGCAAACAATACAACACTACATCTATAACTACATTATACCCATTCACAAATGTGTCATTAATGTCACTTTCTTTCAAAATGCAAACTACGTTAACTGTGATAACGAACAAAGTATTACCGTTGTATAGATATCACACTGAGACTTTTTTCACACCATTACAAGCCTAAAGAATATCTCAACACTCTAAGTGTGTCTACTGACAACAGTTTTAGAGAACACAACTCCGCCAAAATGGAAGAGAAAGTTCTGAGCAGACCTGCATAATCCTTGCGGCACTGATCTTGGAAGGAGGAAGTATTAAAGGTAGATCTGAAATCGACGCCTGCTCAAGTGTCACAGATGTTTGCTTTGAGTGCTGGGATATTAGTGAGTAATCGCTCTCCTGTGGGAACCTGCACTTCTGTCTGAAACCAGCTTAGGGAGCAGACATACACAGGCCTCTGCAGTCTTTTTCCATCTCTATTTCACACACACACACACACACACACACACACACACACACACACACACACACACACACACACACACACACACACACACACACACACACACACACACACACACACCAGTAAGGCTAGCAGCCCTTGTTTTAAGAGAAAATATTAACATCATTACATGTAAAGAATGACCAGAAGCAACACACATCACATACCTGAAACACATGAGTAACACAGTATTATACCGACAAAAATGACTCACTTTTCATCTATACTTATATCAGAATCTAACCAGACAGCGGCGTACACACACACACACACACACACACACACACCAAGTGGCGAGACGCTGGGTGTGGGAGTGAGAACAAAGCTTTGAGCTATTGACTATAATATCAGACCAATAGACTCTGTAATTGTACTATGGGAATGCAGAAAGATTGCGAAAGACCTTAGTCCATTAGTGAGACAGCCCATAGTGCAATCTCAATAGCTGAACAGATGACGAATGACAGCCACTTTCTGCTGGCTCAAGAAAATGTCTAACATTAATAGTAAATGCACAGCACAGCACTGTACTGGACTCTAACCTCAATGATCTATTAGCATAAAAGTCACCCTAGGCAAGGCATTTTGTTCTTGTCTAGCCTGCGTGAAGTTAAGCAGAAATGTATTTAAACAAGCATTCTCTTTCACACAGCCGTATCAGTCTGGGTATTTCGGTACACGACATCTCACAGCCAGTATGCAATGCTCACAATTATTCCCGAACAAATGTCCAAGTCCGTCCAAATGCTCAAACAGCCAGAAACGTTCTCTTCCTCTTCCGTGCTTACCGTAGTCTGATTTCAATTAAGTAGAAAAATAAATCATACCCACCTAACATTTGCTGTAGCGAAAGCCATGAGTCAAAGATATTGCACTAAGGCAGAATATCAATAAACCTTACACTGCACTGGCGAGCAAATGATAAAAGGGAAAAGGAGCTTAGGATTTTTTAAACTTGAAAAGATTACAATCTTTCTTTATATAATATTACTGTCTGATTTTTATCATCTACTTTAAAAACGTGATAGCACTCCCCCAGCATTGTGAGCGTCACACTGTACACTGGTTATTCGTAATGTCAGACTGAACAAGCTTTCCATCTGGATATGCCAATCAAAAGTTTAGTTCAGTAAATAAATAGTTTTCCTGGTTTGCAGTAAGTTCACATATTACAGACTACATAGGTTCATTTGTTTTTGGACAACTACGGTGTATCACACTGGTAAATATTTGTGAGAGGAAAAAAAATGCAGATGTTCTGCTGTGCCTCTTACAGGACTTACCAGAGGTTTCTGCTTGGACACCTTTCACAAACCTTCCAGTTTCAGACCTCCCCGAGCTGCCTGAGACAAGGTCAGGTCACTGGGCGGCTATTCTATTACAGAGAGTACTGCTTCTTCTAAAATTACCTCTTGCGTTACTTCAGGTCATGTTTGTGGTAGTTCAGAATTCATTTGTATTAATATACAATGCAATTGCAGTATGATTAATTAGTGAAACCTCATTATTATGAACACATTAGAGAAATCCAGTAAGTATATTACTCTAAAATATTATCTATCCATCTTCTACACCACTTTATCCTTTTCAGGGTCACAAACCTGGAGTCTATCCCAGGGAGCGGGGTACACCCTGGACACAATCACATACACACTCACACACGCATTCATACACTACGGACACTCTGGACATGCCAATCAGTCTACCATGCATGTCTTTGGACTGGGGGAGGAAACCGGAGTACCCGGAGGAAACCCCCACAGCACGGGGAGAACATGCAAACTCCACACACACAGGGCCACGGTGAGAATCGAACCCCCAACCCTAGAGGTGTGAGGTGAACATGCTAACCACTAAGCCACCGTGCACCCTTTAAAATATTATACCATGCAATAAAACACAAGTTTCTCCAAACTCTCAGAGTAATGAGAAAAACAGTGATATGGAGAAAAACAAGCAGAGGACTGTGCTGAAACAAATGGTGTCTCACGGGATTGGCAAGAGATTGTGTTGTGAATTTGAAGAACCACAGCAAAGATATTAAACCCTTTTTTTTCCGCTTTAATTTGACAGAAAAAAAAAAACTTACTTGACAATCCTCAAGTTAGAAAAAGCCATTCCAATTGTATGTTGTTGTTTTTTTTTTCTAAACTTCCTGCAGGTCATCTAAAAACTGCACTCTTCACAATACTAAATTCCCTACTGGATGGGCATCTAGAGATGTTGCTTCACCTTTTGGTATAAATCAGGCTAATTAGTCTGTAAATGAGAAGGCAAATGTCAACCCCTGCTGACTTGTGGGGCTTGGAGGACAGTGCTGGAGGCATTTTGAAGAAAAAGACAGCTCAGCGTTTCCTGCCTGTCACCATGTAAAAAAAAAAAAAAAATCTCACAACAATCTGCACAATGATGAAAACTTCTCTGCGTTCTTATGTGGATGTGTTTTCCCTAATTTCTTTCACAAACTCACTAATGGCCATAGAGTTGGTTTTTTTTTTTTTTTTTTTTTTTTTTGGGCTTGTTTCCAACAAGGTACTGATCATGGTAGAGTAGCTCATTAGTGTGCGCCTAGCAACAGCTCCTTTTACAAAACCTACTCGCTTTGATTACATGCTAGGAATCCTTAATAACTTTTGGAGGTTAGCTGAAACAAATCATAAACCCAGTTGCATTTTTATGTTCCATTTTTGAGTCTGGATACCGTTTTGTGCATCTGTCTAAGATCCTTGATTAGTTGAGATGAAGTACTGCTAAGATTCACGTCTAAACATGCTTTCACAGACTTGTCTAAACAGATTCTACACATTCATTAATCTTTAGCCAGCTTGTGTGTCTCGACTAAAAAAGAACCCCAGCAAAACGCTGAGACAGACAGTGAAACCTCAACTTGATTCACACATTTCAAGGTTGTCAGTGCTTGTTGTTTCCCTGTCATGAATCTAAAGACCGGCAGGGTTCCTTCAGCTGTTCACTTCAAGGTTCTCAGTGTGTTCTTTCAATCGACAGCTGGTTTAAGGCCCAAATCCCCTCACACACCCATCTTTACTGTAACTCTAAACCCCTCTGACACTTATTTTAGTGCACATAAAGAAGAGTGTAAGCTCTACTGGACCCCCACAACGTTCAGACTAATAAACTTTCTCTGACTTTTAAAGAAAGCTCACTAGAACCTCTGTACCCCTCGGCATGGGGCCGAGCTGCCGTCCATATGGTGCCCCCTCAGTGGCATACTGAAGCTGAGCTGCATAATTTGGTGGCCAAGAGAGCCATTAAAAAGTCATTAATTGTAAAGTTGAGGTCTCTCATGGCAATGATATGCTAATATGTTAAAGCATGGAAGAGCACGGTCTGAAGAAAAAAAAAAAAGAATTGAAGAGATGTGTGTACAAAAGGCTACAGTGGTGGAAAAGGCAAGGGGGGCGAAAAGGGAATGAAGAAAGAAAGGGATGTAAAAAGATACCAAAGACATGCAACAGACCTCTCCAGGCTCCAACTCACAACAGCAACACACACACACACACACACACACACACACACACACACACACACACACACACACACACACACACACACACACACACACACACACACACACACACACACACTCTGACACCGTCTATAGTACAGAAAGAAGCTTCAGGCATCAAAAACAAAGAGGCCTGTGTTCAGAAAAAACAGTTTTAAATTTAAGCGATTTGTTTTAACTTTGTCCATTTAGTCACAAAGCACATTCAACCACATAGAGAGTGAGTGAGAGAGAGAGAGAGAGAGCAAACGTTTATTTTTATTAGCAAAACCATCCTGTTATTATGCTTATCGGATGTTTTCTCCATTTAAGATGGGGCTCAGGGAAAATCAGAGAGGCTAAGCGGCACAAGCAGCTTACCCAAATACGGTTTGAACAGGGATTTATGCTGCTTCACCCAAGATTTATTCATTTCATTAGCAATTACTAACCATATACACTTCCTAGGCTGGCAGTAAAATATAAACATGGACTCTGTTCTGAGATGGTCTGGAAAATGAACAGACACCAGGAGAAATGTCACTGTACATTCGGCTCACGTAAACATGCGATCGTATTAAAATAAATGCCATTTGGTCTTTTTGCACTGTAGACAAAACTGTGTTTCAGTTAAGATATGAAAATGTATAAAAGCAGTGATTTGTTTATTGTGGCCTGTTGTTCAGTGCAAGCCAGTGCAAAGTAATAATAATAATAATAATAATAATAATAATAATAATAATAATAATAATAATAACAATAATAATAATAAAGCAGAAATATGTTATTGGTAAGAAAGTATTTGACTCCAGTATCAAGGTTTCACTAAAATAATATATGTATATATATATTTTTTAAAAACGTACATTGTTATTTACTATATTAGTGGGGAAGAAATTACCCAGCTACTGTTGTTATTTACAGAAATTAATGATTTATATAGACTATTAAATCCACATACAAAATGATGATCCCTCTCTTAATCCGCTTTTCTCTAGAACTAATATTGTTGTTATATAAATATAAAGAGACTCATCTGAGTTACGCCGAGCGCATGTTTGTTTTCTTGTGTAATTGTTGTTGGCTTGTATTTTTCACAATGTATTATTTTGCAATAATACTTTTTCAGATGATGAAATCCCAACTACTAGACATGCGCATTGCTTAAATCAGAAAATCATCTGGCTGAATTAAGTAGCAGCGAATAGCATCATCCACACTGAACGAGGCCAACGAACCGCTCACACTGCACGGATGGTCATGGATGCACTCGCATCAACTCAAGCTATAGCATTTTAAAATGTGGTTATGCCTGAATGTGAAAAAGAGAGAAAAGGACACATATCATTCCTACTCGACTGAAAGACACCAACATAATGTGTGTTTAAAAGCAAATACTGATTTAAGAACCATTTAATTTAAAATAGCAATAAATAAATTTTAAAAATTCTATTTTTTTTTTTTTCTCATCTTTTGGCTGTCCACAGTGACATCTAACCAGTTTTTTTTTTTTTTTTCCCCCCCAAATCTCATTACATAGAAACAAAACTGAGTAGATTAATCTTGGAAAAATGTATTTTACTTTCACAATTATACTGAAAATCATGTTGTGTTTGCTTGCTGATTATTATTCAGACATATCAGTTGGCGCAAATATGGCACTGACTTTATTAGGGATTATAAGATGTTAATAAGGTACTGAGAGTAAAGTACGGAGAGGGGCCATATTCCCCCAGTCCTGCCTCAGAAGGATGACTGAGCGAAACCAGCCCCTTCCCTGAAAGATTTGGGTTTAATGATGAGATCTTACAGGGCCTCTTCTCGGCCAGGCCTGTAGTGTGGTACTGAAGGTAATACTTTAGAGAGTAGGCTTAATCAGAACCAGACTGGCAAAACATCAGGCCAAACCACACACACAGAGAGAAAGAGAGAGAGAGATAGAGAGAGAGAACGAGACAGAGAAGGAGAAAGACTAGCAGAAACATCCTCGCACATCTTACTTGTAAAGAAAGAAGCAGAGGATAATTTTGGGATTATGTAAAAAGAGCCAGAAAATTAATGGGAGAACGAGAGTATTAAAAAGTTAATGGGTCTGTTAGGCTGACAGCAGCTGCCTTTGTCTGTTTTATGGCTCCTTATTATGCTTTTATGTGTTGTCTCTCTCAAATGCTTCACAGTTTATTCAGATGTGGTAGCTTGTGTTTGGACGTGGCCAGCAAACAAGACTTTCTAAAGAAAGAAGAACATTTCTAAATTGCATCTGCTACACTCCTCAGTGGTGAAGTTTACCCCATATAAAGACCCCAGTGCATGGCAAAAACATAAGAGAATGGATTATTGTTCTTTTAAAAACCCTTTCTTTTAAAAGACACACAAAGATTGATTCCTCCAGATATGATATGCAGATGTGCCCAGATCAGTGTAATACAGAGGCTTTCAATTGGATTGTTTTGATCTGAAGACGTAAGAAGAGAGAGAGCGAGACAGAGAAAAGAGAAAGACGGAGAAACATAGAGAACAGAGACAAGACGGATTTCTTAGAGTGCCTCCACCTGCAGAACATATACCGTTTTCCTTCACTGACACTTGGCGATACTTCTTTTTGCTTATTTGAAGGAGGAAGTCATTGTATTTTCAAAGGAGAAACAATTTCCTCTCAACAATAGCTTCCAGCGGAGACACTCTGCAGCCACTGCTACTATTGTTACAATCCCAGACGCTCTTCTTTATTTTGTTTCCAGCCCTCCCTTGGTTTTGTCTGTATAATAAATTCATTAGACAATCGTTGCCACTTTATAAGACCCTAGAGTGCCTAAGGTAACATACGCCAAGTGACCAAAACTATTCCTCCCTTAAATGTGCTAACATATTCACCAAATGAACTCTGTAGGAACTAAGGCGCTGGCCTTGGCAGACACTAAGAGAAAAAAGAATCATTATTTAAATGTGTGGCTTTTAATGCCAGTTGTGGGAATTCAATTCTGTGCACATTTGTGGTTTCCGTCTCACACACCTGGACGACCTCATAAAGTGTCTGATAATAAGCTAATGAATGTTATTACGCGGTAGAGCAGGGAAAGCCCTGAAATATTCACCATGTGGGATCTCTAAAAAAGAACCTGAAACGTGCACAAGTTTTACCTTATCATACGTAAATATAAACAGCAGCCAGACACTGAACAGGCATGACAGAAACGATCCAATAAGTGAGAGTGAGAGAGAGAAAGTCAATGGTGAGCTATGGAAACCTTATCTGGTTCTGACATGTTTCATCTTATTGGAGTCACCGTGCTGTTTTTAAACGCGCCAGCACTCCAGGGAGAAGCGCAGACCAAACATCAGACATATTGTGTTACAGAGGAGAAACCCTGGAAGCCATGACTGTCACCGGATCCCCCTCTTTGCACACACACCTTTCAGTTTTTACGTCCCAACAACACATCGCATACCTGTGGAAAGGAGTTGCAGCAAATGTAGCATCTGGTGAGTGTTAGCAGGATTTCTCCTCATGGATTTGATTTCAGGGAATCATCTGATGAAACCAAATTTGGTTGTTTCAGAATTATTTTCCATTTCCCCTGTTAGTGCTGAGAGCCACTTACAAGCTAGTGCGGTCAAAGTGGAAATCCAGAGGAAAATACGGAGCTAACCATAACGACTTCACTTAGCATTATCTTATCCCACAGGGAAGTGTTTATGCCAATGTCAACAGGGACATTTTCATGCTGACTTCAGTGAAACGCAGAAAACACACCGCCTCCAGGATTATTAGTAGTTTATCCATTCTGATGGTGCTGAGCGCATATTGACCTACCCTGAGGTGCAGCTGTTTACTTGCCCTGGTGGGGGTAAGAACAAACAGACAATGGGTCAGGATCTACACACATGCGTTCACACACACAGTGCCTGTGGGGCTGAACCCCTGCTGGGGCAGCAGCTGCTTTCATTGAAGCCTAACACTGTGTGTGTTTGTGTGTGTGCAACAGCACCCCACACCACAGAGGATAACCCTATCTGTCTTACTCAACGGGTCAAAAACCAGCATTGCAGCTGTTATGGAGCTGAAGGTAAAAATCTTTGATATAAGATATTCCCAAGGGTGATATTTCAGCACAAGCCAAAGCGCAACTAGACATCACAATATATATTACGAAGATACAGGATCATACAAACAGCGCATCATTTGTCACTGGTACAATCACACAAATCCAGTGTATGATTCTAGCGGCTACTGCTCTTTTAAATGCATCAGTCATTAAATATATAACATCTATAATAAATGTGCACGATAAAACTCACAGCTACAACGCACTTGTTAATACATACACATCAAAAGTTTGCTACAACAACACTATCAAGGTTTCAGTATTACTGAATGTAATTAGGCAGGGCTGGACAAATCAGACATTTCTGAGCTAGCCCACCAGGCATGTACACGCTTCAGTGTGCTTGCTCAGGTTTAGTTGCCTGAATACGTAATTGACTAGGCTAAAAAGTGGTAGCTAATGTGATATAATAATAACATATGACAAGCTAGGTATCTAGTTAAGTGCATTAATACAGACTTAGGTAAACTACTGAGTATATAATTATTGTCCGCTTCTAACAAAGTTTCTAATAGCATGTCGTGTTAGCACCGTTGACAAAAAAGTCAGCAAGTCATTGGCAAGCTGGTGTTCTGTTCTTGTATGGCATCATTTCAATTTGTAGCCTTTATTTGTTTCATTGCTGTAGCGTTTATTCTTTTGCCTTCCTATATACAGTAAGCCATGGTAAAAATGGTAAAAGGTCTGCACTTACAGTATATAGCGCTTATTTAACCTTAGCAGTTGTACAAATGCTTTACACTGTGTCGCATTCACCCATTCACACACACATTCACACACCAATGGCTGCAGAGCTGCCATGCAAGGCGCAAGCCTGCCATCGGGAGCAACTTTGCATTGGGGTTCAACGTCTTGCCCAAGGACACTTCGGCATGTAGAGGCATGTGGGTCGGGAATCGGACCGCCAACCCTACAATTAGTGGACAACCACTATATATGTTTATTTTGCATATAATAAATTCCCCTGAAATATAATATCCGATTTTATTCTTTTCCTAGAAGTTGTTGTGATGACAGTGCACTCAGAGCAATTTAGGATTAATAGACATCTGTTGAAAGTATTTTAGATTAGATGAGTTCTACAGCATTCTGCTAGCATATTTGCTGTGTTCTGTCCCCCATCAATTCCATCACACACAGTCTGATCCACCTAGGGCTTACACAGTCACGTCCCTAAGCTAGTTTCCCTTCTCTTTCCCACTTTCAGATTGTGTAATAGCATTGCATGGACCCGACCTTGCTCTTTGTTCCAGCACTCATATTGCCCTCTGAAGCAACTCCCAGGCACCACATAATGAAAGAGCCCAGAGCCAGCCAACCACATAGCAAGAGTGACGCTGATGGGATTCGGAATGAGAGAGAGAGAAAAAAAAATCTCTACCTCTCTATATATGACAGAAGGTTTCCAGGTCCTTACCTGCACACACAAAAAGCTTGCCAGATTCACACGTACCTAAAGGTTTTAAACATGGTGTACAAAATACAGTCCAAGGGCAACAGAAGTGGAAGTATTTAAACTGGAAAATGAAAAAAAGCAATACATGTTTAACTCACTAATGATAAGCTGCCTCGTGTGTACCTTGACGGGGTGCCACAGTGAATCGGAATGTGATTCAGTTTAAGTAGGTACCTCCCCATAAGGGTTCTTTCTAAACTGCTCTGAATGAAAAGCATTGAGATGCATGGGGGAGTGGAACCTGTCAATGCCCATTAGGCACAACTGAGTGTGGCATCATGGGGAAGTCAGCCACTGGGTAAGAATCAGGCCTGTATCTCTGCTTCCTGCCAAGGTGCAGTACAGAGAGGAGATGGCTCGCAAATGACTTTCTGAGGGAGATGTTATTACCCATCATTTGAAACATTATCACATGCTATTAGATGGAAGTCAGAACTTGTTAGGGCTGATGGTCTCTAGCTTGAAGCCCGGAGCTTGCTCCTACGAGGCTGACAGAAGGAGAAAAAAAAGAGGCAGACAGCAACAAGAAGAAGACAGGAAACTCACCGATGTCAGGACAGGAAAAATGTGACCTCAACTCAGTGGTGTACAAATCAACAAGAAACAAAGCACCAAATATATCAACTAAAATTAGTTTAGACACATAGGTTGATTCAGAAGGTAGCAGTACAGTTCCCTAAATGAGACTTTATCATCTGAATTTACACATGCGTGAAAGGGTCAACGTACTTATTTTACCCTCTACTTTGTCTTCTATATATTATGTAAAATATACGGGGATGATGTATTTTCAACTAGTAGGAATTAAAAATATGTTCAGTAGAAAATTCTTTCATCTGCACTGCCATATGTGCTCACTGGGGCAGTTGGCAGAAGCTCAGTTCAATTCAGTTCAGTTCAATTTGATTTATACGGCACATTCAACAATAGACATTGTCACAAAGCAGCTTCACAGCTACAGCTTTATGAATGTAGATATAGATCCCTAACGAGCACGCCAGAGGCAACAGTGGCGAGGAACAACTCCCTGAGATGACACAAGGAAGAAATCTTGAACCAGACTCAGAAGAGAACCTCTCCTCTTGCGGGTGACACTGGATAGTGGGATTATAAATCATTACGCTTCATAATTGCTCTCCTCAAACCAAATACTTATACCGAACATCTTCTCAACACATTCAGCACTGTACAGTATAAATCAAACAGCATGGAGTGTGTTGAAAAGATGCTCAGTATGAGCAGATTGGGAATAAGAATAAGTAAGCAAAAAGTAAAAATCTGCAGTATCAGATTTTTACAGTATGTGTGAAGTTCCCCTGCAAAAATGTGAAAACTTCAATGTAGTATTTACGAACTTTGCAATGCAAGTGTCAGTGCATATTACAATGCTCTGAAAAAACTAAACGTTATCTCCCTATATATATTCATCTTTAATCCAAGCATGTATAGATAAGATTATGTATAGATGTCATGAAAAAAAAAAAATAAAAAATGGGGGCTGGACAACAAAGCATGTAATTTTAGCTTAAGCTAAGCTGAGCTAATTGGTTTAGAGTGCACTTTCCCCAGCCAGACATGCATATACAGTACGATTTAGGTTATCCCATCTAGCCTTGCTTTTATCTAATTTTCTACCACTCTGAAAGACTACAGTAATGAATTGGGTAATCACAGATATCCAACCCATTCGAGTACTTTGTAAAGTAAATCAATACAGTCTGGCAGCAGGCCAGTGGTTCACTCTGATGGATGGTAAAAATCTATATTTAGATGCACTGCCAAAATAATGTAATGTTATTCTCTTACTCTCTCTCTCTCTCCCTCCTTCTCTCATTCAATTTAGCCCATGGATATTTAGAACTTTGGTTGAAAAATACATTTGAAAATAAATGTCTAAAGGTCTACTGCTTCCGTAGAAACAGATAATGTGAGCAAGTGCAACAGATAAGGATTATTATGGGGTTCGAGTTTCAAAGCTATCCCTCTAGTGCGAATGCTGGCTGAAAGATTCTTTGAATATTTATAAGCTGCTACAACTTTCTGACATGAAACACGAACTTTGACATTCCATCTCAACAAAATGAAATACAAAAGTAAGTAAATGCATTAGTAATCAGACCACTCAGGTTTTGCCTGTTCTAAGACCAGTGGACATCACTGCTTCTGATTTTGACCTGAGATTGGCAAGATTACACAAAATAAACTGGAACATCTTAGAATGCAGTGCAATGGTAACATATTACTGATTGAGATAGGCGTGAACATGAAGTAGGTGGATGTGCATGTATTTATAGTAATTTTTCCTTCTCTATTTAGAAACATTAACCAAGTTCACTACAAAATCATGTCACATTGTTATATTAAATCAACATGGGTTTTGCTTAGGCCTTTTTATTTGGCAAAGGAGTTCAAGTTGCTGAAAAAGCATTTCTACTCAATTTCAGAGTGAGTGCTCACTCAGCTTTGCTAGAGCAGATAATATTGAGACATGGCAACCCCCAATCATTATCCACTGCATTTCTGTTCCAGCCAAGGGGACAATATTAAAGCAGCAGTGCCCACAGACACTCAGACGATAACTGACGCTAATCATGGAGAGGTTCATTTATTCATTTCCTGATGTGAAGAGTGATTAACACTGCCAGTCAGTAGGGTCATTTGTTAAGCTGCAGATCATCAGCATGTGCGATAGGAAATAATAAGTCAGGGGAAGGAAGTTTA
Organism: Ictalurus punctatus; assembly: GCF_001660625.3. NCBI lineage: Eukaryota > Metazoa > Chordata > Actinopteri > Siluriformes > Ictaluridae > Ictalurus > Ictalurus punctatus. The sequence continues at coordinate 1,216,446 of NC_030430.2, read as the reverse complement.
TTGGCAGCCGTTTAATAATGAGCATGGGTATGAATAAGCATATCCTTTATGTGGTGGTACATGAGTGCCAAGAGGTCCTGAAGGGTTACAGGCATTATTACACAAACGCCTGGCTAATCAACACTCCAAGCATGGAGAAATGTGAATGCAATACACGCTTGATAAGACGCAGTCTAGTTATATGTTGTGTCTGGAGCGTTTGCTTGTCAGTTCTCAAAATCTAGGCAGCGAGAACACGGGCTCAAAATCAAAAAGCAAATACGCCCCAATAAGAGTGATATATGCATGGGATGATATATACAAGTGATGGCTGGAGACTGAAACCGGTAATCACAATGCATGGAGCACCAAAAATACTGCTAAAGAGAAATGGAAAGGACGAGAGACTTCTGATTGTCAGTGATGTGCATTCATTTGTATGTGCATGTGTTTTGTTTTGAAGGATGACTGAAACCGCAGGGGTTGTCCAGCTCTTTGTCCTGAGCATAAGGCGGCTCTTCAGAAAGCTCTGAGGCTGATCCAAGGCAGACAGGCATCACTCAGGCTCGGAAGATCTGAATGAACTTCAAAAATCGTTCCTCCAGTGCCAAGCAATATGTTAGGTGCTGCTGTTTCATCTGTCCACAAGGTTAAATGCTGGATCATCATGAGTCAAACTGAGGTCACATCAAGGTCAACACTGTCTCACAACATTCAATCCAAATAATTATGTAATGAAGGTGCACTCCAAAGCCAACTCAATCATGAACACCACTCACGCAAATGCAGGGCTGCACAATAACACGGCACAGTTAAATTCTGGAAGACAGTGTCAAAGTCATTATAATGCCATTACTCAGTCTGCCAGAAGAAAGACTAAGTAGTGCCCATTTTACACCGATTAATATATTTACAGTGGTTAAAAGAATTAAACAAATGTGGATAGAATCTCTCTCAGTTCTTTTCACAGCATCTAGCTGAATGTTGTGGCCAACCTTGTGGATATAAAATATCAACTGTAGCAAATTTCGCTCTCCAAAGCCAGTTATTGTTAGGACTTCATTGCTCTTTATCTAATCCAGGATGAATGCATTTTCTGTGATATTCTTCAGTTACTTTTCTTAGTTCTTTTTTTCCTGAACTAAAATTGCTGCTTGTGCAATGGTACATTACAGCTTGCCAGTTTCTCCACCCAATCAGAGGCTCTCATTATTGCCAGGAGTCTAATTGAAGTGGAATTGCCCAGCATACAGTAACATGATTAGGAAGCTTGTTTGCAATTTTGTTGAGAGTCAGCAAGGTAGTGTTTCAAAGGAAGCTGAAATCATTGTAGATGATCATTTTCACTCTGATAACTTGTTTACCCCATCAAGAGAGTTCTAATCAAAATGTATCTCCTATATCTACATAACAAAATCCTTAAGCTGGTCAATCCAACTTCCAAAGTATTAAAACAGTTATTTCAGGCAGTCAAAGGAGAAAGAGAGACCAAGTCATTATTAATTGTATTCATAAAACCAGTGAACAACAGATTTTAATACAGTACTGTATGTTCCAAAGCATGCCGATGGCATTTAACAAGTGGCAATGTTTCATTTCCTCCAAATCCAAGGTTGTGGTATTTAGAATACTAGATATCATGGACAATTATCTTACAAGAAGAGAGTTTTTTCTTTAACCTTATTGCATCTATAGAGCTAAAGAAGACCAATATAATATGGTTCAAATTGCCACAAGAAAAGAAAAGCAGTGTGGTGTATGACCCTGACTTTGAAAAAAATAAATTAGCACTGAAATATCAGGCGAGTTTTTCTTAGAGGGCAAAGCCCTGTGAGCATTTTCTCTGCTGACAGGCTCACTGTAAATGGCTCCTCAGTGAAGAATCATTCCCACGCATCAGAAGAATAAAGCTCTACACATGAGAAGGGAAAACTAAAAATAGGAATGTTATAATGCAAAAATCAGCACATAATTGTGCCTATGTGTGTGTGTGTGTGTGTGTGTGTGTGTGTGTGTGTGTGTGTGTGTGTGTGTGTGTGTGTGTGTGTGTGTGTGTGTGTGTGTGTGTGCGTATGTACATGCATTCTTTTGGGTAAGACTGGTTGTGGTTATTGTCTTGCTGCAACTGGAATGATGAACTCCTCAGGGACGGATGGAACGCTATTCAACCGATGTCACGAGTGTTAACTGTTGCTAGGGATACTCTTCTTCATATTGGTTTGGACAGATACCCCTGGCACAAAGGCACACTATAAAACACTCCCTCCTTCATCCTTCAATCATCTGCTCTGTCCACACTATCCTGTCCATCTCTTACTGTCCATGTCTTATCCTGCTCCCAGACAAAGCTGCATACCTCTAGCTGATGCTGATTAGGGTGTCAGTGCATGGAGAGTCACATCACAGGCTGTGCAAGGTTAGGCAGTACAAATCAGTGCAACAATGGCTTACAAACAAGTGCCAGATGGACTTCAGTTGATGTAAACAAGGTGGGACATGATAAGGATGTCTGTCCATCTGAGCAGAACAAACACAGGAGGCCAAATGGCACAGCCACATCTGGGGGGTCAAACTTGCATGTTTGAGCATGACAGTCAAGAAATCAAAATGCATCTGTGAGACGAAAGATGGAAATAAGCATTAGGAGCATCTGCCGATGTCGCTCTTCAAACCAGCTGGCCTTTCATGTAGTATGGTTGGGTATAGCACGCTGCTGTGTCCCCGGTACAGTCTCATGCACCAGGTCAAACAGATCAGCACAGTTGAGAGGAAACTGGGACCAGAGCCCAGATGCTTACTTGACCAGTTCAATGGGAGTTTGAGTCCAATTACTGTTTCAGGCGTTTGCCAGGAGGGACACACCTGAACTGTGCTTTCAAGCCCTGCTGATGCCCTGAGCAAACAAAATACTGATTATGCACTGGAGCAACATGAAAGGAATTAATTAGGGGTCTGCATGTACACAAGGTCTGATTATGCTCCCTGTGTATTGTACAGAAGTTCAACATAACTATACCAGATGAGACAATGTTAAAGGCTCTTTTCAAAGCCACTTTTCAACTGTAGGGCTGATTGGTTCAGAGCAAGGGGAGAATCTATTCTGACAGAATTTCTACATGTGCATGGTTATGCTTTGTAATGGCTACAAATACAGATATGAATAGGATTTCTCTCTCCCTCTGTTTAAAGCTTGCCAGGCTCACAGGACATCTAGCTGAGTTAAAGGTGTGCATAAGGACTGAGATCCCACAGAACACAACTAAAAAACTCATGCAGGCAGGAGGTTTTTACTTTCATGTGTGCATGTGCGAGTGCTCAGATATAAAGCTTGCGGGACAAACAAATACCACACTGTTCAATTTCATTTCATTTAAGACATGCTGACAGTGCTGGCATGTCTACCTCTGAGGTTTTTCCCCAATATTTCTGCGGCATAGCGGTAGGGCTCATATTTAATTAAAAAAGAAAGAAAGAAATACCAATAAATAAATAAAATAAACAGCTACACCAACTTGTCCAACAGGCAACTACAATTTAAAAAAAAAAAAGACAAACCCAGACTAGTTTGCCTCCCCCTTTCCTGATTTCTGATGTTATTTCCATTACAATATCTTCACAGGTACCACCATAATTTATTCTACAGCGTGTCCCAAAAGTTTCTATACATAGGGGAAATTAACACATTTTAGCAAAATGTCTTCCAATATTTTTACTTAGTATACATTATATATATGTAATGTATAAAATATATTTTTTTTTTTCAGATAGCCTTTAAGAAGAATGTATTGGACTTTAACAGGAAACATTGCAAGCACATCACACACAACACTTTTGCCAAACTTTTTTACAAATTCACAAAGACTGGAAGTGTTGCACCAACTGAGAACATCCATGAACATCCACTGACGAAGGAACAACCGACGTGGTGCTGGCATACGTAGTCCCTTAAGTATGCACAATTTTTGGACACCCTGTATATATATTTATAAATCATCAGTGATATACAGTACTGTATGTGTTCCTTCGTATGGGTATTGAGGATTTGAGAACACAATAAGACATTAAGTAACCTGAATTCATCAAAAGCATTTTTTAGATCTGTTACATTAACTAAAACAAATCTGGTACTGTCATGACTTTTAAGAGTTGCATACAATATCTTTTTTAATTAAATGACTACTAGTTCATACCCTGTTTATCAATCTGCTCTCTCTTACAAATGGAATTGACATCCTTATGATAACTCTTAAAGCATAATATCAATAAAAGCCTTATGCAAGCCTAAAAATACCCGGCTTTTGGTACAGCAAATCTGAGCCACCTGGCTCACCTCACAACTGATCCTGCCAAAAAATACTGTTTGCAATACAAATCAGAGAAAGCAGGCCTTATAAATTCTCCTGAGAATAAGTGCACATTTATATAGCCTAATGTGCGCCTCCATTATTCTTTCCAACTTAAATATACAACCAAAGCCTCTGACAAAAGACAGATAAAGCAAGCCATAGATTCAGATCAGCCTCTTTCTCATACACATTTTCTGTTGCGGCAGCAGAATAAAAGGCCGATTGCTCTCTCCTGCTGTTGTTCACTGTCCACTCTGTCTTGGTCTACAGCACCTTTTTTTTTTTTAATTATTACATTCAGCAAGTAATGCAAATCTCAAACAATATCACCATGCATTATTTTGGTTATATACCTTTATACTTCTGATTAGCACATTAGTACCATTCGTTAATTCCTTCTCTTCTTTCTCACCGCTCTAGCTACCCATCATGGGTAGAACTTTAACCCGTTCTCTCTACATGCTCTACCAGTGCCTGAAGAATAGCAGCCAAGGAAGCTTTACTGAAGAAGAAAAGCAAGAGTCAGAGTATGTGGAATGAATGAGGGAGTGGTGTGTGTGAGTGTGCATGTGCTTTAGTTTTTAACAGTGAGAAAGAAGAGTTTGCGTGTGTATGTGTGCACAATCTGTGCTTGTTTTCATATCTTGGTGGAGACCAAAACGCCCCACAATGGTAGATACATCTGACCGATTTTGACCTTTTGACCGTTTTGAGGTTTTCAACACGAAAATGCTACTTATTTAACTTATTTAAACATAAGTATATCTATCTATCTATCTATCTATCTATCTATATATATATATATATATATATATATATATATATATATATATATATATATATATATATTTTCTGTTTTATTCTCATTTCATAGCATTAATTAGCTACAGTAATAAGTTCTCAAAAAGATAATAAGACCTGATTTATACTTTATTGTGATTGTTGAATATGAACATGTCTTGAATAGTGCTAGTGAAGCAAAGAAATCTCACATGATCAATTATAATCCAAGAAGCATTTTCACTCATCTGTATTATCAGTACTGAGATCGTAGTTTTCTGTAAATAAATTCATGCCATTAACACTAACTCAAGAAAATAAATGTGTAGTTAATTAATAGCTATCCAAATACCCGTTTTATCATAATGGAGACATATTATCACAGACACAACCACTAGAAACCAACAGCGTAAGCGTTTTTTTTTTTTTTTTTTTTTAAGCTTGTTTCTCTTTCAAGCTATTATACATATGATTATTAATGGAATACGTCCCTAATATCTGAAGATTCCCCAGCTGGGGAAAGTACTGGATGAGATATTGGAAAATTGACCTGTTTACACTTTATTTATTAAAAATTTGTTGTTTAACCTTGGGATGTATTTGGAACAATATTACTCTGCAACCCTATATAAAACCCATGGAGAAAGGGTATTAATTCCTCATCACATCATTTCCTGGTACACAGACAGATACATTCCCCTCCTTCAACCAATCATTGTTTGACGTACAGATATGCATGACATGCTGTTAGCTTCTGGAAACCATTGCATGTTAGCACCTGTGCCTCTTTGTGCCACTCTTATCCATAAACCTCCTTTGTCTGTTGCGAATACATATGCAAATATGTAAATATATTTCAATGTAGAGGTATAAAGCGGCCCTTAGACACACACGTGTGTATGCGTGTGTGTGTGTGTGTGTGTGTGTGTGTGTGTGTGTGTGTGTGTGTGTGTGTGTGGACAGGGGAGGGGATTTGCTCTTTGGGAAAGTAGCCAATCCAAGTAGAAGCTGCAGTGTGAGCCCAGGTTTTTTTTTTTTTTAAACTGAGTTAAATTTACATTTCGCCAGTTTTTTGCCTTCTCTGTCTCTGTTACACTACTCTCTCTTTTCAGGTCCCACCTTTCTATACCACATTACACCACCTCCAGTGTGACATCACGGAAACCTATATCCTTCCTTCACAACTCAGAAGTTACACTACAAAAGGCAGATTGTCAGTGCTGCTCAGCTTAGAAAAGGCTTATCACTAGAATGCAAAAGGACACAAGCAAATGCTCTGAGCATTTTGAGGATCTCTGAGCCTGCCCGTGCTGTCCAAAACATGCACAGAAAGCTTACCAACCCCCAATAAAAGACAAAAAACCTTGACAAAGTAGTCACATTCTCATCCACACACACTGTCCTTCGCTCCAGCAGCTGTGTGATCACAGTCTCATGGGGCTTCAGGCAGCAAAATATAATGCAAAGTCTCCCTACACATCCGGGTGATGTCCTTCACCACAGCTTCCTCGCTGACAGACATGGGCTTTGGAGGAATGCTTGTGTGTTTGTCCTCGACTGCTTGGCTACACCTGACCAGCTGCCGCATGTGTGTGTGTGTGTGTGTGTGTATGAGCGATGAGATTAAAGTATGAGCATCAGAACCAAACAAATGGGCCATAGCACCACTGTGGAGAGCACTACACCTCCTGCCTAAATCAATTCCACTATAGATGGGAGGCCGGATGTTAGTATGAATTATTAACCTGCTCAAACAAGGGGATTACACAGAATGAGATGCTCAGATGCCACTTCCTGATTATACCACCGATTCAATTAGAGATGAATATGACTTCTGTGTTTGTGTGAATTGGAGAATAAGCCTCCAGCTCAAGCAAGAGAATGAAGATAAATCAAACAGGCCATGTTGCCATGATGCCACTTCAGCAACACAGGCATCCCTCAATAGCCTTTGCAGCCCTCTCATTACCACTGGCACATCCATGGACCTGTCTATCATGCTAATCCAAGGAGCTACTATTTATGCAATAAAGAATGATGCAGCTAACCCGTCAGGATACCGTATCATTATTTGAAATTTCCAATTTTATATTATTTTATTGGTATAGCAGTTTTAATTATAGACATTGTCATTTAAGCAGCTTAACAGAAATCCGAATATAGATTTAGATCCATAATGAGCAAGCCAGAGGTAACCGTGGCAAAGGAAAACTCCCAGAGATGACACAAGGAAGACTCATTGAGAGGAACAAGAGTCAAAATTTAACCCGTTCTCTTTTGGGTGATATCAGTGGTGGGATTATAAAACATTCCATACTGTAAAGCAGACACCCCACTTCTCCTAGAAGTTCTGGGAGTCTCCCACATATTGATAGCGGCTCCAAGAGGTGAGTTTAACAGTTAACAGGTTTCATTCGTTCATTAGCAAAGCTAACATTATTTAAACTAGCTGGCTAGCTGCTAAGGAGCTACCTCTCTGAAATGAGTTTTTGTAGGGTGGGATGTCTGGTAAAGTGTGTAGAATAATATATAGTATGAGCAGATTGTATAGATCTTTAGGCTATCCATGTGGGATGATTCACTATAGAAGAAGGTGACTTACAAGTGCAGCTCACACAATGGTTAAATGTTCACAGTGGTCTGACTTATTAGCATGCAGTTTTGCTAGCTACCGATTTTGCATAGTGAAATAATGTCAGCTATCAAGTATAGATGGCTACCCAATTTTAATGGAGCAAATTTGATTAATCTTCAAAGACTATTGAAAACCAAGTTATTGGCAAAATACCTCCAGACATATCAAATCTACATTCCATTTATACAAAACCAAACATCACAGATCTTTCAATACAATGTCCTGCACTATAATACGGAATAACTTGCAGGCAATTACCAGCAAACAACTACCATCAGAAATGTGCTCTTAACTCAGAATGTGTTCTTAACATAATCTAAACATAAACATTGTGAGGAAATGTGTTCTAATCACTCATAACTTTTCAAATACTAGAAGTACAGATAACCTCTAGATCATGGCAGGTTCAGGTTGGTCACAGCAGACTAGAGGACAGCCAGGATAATTCTGTATCTAACCCTTTCTACTCAGCTATAGGTAGAGAGGAACGAATTGAAGTTAAATGCCCTCTGGAGGTACTAGTAATTGAGATCTGCCTTTAAATAGAGTTGGAAAAGGGCCAGGAAAGTTCTAAAGGACAACATTAGGTATTCAGCAAAGGCACCTAAATATGCACTTTAAATTGTGAAATATGGCACAGTTCAGTGCTGAGCCATAATGGCCAACAAGCTATATTGCTTACGCCGTATAACTATAAGAGAAATACTGTACTTAGAGACTAATAACTTAAATACAATTTTGTTCCAAAGCCAACAAGTTATCTGTTGTCCAAGTCATCCCTGGAAGTGTAAAACATGACAGAATTAGATGAACAAGGTGGGTACAGTGCAATAGAAAACCACAACCAAACGTACCTTTTTCAGACGTCCACTCTTTGTGCCAACAAAAGCCACGCAGTAGCCATTGTACACATAGGAGTTCACTGAGGTCATGCGGTCTCTGCTTTCCGTGTAGAGTGTGTATCCAGTCACCAGCTGAGAGCCACCCAGGGGTTGATTAATGTCCAGACCACAGAAGGAGTCATCAATGGGCACTGGCTGTACGTAAATAAAGGCTCATATTAATGATGTTAATGAGGATGTGACTGCTTTTCAGAAGAAATTAATGGTTAATCTGAAGGACAGAGTGGAAAGCAATAAGCAAGGTGCTTTGGCTCATCACTGCCTGATTACAGTACTGTAGCTCCATGAGGGACAAGACTAGACTGTAGACATCTACCAACCACTATTAAGGCTTGCCTTAAACTTGTAAATCACAGCTTACTAAATGATGATGCCTTATTATGAAAGCTGTTGTCCTGTACTGGTAAGCTCTCTCTCGCTCGCTCTCTCTCTCTCTCTCTCTCTCTCTCTCTCTCTCTGTGTGTGTGTGTGTTTGTGTGTGTGTGTGTGTGTGTGTGTGTGTGTGTGTGTGTGTGTGGCTTTACCCACCTGGAGAATCTGAACAGAAGAGTGTGTTAGATTACACTTGGATTCAAGCATTAGTCACACTGAACAGTGAATGCACTTTTTCTCGTGGAAAAAAATAAAAAAGTTTGCATTCAAAGAAAATGTCATAGCATAGGTGATATACAGATAAATAAAACTGTTAGAAAACGTAGAAACCCTCTTAACTATACCCCTTATCTTCATATCTCTTTATCTGAATCGAATTTATGTGGATTGTTACAAATTTGCAAGTGTGGGTGAATAGTGGAATATTGTCTCGATAGCAAATTTGACCTGTAGCCTAATACAATCGAAATTTCCTATAAAAGAGCAATCAAGCCACGCCTTGTTTGTTAATTTGTTTGTTTTCTTACTTACTTCAGGGCCGATTGTATCCTGTCAATCAAAAGAGGGCGGGAAAACACATTATGTGCGAGCTGTGTGTAAAAATGATGTCTCTTGGGTGGAATGATGAAAAAACTGCAGTGTGTAAGCTCTGTAATCTCTGCACTGATAACATTTTACACCGGAAGTGAGTTGCAGTGAAGCGGGAGTTTTAGCGTCGAGTCATTTTTTTTTATTTTTGTTTCACCCCCCGTGCTGCCCGCTCAGCGTCACGCTGAATTAAAAGGCTAGTACACCATTGAAAGATGAGTTGACAAAAAGTCTATATTGCACAGAAAAATATATTTGTAGAGTAGTATATTTCATATCCAGTCAATGTTAATATATAAAAAGTTGATATTATATATGACCAGTTTGATGTCAGTGATGAAGTAGAAATGCTTGTGTTTGTGGAGAGTGAATGTGAGACTAACAGGAGGATTTTTACAATTCAGTCAATGTTAATATGAATTAATAACATTCAATAAGTTAATAATCTTACTTTAATCTTCAGACTTTAGTTCATGTTAATTAGAGTAATGTGTTTTCTGTTTATGAGACCAGTTACTGTCAAACAACTTGCTGAAATGGAGAGAATAAAGTTTTTATTTGCATTTCTTTCAGAATTCTTTTAAATTAATTATTATTAATTTATAAGAAGGCATAAAAGACAGAACTATCAGTATCAGTATCGGTATCGGCCGATATCACTCTGAATAATCGGTTATTGGTATCGCTGAGAAATTTAGTTTTGGTGCATCTCTCTCTCTCTGTCTCTCTCTCTCTCTCTCTCTCTCTCTCTCTATATATATATATATATATATATATATATATATATATATAGTTTTGAACATTAAAAGATGTATAATAATGTATATATTCTTATAATAAATAATAAGAATAAGAATATCCAATATGGCAAAGTAGGTTTCAATTGAAATCTCATTAAACTAACAACATTAAGATAACACCACCATTAGCACACATGCATAGGCAAAGATGGAGTTTTATAAACATTTACAATATTAAAGAGGACACACAGTCGTTTTTCATGTTGAACAGAGCCCTGACTTGACATCAATCTCCATTCAGAAAGGAGCAGTAAGTTACAGGCTTCGCAGTCAGCTGAGCGATCGTCTTGATTCAGGTCAGCGAGAGCCCTGTGACTGGCACTGGCCTCAAACTGCCACAGAGAGTCATCGAGAGGAGCACGCTGATGTAAGCGCACTGTTCATCACCTGCACCACAGCCATCACAGACATTAACACTGACTTTCCAGCTACAGGCTGTAAAATTTTATGGCTGCTCAGCCAGTTATATAGGCTCAGGGAAAGCAATAATGCACAGAGGGTATAAACGTACGCAGGCCCTCCATGCCACATTCTCTTTTATTTCCCTTCCCAAAATAGCTGGAGCAATTCTCACAGGTGAACTCAAAAGCTAAAATGATTTAGGTGGCTACATTATGTGCTCGCACAATGTATTTTTGGAGCTGCGAGTGAGATCAGACAGCTTGGGGCAGGAGGTGGGGCAGGTGGGGGTGTGTTAATTGGAAAGTGCACCATGAAACCTCACTCTGTAACTGAGACCACGGCTTTACTAGCCATGTAAATTGAAAAAGTGTGTTGGTGCAGTGTTGCAGGTGCAGCTGTGTGCCCGAGACTGTGAATGTAATTTAGCCCATTTGGTTTCCATTAGAGTGTGAGTGTTTAGATGATGTGCATAGATGACGACCAGCAGATGCAAATCTGCATCCTTTCCTTTCCTTGCTATAGTCATTCCCAATTCCAGCTGGTTTGAAGCAATTCATTCCACTTTATTAAGGAATTATATACAAATGCATATGTATATGTATATACACCAATGGCCACTTTAATATGAATACCTTTGTCCCTGCTCATTCATGCCAATCATGTGGCAGACAAAAAACATCAGCTGGTCTTTTTTTTTTTCTTCCAATCTTCAACTGTAGCCTCAGACTCTTGTTCTTGGCTGACGGAGTGGAACCCGATCAAGTCTTCTGCTGTTACACATGTGCCTCAAGGTTCGATGAGTTCTGGGATGCTTTTCTGCTTACCATGGTTGTAAAGAGTGATTACTTGAGTTACTGAAGCCTTCCTGTCAGCTTGCCCATTCTCCTCTGACCTCTCTCATCAACAAGGCATTTCCCCTGCAGAACTGCCACTCACTTGAGTCTTTTTTTGTTTGTTTGTTTCCTCGTTTGTTTTTTGCACCATTCCTTATAAACTTTATAGATTCTGGGAGATCAACAGTGAGTGTATATACTGTATATATAACTCCCTTGCATTTCAACCTTATTTAATGTTTAATGTTTGAGTCTGTGCCTGTTTGGTTATATTATTTGCAGAAAAGTATTGAAGAATATTAACTAAATGTACATTTCCTAAAGGAATTCACTCGTTCCCACACATAGGTCATACTTGTGCACCGCACCCAAATGGATGACAAGTCAATAAGATCAATATTTCATGTTGCCAGTAATGCGGAGTTGCACTTTAAATGCTCTTTCAGCTGCTCAGACTGTTTCTCACTCAATCGCACTTGAGCAATTAGTGAGGAGTCACTCAGGTCTCCTTCATCAAGAGTAGAAAACATTCGTCTAAAACAGTACTGATGAACTACCATTTTGGTTTCAGTGGTTTGTACTCTTGTATGAGCACCATGATTTCTTACAGCAGCACGCTTGTATTTAGAATTTCGCCAAGACTACATCGAGGTTGGGAGGCCTGTATGATTTCAGTTTGCACCTGTGACGCTATACACTTCTGATTTCCAGTCCCTGTGCTACATTAACCTTATTATAATAAAAGTAAAACCAGGCGGAATGCTTAATTATTTGAGACAAATCTTTGAGTGAAGTAATCAGGATCATACGGCCAGCATTTGTATGGAACACTGCAGGTTTAATGAATTTTAATAAAGTTTGAACACTGTGATTTAATACAGAAATTCATAAGGACAAAAGTTAAAATGCAAAATGTCTTGATATTGTGCATGCAGAAATTCTATTAAACTTTTGTGTTGTCAGTTCCAGGAGATCTGTGGGAAACAATGGAATTGTATTTCCTTGCTAGATGCAGGAAGTTGATTTCTGGGCTGTTAAATAGCCTAACAGGAATATAAAAGTTCAGGAATTGTTTCCTGATTCACAAGGTGGCCTTATTGAATATACTGCTGTTGTCAAAGGGCCCACTGAGTATGAGCGAGGATTGGGACCTGTACACTTTGTAAAACAATAATTCCTCAGTTGAAACAGTGCATGAGGGAAATATGCTCCACTGTTTTCCACAAATAAAGTACAATGTGTTAATAACTAGACATGAATTTAACAGTGCTTTCACAATAAATAAAGGTTCATTCAGCTAGAAGGTGCCCAATGACATTAGATGTATTATTAGATCGTTATTTTAGATTTTGCTTTTATTACAGGATGAACACAGGATTTAAATTTTTTTCTTTGTATAGGTAGTCCTCATACTTCATTATGGTCAGTGTGCTTACAATACACTTAGTTAACATGCATCTCTCTTTCTTACTTACTTTGGGGGAAAAAAAGAGATTGTGCTGAGAAATTTAGTTTCGGTGCATCTCTCTCTCTCTCTCTCTCTCTCTCAGGGTGTTATACTTTTGCGAGAAGCCAGCCGAGAAGGCCACATCTGGTGCCATCTAAATAGTCAGGAATAACTATCAGGAAATTAAATAAAAACACTCCTGTCTGGCTCCACTGAGCGACTGCACTGAGCATGGCCAATTTTTTTTTTTTTTTTCTAAGGTAAAAGGAGGTTATTTTCTATTTCAGAGGGAAAAGGGGGGGGGGGGGGGGGGGTGGTTGCTGAAGAGTATATTATTTCTTTGGAAAAATATTTTCATACTCCTGCTGGACTTTAAAAAGAAAAGAAAAATAGCCATGTGGCAGGAAGCGGGCACTGACCCCTTCAAAACCCCTTACTAGCAGAACTGATCTGAGTAAGCATAGAGTGCTTCCTGTGTGACTCATTAAAATGCACCCAGTGCAAGCCATTAAATACTATAGATTTATTGAGCAGGTATTGAGCAAAGCATTTTTTCTATGTGCATCTTCTCTTAAGTGATGACACATTCCTTAATCTAAAGAACAAAGTAAAAATGGCTGGAGACTTAAGTGCATTGTGAAGTGTTTTAATGAGATCTAGAAATACATGGCCTGGCTGACAGGCCCATGGGTGTTGATGGGAGATGTGTCAGTGGGGGTGTAATGGGGCTGGAAAGGTGGAAACCATAAGAGAACCTCCCAACTGCTGCCACTTAAGTGGTGCAAACAAGTGTCACATCTTCCTCAGGGAACAGCTGCCAGCATTTGGCTGATAACTATCATAATTCCTTTCATTCCTATTATCAACTAAGGAATAAAGACACAGAGGACATCAGTCTCCTGAGGCTACATTTCTTAACTGAATTTAACAGGACTGTAGATATTATGTAGGGACATACAGTAGAGTCCTGCTCTCGGGTATTTGGACACAGCTTCTTTTCTCTCACTCTCAGTCTGTTTCTCGCCCATGCTCTCTCTCCTATCCCTCTCCATCTCCATGCTCTCCTAGACTAGAAAGGATTGGTGTATTTGTATTGCAGTGGAAGAGAACATTACTGCGTTAATGCTTGCCAAGAAAAATAAATCCATTCTAAGTTGCGAACATGTCTTCAGATAGATTCAGATAGATTTTAATATGACTACTTATCCTATCAGGGCTATAAACTAATTATTTTTAATTACAACTAAACAAAGATTAACCTAATAAGAGATTTACATGATAGGAGGAATTTGATAGGATTGAGGGCTTTATTGAAGCCCTGTTGTGTCTGTGTCTCTGTTGTGTCTGCTGTTACTCTACATTCAATCTGATGGTTATGAATGGTTGGTGTCATTGGTAGAGGCGTTTATAACTGAGTACTGCTACTGAAAGTATGATTGATGAGACGTTCTTCAAATAATTTCATAAATAGATACTACTTAATAAATATTAAGGACCTAATACAATCCTCAAAAAGGAATCAAACAAAGTGCTGATTGATCTGTCTGAGCATTTGCTGAACAACACTTTCTTGTAATAGTACTATTTTAGGCTTCTTACATAAAATAACATGATGGTATTATAGCAAAGGGTGCCTTACCGCCTTGGTGCACTGAACATCTTTTCCAAGCAGCCAACTCAACTCCAGGTTGCCTTCTCCTTGGTAACAGGACTGCAGGCGCTCCTTGATGCGGGCATTGATGTCCTTGATGGTGAAAACGCAGAGGGCTGAATCGTCAGGGGGACGGTGGTACTGCTTCTGGCCTTTAGAAAAGATGGCAAAGAGCACATCATCGGTGACACTGATATTGAGTGAGGTGGCAAGCACTCTTCCTGGTTTGGCAAGGTAGGCTGCCTGCAGCAGCCGGTACTCTATGCCATTGCGCACACAGCCAATGGGCAGTGACACATAGGAGTGGAATTTGTGGTCGTCCTTGCAGAGCCGGACAATGCGTGAAATATAGAAGAGATCATTTGAGGAACCACTGGAGGCCATGCCATTTTCTGGGGTTTCTGGTTGTACGGTCAAAAAGTACACAAAATTGCCACTGGCAAATCCATAGATGTAGTATATGTCAAAGTGGGAGACCAGTGCTAGGGTGTCTGAAGGAATCTTGATTAATGATGAGACAAAATCAGTGTGCAGTTCGTAGTCAAGCATGGCTGAGGACTCTGGGTCACGAGGAAGTTTGCGGCTTGAGATAGTTGGAAAGTAGTCTTGCTTCCCATCTACTGCAGTGCCAATGAAAAGTGTGCCATCTTTGCCCTGGGAAGGCACAATAACTCCATACATAGTGCCTGTCTGATTGACACTAGAGAGATAGTGCTCTTTCTTGTGTGAGGGTTCTACCAGTATGAAGAGATCATCCAGTCGAAGTAGCTTGCATACACCCTGATAGAGACTCCCACAGGCCAGCAGCCTGTTCTGAGAGTAATCAATAAGGAGAAGCTTGTTGACATTGTTGGTAGAGACCAGTGGTTCAGAACATGGTTGGACTATGAGAGGTGGGTAGCAGGCCTTGTTGTCATCTTCTGGGCCAGTGTCATGGGAGACCAGGAGAGTGAGGTTGCCAGAGAGCTTGTAGACACGATTAACAGCACCAATATAAAGTGCCCCTGTTGTCTGATGGACCGTCATATGATTGAAAGACCATTCTCGCTTCTCAGGGTGAAATGTGGTAAATGTCTGCCCACTGCATGTTGTAGCAAGGGTTAGCACCAGCAGCCATACACACAAGGGCAGTGTTAAAGAACTAGAAGAGTTTACTTGTAAAGTCCTTTGTGAATCTTGCTGGCCCTCCATGATCCCAAAGGATGGCAAGGAGGAAACAATACTAGAAATCGGGCAGGGTATTACAAGTTACAACCTTTCTTTCTGAGTCCTAATGGTTAAACTGTATGGTTCTTCTATTCCACTGTCTTCACATGTTTCTGAAAAAGACAGAAAGAGACAGAGGGCAAATGAGTAAGACTAAGGTCATCCTGACTCACATGTAAGCTAAATGAAAAGAGATCAAAGTCAACAGGAAAAGCTGATAATTCACCAGGCCTCTGAGCCGCCATTCAATTGCTCATAGAGACAATGGGCAGAAAGCTTTATCTACACATTCCAAAGGAGTTGTCATGTAGGAAAGTACAATGACGGAAGGTGAAGCTTTATAGCAACGGAACTTAGCATGAGCTGATGTCATGCCACCAACTCATACACTAAATACAGTGTTTAACTAAAGTTTGAGGCAAGATTTGGGTTATATTTTCTCAAAACAGTGTCTACATAGCAACATGGCTGATAACCAAGCCCATTATTAAATGGCTAATTTTTAAAGACATAAACCAAATGACCATTACTACTAATAAGCAAAACTGCTATGAATGCATTTGAACATTTTTGAATTATGCAATCATGACAAGAATCAAGGTTAAGAGTTCCTCATTTCCATAATTTTCATTTCTAGCAAATATCAGTGATGCACATTCATTTTCTTCACAAGTGTCATTTATTTCCATCTGGCCTTAATTGCTTTGACAGTCTATCAGTAAAAGAGAGAGAGAACGAGAGACAGAAAGAAAAAAAAAAACAAGCACAGTATGGAATTGTTGTAACAGCCTTTTGAAAAGAGCTTCAGAGATCTGCCTACTTTATACAGTAAATCAAAAGGGAGGACCCTTTCTCAAGTGTATCTTGGGGAGTTAATTATCTCATCCACCACACAGTGAGGCCTGAATCTTATTACTGAAACAAAGTGTGAACAAATTGGGTGCCAGTTCCATGTACCTTTCTTTACTCTCCGCTCTTTAAGAGGGCTGTTTAACAGGATCTGAATCTATTAATTATGCTTTCCAATTTTGTTCCTGTGTTTTTTCCTCCCCTCTTTTTTTACCTCTACATCTGACACAATCAAAGCCTGGGGGAATTAATCATTGGCAGCAGACTAATCATTCCTAAACGAATCAGGCCACCATTAGAGATACCAGTGCTGTCATCCAGCCACATCCACCACATTTGTATTCTTTGTTATTCGTCCCTGGCTGCTCTGCATATATTATCACAGGCGAGCGACATAAGAGGGCAGCAAATGGAGACAATGGTTGCGCCTCTGAAAATCAAGTATGTGCTTCTGAAAACTCAGCTTAGCAGCCCAGCATATGTAATTATATGAATTAAAGTGGCATGTTTAACACAATGGCAATCAGTGGAACATTAGATGCCATTATTCCTTATGCTTACGTTTTAAAAAGAAAAGATTAGATTTTCCAAGGTTGCAGTCAGATGTCCTGGTGCTCTTTCACATCCTAAACAACTGACGGTACGTATGCTCACCTGATGTGTTTCAGACAAGTACTCCTGACATTGCCCAGACCTGTCCTTGCTCCTGACTCACTGCTTCACTGCTGTAGTACCTGTATTTTCACTGGGCTCTGGGGGACCCTTATCAATCAGAAAATTGATTGGTCCTTTTCAGCAAATAGGGTGGCATGGTATGAGATGTCTTGCTCCCAAGAGCAGAGCAATAGCATGGCTATAAAAGGGGTTATAAAGCCAGGCCTGTGCCTGACCTTCACGCAATTTCTTTGTTACAGTTTGCACATACTAGAGATGCAAAAGTGCATCCCTCTGGAGCAGTTATTAGAGACTTGCTGAGGTGGGACTTTAATATAACACCTATATACCCCTTTTCCCTTAAAACACAAACAGTACCACTCCCCTTTTCACCAATTTTAGTTCTCACAATTCACCACTCTCTTAATCCTTTCTCTCTTTGTGCATCTCTCGCTTTATCCCTTCTGCTGGATTCTGTCTCAGTGTAAGAAAGAGTGCTTCTCTAATTTTTTATATACCAGCAGCAGCTGTGTTCAAGAAGGGAGAGAAAATTGGAAACTGTTTAACCATGCTACTGTAACAGCAAAGAAATCAGAAATGTAAGGGTTTTTTTTGTTTTTGTTTATTATGTTCTGTCCACTCTTTTTATGTCTGATATATCTCTTTTCATTATGTAGCCCAGACACAGAACTAAAGAGAGCGGGCTGATGTATTCTTGGTATCCTTTTATTGTCTGAGGTAATTATTTTTGCTTTGAATCTGTGAAAAGGAGTAAGAGATTAACATGTCAATGTTAGCACCTGCAAATCATGGCCATGTCGACCCACAGCCTACAGTACATCGAGAACAGGGCAATTTCAACATTGTTCCAAAGTCTGGTAGGGATAAGAAAACGAGCATGTTGACAGGATTGTAGTTTGCCATAACGATGAGTCACAACCTCACATTGCACCAGTGGGAAAGTAGCAGCTTTCTGATTCAGCTTCACTGCTTTGACCACACAAACACTTTATTTGAGGGTCGCGGTTATAAGTGAAAATTCCACCCACTGATTTACAGATAGGCTGCTATTTCTGTAGATGCCATGCAAAATTATATATGTTTCTGGCAGGCTGACAGCCACGAACAGCTGTACATCCTAAATACAGACGCACATCTACCTCCAGTACATGCATTAACTAGTGTCTTCATCATCCTTAGTTTCATATATTTTTCTTCATTTCCCTTCAGGCCTTATTCCGCAGTAACCATCCATCTGGGCAGAGAAAGGTCACACATGCTTCTTTGAAGCTGCTGAGCCACCAGCTAGGCAACATTCCCGAGCAGCTCTTCACGACAGAAGTGCTAAACTACTTTCTACATGTCAGTAACTATGACCAAAATAAAGCAATATGTCTGAAACTGAGTAAAAAACAGTGACTCATCAGTTCCTCATCTGCTGAAATGCATCCAATTGCATTGCCCTTTAATTTGTTTCCATTGTCAGTAAATGACATAGTGCGCATTTACTGGAGCCAGTCAGGCATTTTGAGTTCTAAAGCATAATTTTAACATTGGAATTCCAATTTAGAGCAACATTATAGATGATTATGACTGCAGTGGCACTAGAGAGGCCAGCTGTAATTTTTGTACGCTGGATTTCAATCGGCATCGACACATACAGTTACTGTACATTGATTGATAGTTATAGTTATAGATATAGTAATTCTAAAATGATCCTCAGTGCATCTTGATTCTATATGTGATGGATTATTTTTTTATTACTCTGCGACCATTTCTTTTTATTTTAAAGCACAAACTAAAATGCTGTAGCTTGGCTCCAGCAAAAGCACATGTTTTCAACAACAGCATAGCAGTGCAAAGATTTTGTGACAAAACTTGCAGTTGAACTGGTAATTTGTTTTATATTATTTATTTATTTTATTTTCATTTTTATTCTTATGTCATTGATGATATGGAAACATACAACATGATTCCCCATGTCGTTGTGTTCCTGAAATACTTTATCCTGATATGAAAGATCTTGCACCTGGCATCTAGAATTTTCTTCTTTTGTGTGTGTGTGTGTGTGTGTGTGCTTCTAATTCATAAAATCCGAAACCTACCCAAATGAAAGCATAGGTCTGTGTGTGTCCATCTTCAAATCTGAGCTAGCTAACTTCTAACTAGTTAACATATACATTGCACACTTGCTAGCCTACACCTTTGTGTTTTACCAGCTAGTTGGATTAAGGTTGTGGGCAAAAATATATATTTTGGCCAAAAAAATTCAAAGATAAGCTAGTTTAACAAAATCAACAGCAACATGATTCACTATAAGTTCAAAAAGGCAAACTATAGCAATCCTAGCCAGTGCTGTGAAAACACAAAGTTGTGAGTATCTCTGCAAAATAATTCTGAGGAGAACAAGTAGAATGGAAACAACAGGAAACCACTGCATTCCACAATCCATGTGGCCTGTGATTATGGTGTGAAAATAACTGTTGTTTTTCTTAATGAACAGTAAGGAAAAGCAAACCACATGTTAGTGTTAACAGCCCCTACCACACAAGTACCCTGTGGACTGCCTTGCTTCGTCAGCTCATCAGTGTGTTAGCATCTCCACATTGGTGTTGGCTAGGCTAAGCTAAATTTTAGTATGCTTTGCCAACATGAATCCTGCCAGTAATATTGAGGTACATAATCTCTGGAAATGAAATCTTTGCCATATTATGGCTTGGATATGAATAAGTATGTGCTGAATAGGGCAGGAGGGAATAAAAGGATTGAATGCCACATTGTCAGTCAGCTGAAACACTGCCCATAATTTAAAGCACAGATTTCAAACTCCCTGTGCCAACCACTCTGTAGTCACCGAGCCCATCTTAGGAGCTGAAGCTGATTTAGTCAGTTGAGCCAGCTACTCCTTACTCAGTCCTTATTTCCTTCCCTTATTAAGATTCTTAATAATTGAACAAAATTTGTTTGCTCTGATACATTTATATTTACAGCTAGAATACAGACAGGAACCTAAAGCTAAATCCTTTTATTGGTGGAAAATTATTGTGCAATGGAACAAAATTGCACTTTGTTTCTGCGATTAATATTATGATTTGATGCAAATGATTTGAATGGTTAAATAAAACGAGAATAATAATCAATATACATTTGTATCAAAGCTGATAAAACAGACATGATCAAACTATTTGAGTAACTTAAAAATGATCAAATTAGGGGAAGTTCTCCCTTCTGGAGTTATTGTCATGTTAAAAATAGAAGTTTAATCGTTCTTGAAGCAAGTTCTTCTTTTGTGAGTGTGTAACTGATAAAACAATTAGTCCGTGAGGTTAGTCCATTAGTCTTTATTTCTTGCCTGACATTCTCTGGTAGTGATAATGAGAGGCTTTGCTAGTGTGGGGTGTCATGCCAGAGTAGTGATATTTATCATTTCTTTTGTCTCTATTAGATCCAACTGCAGCATGAGGCAGCCTTGCTCTCCACGTGCTAGCACAGAGAGTCAGCTTCCGATATACAGCACATTTACCTCCCACTTGGGAGGAATAACACAGTAAAGTGGGCAAAGATTACATTCACCCTGACTGCATGTCTTCCCATCAACTCTTCTCTCTGTTCTCTTCTACTTGGTCTGTGTTTGGACTGAAAACCCAGTTAAGTTGACTTAACTCACAGCTTTGGCGACAGTAAATGTATAACCACAGCCATAGTCATAGAGCTTCAAGTACATTTTATATTTTCTTCTATACTCAAAGTTGAATGAGAAGCACAAATTAATAGTGCTCTATAGATATCTGGAAAACCCACCACAGTGACAGAGGTGTCCATTGGGAAATGTACTCTATAGGGCTAGATGTGCACTACACATGGCATGAATATCTCCCTCTGCTCCCATCTCTAGTGCTCGTTGCTTTGAGGGAAGTGTCTGTCTACACTGCATGACCTGAATTAACCTGACAATCATGTAATAATAGATTTCAAATAAATTATCTTTTATTGGGTAAACTGTCTGTGGGAGTGGGCAGCTTGGGTATACTGTCTGTGGGAGCGGCAGCTTGGGTAAACTGTCTGTGTGAGTGGGTGGATTGGTCAAACTGTCTGTGGGAGTGAGTGGATTGGTTAAACTGTCTGAGGGAGAGAGCAGATTGGACAAACTGTCTGTGGGAGTGAACGGATTGGTCAAACTGTCTGTGGGAGTGAGTGGATTGGTCAAACTGTCTGTGGGATTGAGCGGATTGGTTAAACGGTCTGAGGGAGTGAGCGGATTGGTCAAACTGTCTGTGAGAGTTGGTGGATTGGGCAAACTGTCTGTGGGAGTGAGCGGATTGGGCAAACTGTCTGTGGGAGTGAGCGGATTGGTTAAACTGTCTGAGGGAGTGAGCGGATTGGTTAAACTGTCTGTGAGAGTGGGTGGATTAGTCAAACTGTCTGTGAGAGTGGGTGGATTAGTCAAACTGTCTGTGAGAGTTGGTGGATTGGACAAACTGTCTGTGGGAGTGAGCAGATTGGACAAACTGTCTGTGAGAGTTGGCGGATTGGTTAAACTGTCTGTGAGAATTGGCGGATTGGTTAAACTGTCTGTGAGAGTTGGCGGATTGGTTAAACTGTCTGTGAGAGTTGGCGGATTAGTCAAACTGTCTGTGGGAGTGAGCGGATTGGGCAAAATGTCTGTGAGAGTTGGCAGATTAGACAAACTGTGTGAGAGTGGGTGGATTGGTTAAACTGTCTGTGAGAGTGGGTGGATTGGTTAAACTGTCTGTGAGAGTTGGTGGATTAGTCAAAATGTGTGAGAGTGGGTGGATTGGTCAAACTGTCTGTGGGAGTGGGTGGATTGGTCAAACTGTCTGTGGGAGTGGGTGGATTGGTCAAACTGTCTGTGGGAGTGGGTGGATTGGTCAAACTGTCTGTGGGAGTGAGCATATTGGTTAAACTGTTTGTGGGAGTAAGCAGATTGGTCAAACTGTCTGTGGGAGTGGGTGGATTGGTTAAACTGTCTGTGGGAGTGAGCATATTGGTTAAACTGTTTGTGGGAGTAAGCAGATTGGTCAAACTGTCTATGGGTGTGGGTGGATTGTTCAAATGGTCTGTGAGAGTGGGTGGATTGGTCAAACGGTCTGTGGGAGTGAGCATATTGGTTAAACGGTCTGTGGGAGTGGGCATATTGGTTAAACGGTCTGTGGGAGTGAGCATATTGGTTAAACGGTCTGTGGGAGCGAGCAGGTTAGTCGAACTGTTTGTGGAAGTGGGTGGATTGGTCAAACTTTTGCTAGTGCACGTGGGGGTAAGAATAAAAAAAAAACTGTTCCATGTATACCTTTACTTCATATTCTCTCTAATTGGACAGCCGTGTTTACGTCATTGCTCCACATCAACAACGACAGCTCCACAACAACAGGGTGTCAGCCACCCTGACCTAGGCACAGTGACACTGATAATCAATGTCCTTCTCATTAATGCTATGGAATGTAAACAAATAAAAATATTAATGAATGCATTTTGTCTCAGTGATTCTCAGAGGATTCTTATTACACATACTATGAGAGTAACACATACAAAAGATCCATTAGTATAAATGGATCAGCACAGAGGTCACTGGTTACTGGGCAACTAATTATCAGTGATCTGAACCTGGACTTTGTTGTGTAGTGGAAAGCTCAGCCTTCATGGTGGTTCAAAATGTGTTGTGAATTTTGCTGTATACTGCTCATAGGCAGCATGTTTAGGATTCGTCTCGATTCTTTGGGTCTCCATGGCTGAGTGATGTAGCACTGAATGAAGCATATCAAAGTGTATTAAATCCCTCACAGAATGCAATCCTCAAAAAAAGGCATGTCATAATGACATTAGAATTAGCAGGCATCAAATGCTGCTCTTATCTTTCAAGACAGGTGTTTGGATCTAATCTTTACCTTTCACCATGAACCTGCAGAGATACCCTTCTGCCTCCTCGTTCTTGCTTCAGTTAGGCTCAGATAAATGTTTAGCACTTTCCTTAGCTCACTGTTATACACTTCTGGCAACACTCAAGAATGATCCGAATATTATTGTTTATTGCTTTTTGTTTCTGTGCTCACGATCAAAGCTCCTCAGGTCACATACTCGCAGACTCACAGACTCACGCACACAGAGAGTTAACTAAAGGAGGATATGGTCTGTGGTCTTCACTTCATGCATCAGGTAGTTACTTACAGCCTCTTGAAGGGTTTACACTCACTCACACCCATGCCCACACACATATAGGTTCAACCAGTTCTCATCAGGATTGCCTTAAGCCTTTTACAGAATTTTGCTAGACCTTTAGCATACATTTCAATTGAAAATTTGGTGGTATGGAGACATGAACTAGAAACAAGCAATATATGCAGGGGCATGGTTTCCCCCAATATTTATACCATGATCAACTGAAGTAGAAGTAATTTATTTTGTAACATTATTGCATTGCTGGTCAGAGAGGGACAGTAAAAAATATAAAAGGTAGGATAATATGGTGTTATCTAGCTAATGACAATCCACATATATTGAAGCTAGCTAGCTAATTCACTGCAATTTAGCCGTAACTATTCCTATAACAAGTGAGCGGAAAAAAAAAACTGCCTTGTGTTATGTTAGCTAAATTTTATTTTAATAGTTCCCATTATTATCAACAACAAGGTTGTTCACACTAAATGATGTGTATAAGTTTGAATCAGTTACAGTGTGTATACATTGGACTGTTATTATGCCCTGTGTCATTTATTTTAATGAAACAATCATTTGATCATAAGTGCTTGTGGATGATACACAGATAAATTAGACAGATGGATGGATGGGTATATAAATAGATAAGCAGAGGATAATTATGTAATATATATGCATATATATAACAAAACTGATTATTTTTTCCCCTTTAATTTATAAATATTGGGAATATAATATAAATACCCCCCCCCCCCCCCCCCCCCCCCAATATTCAAACCAAATCTACAACCATGAATATATGTCACCAGAAGCCACATGTACGAGATGTAAATCCTTCAGTTCTGCAGATATGAATTGAATTAGGCACTTTGATTGCCACTGCATATGCTTTATTAAATGGGAACTCTCTGTCTGAGATGGTGGATAAAGGATGGGGGGACTGTTAGTGATAAAATGTGTCACTGCCTGCATTTTCTCAATTTTAACCCATTTCAATACCCAAGCTGTTTATTTACAGGAGGTTCAGTGGGATTTCTTTTCAAATTGCAGACACAGACATATTTAGTCGACTCAGATCTTTTCAGTGTGTCTGATTATCTATCTAAAGCCCTAGATAATCAGTTCATTCTCACAACAGATTCAACAAATATAAAACAGATTGTAATTGTGCTGTACTGTAAACAGACAGCATTTATTTAATCTGCTCTCTACCTTTGGATTTTATATTCTGAATCTTTAATGTGTTTTGTTTTTTAATTGCAGTACAGGAGATTTAAATGACGTTTAGTCGATGTACTCAACAGATTCACCCAAAGGTCAACGAGATGATGAATGAGATTAGGGTTTCTATATGATAGATGTCATGCTTCCGCAGCTACTGCTGCAGTGCAATTATGGAGATGACCAACTTTTAAAGTTCAGTGAAATATTAATCCTCTGTCCAATAATCAAACCAAAACTTTTCTAAAATGTGACAAATCTGGACCGCTTAAAAGGAAAATTGACCATTTTTTAAAAAAAATCCCACCCATCCATCATTCCCAAATCACCTTAGGAGCTCATTGATATCCAATTCAAAAGAAGACTGATCCTCGTGCCTTTAATCTTCAACTGAACCAAGAGAAGTATGATTTCCCAGAAGGCAACTGAATGAACAGCTTTCGTTTACCTTGGGTCTGTGTGTGTGTGTGTGTGTGTGTGTGTGTGTGTGTGTGTGTGTGTGTGTGTGTGATCATAGGCCTGGCTTGCAGCTTGGTAGGGAAGCCTGCCCATGTGACTCGCTGGTGCCCAAGAGAGAAGGAGAGGCAGAAAAACCAGAGCCATTCATTATTCCAGCTGGGCAACAACCAGTTACAACAGCAGTCACAACTCCAAAAACTGGCATTCACCCACACAGAGACCATTATCTACAGCAGATTTACACAGCCTGGCACAGAGAGAGAGAGAGAAAGAGAGAGAGAGAGAGAGAGAGAGAGAGAGAGAGAGAGAGAGAGAGAGAGAGAGAGACAGAGAGAGAGACAGAGAGAGACAGACAGACAGACAGAGAGAGAGAGAGAGAGAGAGAGACAGACAGACAGACAGACAGAGAGAGAGAGAAAGAAAGAGATAGACTTATGGTAGTCCTAAAATAGTAACAGACAGTAGAAGATAAAAGATAAATAATGGAGGTAGAAGAGACAAAGGATGATATAAATAGGTAGAATAAAGGAAGCAGGAGTATGTGGATTTTACAGCTAATAAGCTTCTATGCACTGTTTATTGCACAATGAAGGCAATCAAGGCCAGTGTTGCTTCAGTCAGCTTAGCCTAAAAGCCTCCTAAAATCCACTGAGTTACATAACTGATTCAGAGAATTGAAAGGGCGGTTGCTTCATTCAAGGAGCTGCTGTTTGGGCACGTGACTCTCGTTAATCATTAATCACTGCTACTGTGTATATCATGACATAGTGCTAACACAGAACTGCTCTGTACACATCAAGGACCAGAGCTAAATACTCTCTTACTATAGAGCTAATGCACAGAGAAACACACAATCATCCTAAATGCAAGTACGAGTGCAAGATATAAGATAAAACTGTATGCAGACACAAATCTGATCCCATGCATTAGTATACAATATAGAGTATGTTCCCTTTTCTATGGATGTCCTCATTACTCAGTCATTACACACACACACACATCACAGCATTTAGCAGGGCTGTACAGCAGTGACTCTATGTTCTCTCTCTGGCTGTGCCCGCTGGGCCAGCCTGGCCCCCCATCATGCACTGATAAATTAGATAGATGCCAATCCCTTTAAACCCAGGACGATACCATACTGCACAGCATCCCATTGTGCTACACACCAAAAACAATGTCAAAACTGAATCCTCAGCAACCCACGTTGCCTTGGTAATCAGGAATAGTGTAGCAGTATTAAAATCCAGTAGTTTAACAGGTCAGGAATAACACTGCATAGGTTTAAATAAATAATAATCTTCCCCGGATTATTCCTGCTGGAAAATGACAATCTTCACGAAGGTCATTCTCAATTACGTTCATTACTATTATCTCAGCACCACTCAAGTCTGTCAATTATTTACCTTTACTACTTGCACTTCATTGGTAACACACATGGTGGACCCTATCAATGTTTCAGACGTGAATTCTTCAATACAAATAAAATTGTAGTGAAGTAAATAAGTGCATGTAAACACTGTTTACGTAACCCATCATTTTAAATATATAATCGTGTTCACTTTTATTCATTTGCTGAATGGTCGAGCAAGCATCTCATTGAAGACTTTCTCTACCCGTTAAGATCATAACTTTATAACTGTATTCTAAGAAGGTTACAAAAATAAGGTTTCTACAATCTTCGGATAAAGAAACATATGCTCAGACAACATTCCCACATAGACAAAACCATCATTAAGGAAAGATGAGCATCTCCTAGCATTAAAATGTTTGAGGAACATTTCTGCTAACTGGAAATATAACTGGGCTATATATTAATTCTCTATAACAGCATGGCTCTGACCATAGTTCTGACTGTAACATGAATGATTATAGTAACAGCTCATTCAAGAGGGACTTGTCTGGTGGACAGTCTACATAATTGATAATAAACTGATAAAAAATGTGATGTTATATACAGTAATTGATATTATGGTGAAGTTTTCTGTTCTGTTATGTATCATTTATGAATGGAGTCTCCAGTATCAGCATTTGTAACGGTCAGTAAGTTTCCCGACGTCTTCAGGAGAGAGGGCTTTGCATCTTCTAATTTTTCACATGACAAGCTGTGTTTATTTGTCTTAACTTCAACAGAGAAAAAAAAAAAGAAGGGCTGGTGAGGGAACAATTGTTTATTATAGCTGCCATAACGTACGTGAGAACAAGAACTAACTTGTCTTGGAGAATTTCCACTACATTAAATGTGACTATAAACGGTTACAATAATTTTTTTAATAAATTAAAAAATTGTAAACATTGGCAAATCACTGTGGTATAAGTGGAATAACACACTTCAGACATTGCTGTTATATAAAAATAATAATACACATCAGGGTAATAATGGCCTGGTCTTTTTCCAATCTTTCCCTGCCCAGTTTCAGTGAGCCTGTGTACACTGTATCCTCAGATTCCTGAGGTTTTTAGCTGAAAGGAGTGCAGCTCTTGAAAAACATCACCTGGTCTGATGAATATGGAATGACATGTGAATGGTATTGTCAGAATTTGATGTCAACAGCATGAATCTATGGACCCAACCTGGATTGTGTTAACAATTGATGCTCTAGGTGGTGGTGTAATGGTGGGGGAAAGTTTCCTTGGAACACATTGGGCCACGTGAATTCTGCAGCCTCTCTGAGTATTGTTTCTGATCATGTGCATCCCTATTTGGCTGAAATTTACTCATCTTATAATGGCTACTTCCAGCATAATAATGCACCATGTCACAAAGCACAAGTTATCTTCTACTGGTTCCATGAACATGACAATGCGTACTTCAGTGGCCTCCCCTGTCATCAGGTCTGACTCCAGTAGAGACACTTTTGGGATGTGGTAGAACAGAGACTTCCATCACGAATGTCCAGCTGAAAAATCTGCAGCAATTATGTGATGCAATCATGGCAACGTAAAACAGAATCCATGCCATGAAGAACTGAGGCTCTTCTAAGAACAAAGTGGAGTCCTACCCAGTATTAATATGGTGTTCCTAATAAAGTGGACAGCGA
This sequence comes from Ictalurus punctatus, assembly GCF_001660625.3. NCBI lineage: Eukaryota > Metazoa > Chordata > Actinopteri > Siluriformes > Ictaluridae > Ictalurus > Ictalurus punctatus. The sequence continues at coordinate 1,188,113 of NC_030430.2, read as the reverse complement.
GTGTATATATGGGGGGATGGTAAATGGAAAATGGTCTGCACTTATATAGCAATTTACACTGTGTCTCATTCACCCATTCACACACACACACACACACACACACACACACACACACACACACACACACCAATGGTAGCAGAGCTGCCATGCAAGGCGCTAACTTGCCATCGGGAGCAACTTGGGGTTCAGTGTCTTGCCCAAGGACACTTTGGCATGTTGAGTCACGTGGGCCGGGAATCGAACCACCAACCCTACGATTAGTGGACAATCCGATCTACCATCTGATCCACAACCACCCTATCAAATATCATTTAACTTAAACCTACTCATAGTTCACCCTTTCATATTCTTTACAGAATAGACTTGTCAAGGTCAACCATAAGCGTGACTGCAGTCGATTGGTCCATTTATGTTCCATTTTCATTTAGGTAGCTTCCATAGTTTGAAATGTCTGTCTAAAGCTTTTTCAAAGTAGGGCACTACATCTCTTTCATAAATTCCACCAGCTGGTTAAATTCTGAATTAGCCAATTAATTTTCTGCTAGTAAGTAGGCTGTTTTAAGTATCTCCTCTTCACCCTGTTACCACACAATTACAATGCCATAGCATTATTTGCTGCTTCTGTCTCAATTTTTTTCAACTGCTTCTGTGTGTAACACCTTGTGAGTTACGTAACACTGCCTGGTAAGTTGCAAACTACCAAACATAGTAACTAAGCAACGTGTTTTCTATTGTTCTTCGCCAGTCACAGACATATTCTAAGCAAACTAACCTTGACCCCGGTGTTTGGCGGTTCATCATTAGGTCTTACATTTCATGCAGCAGTACATGTTTGTGTGTCTTTTTTAACTGAGGTTCATGTCACTGTACAAGAGAAGATGTTTTTTTTTTCTTGTTTATGTGTTTGTTTGTTTTTTTCCTGGTCAAAATGCTAGAAAGACAAAATGCACAAACACTTGGCTCCACTCTCCAGTGAGACGCTAATACTACATGCAGAAGGTATGTAAAGTAGAGACATTGAGAGAGAGAGAGAGAGAGACTGCAAGGGAGATTGAATGTGTAAGCTTGTGGGCACATGAAACATTGAAATAATTAAAAAAAAAATTCTATTCATTTGTTAATTTAAGATCTAGATATGACTACAGCTTTTAAATGTGTGCGGGAAGTTAGGATAATAGGAAAATAATCGAGGACAATGTGGTGCAGTGAGGATAATAATAATAGCATTTCCCAAAGTGTCTTATTCCTCTTGCAGCACAGAAAAGACTTTCTGGCAGTAAACATACTGACCAGTATAAAGTTCTGACAGTGGAGACTCCTTCCATAATTGTTCGAATAAACATCTCCTTCCAGAAAACGTCACCATATCAACAATTATAAATTTGTTGTATATAAATTTCCCTTAAGTTCACAATTATACATTTTCTAAATATCAGCACATTTTTAAACAAGTTTATTATTAGTCTTATGTCATGTGGAACATGTGCCATACAAGTCCCTGTGAATGAGTTGTTAGTATCGCATTAAAAATGATAAAGTACTAGAACAATCTTATTAACCTGTGAATTCTTTTTAATTAATTATTGAATTACCACCCATTAGACTGCAGAATTCAATAGTGTTGTAGTATAAATATGTATATCATAGCTAAATATACTATATTCAGAGTAGAGTTTCAGAAACTGTACAAGTTATACTGCTATTCAACAATGAGGCAGAAAACCCACAAACATCAGCTGTCAGGAACCATTAGCTATGCTGTAAAGGCTTTCATGCTGGCTAAAGAAGGCAGCTTCTAGAAACTACTTTATGGGCTTGAATACACCAGTCTGTGCCAATCCTTTCCAAATGCTTACTTTATTAGACTGTGCAAGAAAAGCTATGAGACATTCAGAGTAACTCACAGAGCGCCGAGATGCAGCTAATGTGTGTACAAATGAGGTTTGCATGAAACTGGAAACCATGTTGTTTTTTGAGCAACAATTGCCTTGTAAATATCATGCCGAAACAGCTCGAGAGGTTTCAGTAGCTATCAGTAGGTGCTGCCTGTTCTTTTGTCTGACATGGCTATCACTCAAACCTGACACAAAAAGAAAGTGTTGCACTTCCAGCATCTTTTTTGCTCTTTACACCTCTCTCATATTGCACTCGGATAACCTCAAATCTCATTCTGAGCATTGGAGCCCTATTTCAGGAACCAATATTAGTCCATTATAGAAGGCCGAGCCAGGTATCTGAAATCTCTCTCTCTCTTGCTCTCTCAAAGTACGTTTAATTTCATCAGTAGCAATAAAAACTCAAATTAAGTCCATAACTTGTTACTCAGCCTAATATCTGTCTGGAAGTGAGGCAATAATAAAGGTGTCTATACTGATACATGTCTCCCTCTTCATAAAAAGCATCACCAGCTTTGTTTTCCAGCTACAAAAGTCTAACCTAATTGGTCAGCATCCAGTGTCAGAGGTAAAGCTGTCCCCTGGACGTTTTTTTTTGGTGCTATTAACCACCATGTTGCTGATTATTTTCCTTTAACAGCAGACCCCATCATGTTTTATTCTTTACCTAATTATCAAATTGGTATGGTATATAGCAACAACACAAAAGAGTCAACAGCATGGGAAAAACATAATTTTCTACATAAACTATACAAAAAGTTCACCATACTTAGAGTCTATAAATCAACAGTAATGGATCATCACTGTTGATTGATTTTCATCATCACCATCATTTTTTGTATGTAAGGCCATTTATTAAGTACAGTCAGCACTGGCTGGCAATAAAATGTCTGATCATACACATTATAGATATTGTAAAGTAGTTGTATAGTATGTTTACAGTATCTACTGTATAATGAAGGAAACACTGGGTAGACCATGAGTGTCTATCTCTCTGATAGTGAATCTACTAACCCTATGGAAGTGCAACATCATGGCCCTGTCTAATGCTTCTGGTGTGTAGAAGTGTCGAGTCATACTTTCCGCTTAGCTCTGGGTCAAACACCAACAGGATGGAAAATAAGTGCAAAGGCTTCCTGTGAGCTTCATGTCCTGCATACTCTGGCATCCTTTCACAAAAGCACAATGAGGCTACAGACCAATGCCCAATGCTTTGTAAATCACAATTAAACTGCCTTCTGTCTGATGCACTACTGGAAGCCATAAAATAAGTAAATAACTAATGGCTACAGTGCCTTACTGCTACAGAATCTGATTAGTATATATACTTGTAGTAACAGCAATAAAAGACACCTTCAGCAGCCGATGAGTGCTGATGTATTACTAGCTGTGTGATGACCTACAGTATCCGATGTGGCCATTCTGAAAGTGCATTCATTACAAAATTGATATTGCTGCTTCACTTGCAAAGGCAATAAGGAGAGAAAATGTCAGGCTGACCCATGAGTGCGGCACTGAAGAATCGTGTGTCATGGACGCAATTCCAAGGATCTGGCATTCTTCACTCTATATCAGGAGCTGCACACAATCCAGACTGTTGGGCATAAGAGTGTGAGCTTTATTACAAACGTGCCAGATGAAGTAAGAATTGCTGTTCAGCCGACTGACAGAAACCAGATGCTGAAAGCTGGGAACCTATGGGACCTTCATTTCATGCATGTGATTTCACAAAGAAGTCTGGATGTTTATCCAGTCTTGCTCTCAGGATTCATGTTCTCTCTCCTACTCCTTTCATTTATTAGAATTTTTCCTCCTTTGATAGCTGGGGTAATGGCTTTGGGCACAGGTAAGCTCAGAAAAGGGGACAAGGGCTTACGCAAGGCCTGTGTCTGTCAAAGACGTCACCATTAAATGAGTTCTCAGGCACCGCTGGGAGAGTGTGTGTAAGGCAGGAGAGTGAAAAAGAGTGAGAGATAGACGTGGGGGAAATAGAAATGAAGAAAGGAGGTAGCAGACAAAATAGAAGATCTAGGAACACTCTTGGTTATGATTAAGATTTTTTAGTTGCACCTTGTGACAGGAAAGCTTTTCTCAGAGAGTCAAAGGATTCTCTTTCTTTCCTCTGCCTTTTGCTCAGGAACTCGCTTCAGGAATCACCCCATAACTCATTCTGATACAGCTGCTGTAATGTGGAGACCAGGGTTAATGGAACACGCTTATTGATATTATCACACGCCAGGACCCAGACCTACTTTGAGAGTGAGTGAATTGAAATTCAGAGCATGGATTCACTAAATCCGACCCAGTGTGTGAACAGAATAATAATAGGATGGTAGCACTAGCATAAGGCTTTACAGATCCCATTAATACCCAGCTATACCTGTTGGATTTTCCAAAAGAAGTTTGTCGTTCATTGTATAGATTGGAGACGAATTATGCGCATGCTGCATGAGACATTTATTACATGATTGCAATATGAGACAATTATTATGTATGTAGCATTATCTAAAATCTCTCTCGCTTATTGTCTTTTCGTTATTTCTGTATGTCTGTCTTTCATTGTCTGTCTATAACAGCTTCAGAGAAGCCTCAGAGCAAATAATAATAATAATAAAAGGATTTCATGCCCTTAACCAACAACATGGACACTTCATGCATTGCTTTAGATCAGGTCTGTGCATGTGCAATGATTAAAATTAGCATCTATTTCACTTGGCTAGGAGTGACATCAGGCTGAAATCAGACCCATCAAAAGTAACAGGAGACAAGGAGAGCGGGATCGATAAAGAAAGGGGAAAAAAGAGACTGAGCAAGAGTGAGAATAAATGACAGTAAAAGAAAGAGCAACAGGCAGAGAAAGAGAACAGACAGGAAGAAAGCGTGTGACAGACGGCGACAGAGAAAAAGAGAGTCAGTGTGACAGAGGCAGACAGACAAAGACAGATAAAGAAAGAGTGAAACACACAGAGGGACAGCGAGATCCGTGAGTAGGCAATAATGGCTAGTAGCTGGAACACACTGCACATATACCTCCACCTGCCTTTCAACATTAATAAGCCCATCAGTGGCAGAGCAGTGGGGGGTAAGACAAATCAGGCTGATTTTGACAGTGAAGACAGATGAGCCTGAAAAATGGGGCCCAACATGGTCCAGGGTTCCAGCTGACTAGGTGCATCATTTTGGGTTATGAACACTGGAGGAGTTTACATCAAGAAAGTCCAGGGGCGAGTCCAGGGGGATGCTACCCAAGGAGAAAACTTTTAGCATTAACCAAGTGTTTTAAGCAGGTTTGGTTTGAGGGTCCAAATATCCAAAAAACCATGATGATCTAATTATTGGCTAATTATTTTTCTACTGTGTTTGATAGATAGACATATAGACACAGAGAGAGACACAGAGAGAGAGACACAGAGAGAGAGAGAGAGAGAGAAAGACAGGAAATACAAAAAAACACCTTTCTAACACATTTTTATTACTTTCAATTAAATTTAAAAAGTAATTTAATTAACTACATAGTTAGATTCTCAAATAATAGCCTATATCTGTCTCTTCTCTTGACTGCAGAGCAAATCTGTCTGCAGTTCAAGTAATGCTAGCTATGACCAAGCAGAAAAACAACATCAAACTTAACTAGCTGAGGCAGTAGTTTTAAAAGCGGGGGCCGCGGCCCCCTTGGGGCCACCAGGGGGCGCCCGGGGGGCCTCAACAGTTTGGTGTGAAAAATGAATAAATACATGATTTTTTCTTTCTCACGCTCAGATAACCACACACACACACACACACACACACACACATAATCAATCCCTAATGCAGTTTAATGTAAAGATGTAAGATGTAATTATTAATTTTAAAAAAAGGGGGATATATTCAGAAGTCTGTATTTTAATGTGTTTTAAAGACATCTTTCAAAAGGGGGACCTCGGTCAAATGTTAATGCCATTTGGGGGGCCTCGCCCTGGAAAAGTTTGGGAACCCCTGAGCTAAGGCATTCATATTAACTGGGACATTAATGATCAACCTTAGTCTTGCTGTTCTTACTCGTGCCGCTTGAAAGTACTCTATAAACAGGGCAATCGAGAATGGCATACTATAAAGAGGTATATCAATGTATTATTCATATAAACTGTCATGATGTGTTTTACTAATGAAGCACCTGATCCTTGCTGCTGGTGCAAACAAGCTTTTAGAATCAAGTTTTCTTACCTCTCATACTAGTCACAGGATAACTTGCCTGAGGCAAACAGGCTCCAGCTACCCTCCAGATCCTACTCCAATAATCCTTTTACTAGAAGCGCCGGTTCCTTTCAGAGTAGCAATGGCTGAGTGACCTGTCTCTTTCTCTATAGTTAAAGTTATACATATACCACTCATAAACAGTATATCTCAATACCATTATTCTTATCCATTCTCCATTCTTACCCATCCACTTCTGGCTAGCACTGTTAATTATGACCTGTTTTCATATTAGATAGTCTAGATATAGAGGGTTATAACCTTCTATTTCTAGACTATCTCATATAAAAACAGGTCATAATTAACCGTGCTAGCCAGAAGTGGATGGGCGCCCCTGTTGAGTCGCCATTGGTTTTCTCACTGGGGGTTAAAAGCCTGATGTCTGTAAAAATAGCTTTGTGGAAATCTGCATTCTGAACAAAACAACAGCTTTGTCATGCTTTAATGCCAAATAATTATCATTTAGGAAAATAAAGAATTGGGGATGTTGTATGGCCCAGTTGTAATTACTGGACAGTTACAGCCATCCCACCCTCTCTGCATTTACGAGGCAGAAAACTAGACAAAATTATAACTTCTCAATCATCAACACAAACATGCCTCAATCAAACCATGAGAGACACGAGACATCATCACATGGTCGTGCATTTGTTTTCTTCAGCTGAATGGTTAGAAGATGAATGGTAGCTAGTAATTGCAATTACAATGAACAAAACAAAACAGGATGCAGGTATTATGAACAGTATAAAAACAGTGAGACAATATATGTGTCTGAATCAATTGCAAAATATCATGGACATAATTGGTGGGGAAAACAGTGTTATACTTTCCTTCCCCAAACTAAATATATATATATATATATATATATATATATATATATATATATATATATATATATATATATATTTTATATTTACTTCACAGCAAAGTATTTCTGGGGATCATACCAAACACTTGAAGCAAGTGACCCCAACCCCCCCCCAACAAGGCTTCTTTAGCAGATCCTCTGTTGCAACATGTTGTAGCCGATTACAAGCATTTATTTAATTATTTAACTGAACGCAGATCAGAGATGACTTTTCATAGATTTTTTCATTTTCATTTCATTTACCCACTTTGGTCTAATTAATGAACTGATGACATGGCCTATTAAAAAGGAAGTTTCAAGACAACTGGACAGAGAGGTATATGGTTATTCTCTGCTTCATGTTCAAAACAGATTAAGTTAAAGTGGTAAGAAACAGTGTAAAAAAAAATCACTAATAGTTACTGTAGGTAACCATTGTCACCAAACAGTCTTGTTAGATGGTTATCCAGACCTTTTTAAGCAAGGAATTTATAGTAGCTGGATGTTCACAAATTTTAGTTGAATACCCCTGCTCTGTTTTTATCTTGTACTTTGCAGGCCTGATCTAAAATCAATATTACTTCATCCGAACACAAATCAATCTGCACGCCAGCCAGCACATCTCTTAGCCTGCACACTCCACATTCACAACTTCTATCCTAGAAGAGCGAAGAAGGCATATACTTAATAGATTTTAATATTGCTCATCCAAGGAAGTATCTGTCTTCATGACCTCGATCCTGTTCTTCCAGAGTCGCTCAAGCCACCAATCTTTCACCAGCTTGGTGCCAGCTATGCGCTAGTGGCTGGCAAGTAGATCCCAAAACACTTTCCTTTTCCGGCTCCAGCACCATGCCCCATCTATCACACTTCCCCCAAGAGTGTCTGATATTATAACCCTCCCAGCACCAGTTCCTTCCTGTTCATGTCTTGCTTAGCGTCATGGGGAACAACCCAGCACAAGTTCTGTGATGTTCCTCTTTGCCTTGTTCCCTGACTGGGCTGTCATGGGCTGCAGATGCTGCCTACCGGCATGATAAGTGATTCGCAAGACAACAATGACCTGAGAGGTCCCCAGCTACAAGGACTGCCATGTTGGGAGTTAAAATTTTGTGTCCTTAAAGAGCAGCACTGTGCCTAGATATTGTAGAAGTATGTGATGTCCTCCACCACCTGATCACTGAACCCTCAGTGAGAATCATTAATGGTCCTCTCATTATATATCATAGATATCAAAGGTATGAAAGCAAATAAATGTCAATGTGGCAATTCAGAATTTGTTGAATCAGTGGGCATATTTTGCTACTCTTATTCTTTGTAAAGAATTATATATATATATATATATATATATATATATATATATATATATATATATATATATATATATATATAAATAACAGCAGTGATCAGTGGATGAGAATGGCAGCTCAAGCTGTCCATACATTTGAAGAAGGCCAACAAAGGCAGGCAGATTTTAATCCTTCACATTACTGACAAAGCTGTGCGTGTGTGTGTGTGTGTGTGTGTGTGTGCTTGTGAGCGCCCATTAATGTATTAACATACTGGGTATCTGCCAAAGTCCTGTAAATAGCATTGGGGAAAGGGCAATGCAGGAGCTGATAGCAGGCTTGACAGTGGAGGGCATACTAATATCTCCACTGCAAGACAAACACATAAACACACACACACACCCCTCCTACTCCACATTCTCTTGTTTCACCTTCCTGCCAAGACAAGAACTCAGCCTAGGAGGAATTGGGAGATGAAGAACGGAGAAAGTAAAAAATGTTGCGTGTTACAAGCTTTTAATTGCCAGATTTGAAAAGCCACTGATGATACATGCAAGCAGACTAATGAAGGAAAGATAATGCATTTGTAATCCCCTATGCCATGAAAAGCATTTTTCCAGCATGGCTAACTAAATACCTCAGCAAAGCCCATAATTGACAGATTTGTTCTGAAATATGAAAATAACTGGGAGCTAATGAATTGAAAATATATTTCACTTCCAGAAATATGCACTATAGCTGAGGCTGTGAAAAACACTCTTTTCTTACGTAATATTGACATTTTGAATTCTGCCATTGTATTGGGTTTACACCCCATCCAGGGTGTCCCACGCCTTGTGCCCCAAGTTCCCTGGGATAGGTTCAAGGCTCTCCAGTGACCCTGTGTAGGATAAGCGGTATGGAAAATGGATGGATGAAATCTGTCAATATATCCATAGACATGATGTGGGTAGCTTGCTCAATTCAACACTGAACTGACCTACCACACAGAGTGCTGTTTTATACCTAAACCATGAGGAAACATCTATCTTCATTCTTAGACAGCAGAGCTGCCATCATCTCTCTGCAGTACTTTTTTTCCACCAAGCAAGGCTTAAAGCCAGAGATTTAAAGCCAGAGACAGCAGGCATGCTGGATATTGGTGGCTCAGTGGTTAGGAATTTGGGCTTACTGACTGTAATATTGTGAGTTCAAATCCCAGCACCACCAAGTTGTCCTGGATCAAGACTCCTAATGCTCAACTATACAATGATGTCCTCTCTGAATAAATAAATAAAGGTATGCAAAATAGTAATCAGTATTATAAACACCAAAAAGGTAGCATGACCCAGTGGTGCTCTGAGGAAACATAACTCCAAAACTAAGGCATGACATTGATAAAGCAGTAAAAATGAAGCGATCTCGTCTTTTATGTTCAGGCATTAAACTGCATTAGTAGGTGATCCACAACAGTTACACACAGAAACATGACACTACACTCATTCACATCTTTCAAGTGATAACTTGCCCAGCACTCTTCTATCCCCCCTCCCATCTCTCTCTCTCTATCTCTCTATCTCTCTCTCCTTATCTCCCACAACTTCCCCTTTTCTCACTGTCTGTCTCTCTCTCTCTCTCTCTCTCTCTCTCTCTCTCTCTCTCTCTCTCTCTCTCTCTCTCTCTCTCTCTCTATTTCTTTTCCTATCTCTCTCTGGAGACAGCAATTCCGACACAGTCATATTTAATCAGCATCTCAGCGGACAACACAGGACTCTGCAGTCCTCTGCCTAGCCTTTCAGTGCCGTCACACTTATAATTGTCTTAGATACCCTAATTCACCAGTTGCTCTCTTTAAATGCAAAGCAAAATAAGCTTGATTGACCTACATTGATGCTGATCTGAGAATTACACATTATGTCACCGTTTGATTATTTATTTCCTGTGACTTTAGAGTCAAACGTCTATGTTCCTAATTATGCTGCTTGTGCAGAAGCAGACACGCAAGGCAGATGGGAGATGTTGCTGTCATGTATCACATTTCATTCATTTTGACACCAGAGGAGTCATTGTATTAAATCTGTTGAGGCACTTTTACGAGGCATACACATTTTCTGTTGCTAAACTGCATACATGCTTGAACGAGAGGGGTGGAACCAACCATCTCAGACATAAGGGATCAAGGTTTTAGTCTCGTCATCTCCTGTTAATATATTTTCAGAAACATTGTTTCAGGGGGTACATATGCAGCATCAATCAAATGTCCATACACACATCTACTCAAAAGAGTTTTCCTATTACTGTGAATTATAAAACTATGAAATAAACATTCCACATAGGAAATTATGCAGTGACTAAAATTGTATTAAAGTTACAGCTTGTATTTTTGCTTACAGTAATTTATTTAAAATCTATGAAAACTATTTTGCAATATTGCGTTACAATGTAACTCTCTAGTTTGTTTACAAATGCACACTACACAACTTAAAAAATCTCAGCATCACTGGCCCACTACACCACTTTAATAACTTCTATAATCAATCTGTTGTTTGGCGGATGTATGGGTGTGTACACCAGTGGTTTTCAAAGTGGGGGCCACGGCCTCGTTGGGGGCCGCCAGGGGGCGCCTGGGGGGCCTCAACAATTTGGTGTGAAAAATAAATTCTCACTCTCAGACAAACACACACACACACACACACACACACACACACACACACACACACACACACACACACACAATCAATGCCTAATGTGATGTAATTTAAAGATGTAAGATGTAATTGTTAATAATAAAAAAAAAGCGGGATATATTTAGAAGTCTGTATTTTTTATGCAAAAGATGCATTTTTATGCAAAAGATGTTTTTTTTTTTTTTTTGCAAGATGTTTTTATGCAAAAACATTTCGCAAAAGGGGAGCTTCGGTCAAATGTTAATGCCATTTGGGGGGCCTTGGGCTGGAAAGTTTGGGAACCCCTGCACTACACAATTGCTCATAGATGAGGCTCACACTTTCTTACAAAAGTAAATGTGAGAGCAGTATATCGTGTGATTTTGTGGCTTTGTGACTATTTTGTTCAGAAACAAGAAAAACAGAAATAAGACACAAATGTGGAGCAAATATTGCTGCAGGCACAGGATTGTCTGTTCTGCAAAGAGAACCGGAGATACAGTGCAGAAACATGCTATTTTTATAATGTGAGTCACCAGGAGTCATGAGTATTTTTGCTTTTCCTAACAACCATTTGGGTATGACATGTCAAATAATTTCTTATAGAAACATTTTATTTTGCTTTATTTTTTCCCCTTACACTCACAATAAATAGAATAATGATAAACTGGGATATTCTGCACATCTAGGCAAATTAATTTAATTTCCTCTTGGACTCTCATTCACTGTTTCTTAACACTTTTCTTGCTGTTAGTCACAGAAGAGCTTACAATATGTGATTCTTCACCAAGAATATCAAAAACATGCTTGAAACTGCTGGGGGTTCAGAGACAGCTCGCAGACTGAGGAAAATGCATTGATGAACTGTGCACACATTAAAATTAGTTTAGTGTGCAGTAGGATTAAAATGAGATATAGATAATCTCAGCATAGAGGGTGGAGTAAGTGGGGTGAAAAACAGAAGGCTCTGAAGCACAAACTGCTTCTCTAAATATTTCATATTGTTATATATTTCACCACATTTTATTAAGCAAACATGGCAGCTCATCTTTTAAGGTCAAATGGATATGAACCAGTAGAAAAAAAAAAACACACATAAACCACACTGTTGTGGGATATCATCAGTTTTGTCTAGCCCTAGTCAAACTTTGAAGACATCCAGTCGTGCATACATCGCACAAATAGCACAATCTAGTCTTATTACACTCTCCTGGACTTTCAAAGTGAAATGATAGATGAAATACACAAGGGGAGAATGTATGAGAGGAATGAAGTTGCTCTGTCTCAAAATGCTCCTCTTGTTGTAGGAGTCTCCTACCAGCCTGGCCTGTGTTTTAAACAACACATCCAGTACCTTCAACATTGATTCTTGTGTCTGTGGTTGATGTGCCCTTGCATTCTAGTACGAAGCAGCACTTAACAAGGGGATGATGGGAGTGCCATGCAAGGACATGTCACTTTCAAGTTTTTAACTTGAGAGTTTCAAGGCCTTTCATCATAGCTTCGGTTTTGGGATTGTTTTGCTTGACACTCTAGAAAATGTTTATCTGGATGACAGAGCAATCATTTCTCTCTCTCTCTCTCTCTCTCTCTCTCTCTCTCTCTCTCTCTCTCTCCCTCCCAATCCTTTTCTCCTATTTTTCTTCCCCACACTCTCTCCCTTCCATCTGAGGGGCTGTGTCTGCTATCTGGCCCAGGAATGAATTTTGGAGGCTTATCTCTGCTTTTCCCAGCTATGGCGGAGAGGATGTGTTAAGGCGCCTGTCTCCCGACAGGAATGACGAGCTATCTAAGCTGATAAGGCCATGGCTGGCTTGAGAATTGTAACAAAGCCAATGGCTCGGGTGCAGGTGGGTACATGTACAGTGCCTGTAGGTGAAGGAAGGTTAAAAGCAATTACCTTCCCACAACAAAGGGGTCGTTCCTGTCAGCACATGGCAATGCACACCTGGGCTGGACAGAAAGGTGCAATTTGCGTGCATCCTATGATTCCTTTAATGACACAACGGATCACTGAAAAAGGATACGAAAAGTATAAGCTTGATTATGCCTGATGAGATGTGGGTACCTGATACTGACATACTTCTGTGGCTCCTCTTACCCTCTGGTTCTGCTTGATGTCGTGGGTTTTTTTTTTTTTTTTCTTGCCACTGTCTCCTCTGACTTGCTCACCGGGAATCTAAATGTACATTTCTGTTAAGCTGCTCTGTGACAATAGCCATCATTAAAAGTGCTATACAAATAAAACTGAATTTGATTGAATTGATTATTTATTCATTTATAACCAAGTTTTAACAAGTAGGGAATGTATCTTGAACAGCCCCCCCCCCCAAAAAAAAAAAAAAAAAAAAACACTTTCAGTTCAGTGAAAGAGCTGGGTTGCAATTGGCCCGAGCTGGCAGCACCACTGACAAGCACTGCACCTCCTCTTGGTAACCATGGAAACATTCAGAAGTGGGCAACATGGACCCCAAAGCCCCTACCTATGCTTGTGCCCTCTTCCTTTCTCAGGCTACACACATACTGTCAGGCCACACACACTGTCTGTCAAGAGCAGATGCCCATCTGGATCTACTGACACCCCAGTCCACCCCCCAGCCCCTCGAGCATACACACAAACACACAGTCATACCCAATCCCACCCCGGACCTCTCACTCTTTATTCTTTTGTTGTTCACTTACTGTCGACTTCCATAGGCAGACAATAACGCACATCACACAGCTACAGCATGAACTAATTGATTATAGACGCTGTCAGAGTTGGTGTTACATTTAAACATACTTTAAGAGAAAGTAGCATGCTGAGAGAAGGCAAAGACTTTCAGAAATCACAAAAGAGCACAAACAAAACAAAAGTACGAGCTCCTTTTGTTTGTAGCAGTGTGTATGTTATGCAGTCTTGGGTGAGTTGTAGAGTGAGTTTGGACAGCTTTAGTGGTCTGTGCAAGAGACAAAGAGACTATGAGACTACCCTTTACTGTGTTGGATTATCTTTACCGTGTTACTGTTTCAGATTCAACATTAACATTCTAATGGGCATTACATGAGTGTCTGAAGTTGCCTCATAGCCAAGATGGACTATGGAGAAGGGCAAGTATTACTGATGGAAAAATTATTACTCTTATTTGTTATCAAGTGTATATACTTAGTTGTATATAGGTTATTTCTACACTTATGAGCCTGAGCTCCTGAGAATACATCACCACTGAAAGGGAATATTATATATTCAGGAACGGCAATGAAAGAAGAAAGATGGGGTGAGAGAGACAGAGAAAAAGAGAGGAAGAAAGAGTTAAAGTAGAGGAAGACAGAAAAGGATAGCCTTTATGTTCACATATTCAAGTACAGTGGAGTGAAATTCTTTTCTTCACATATCCTAGCTTAGTAGTAAGCTGGGGTCGGTGCAGATCCAGTGCCCCAGGAGCAGAACGGGTCAAGGGCTTGTTCAAGGGCACAACCATGACAACTTGGCAGGGCTAGGACTTAAACTATGACAATCTGATCAGCAGCCCAGAGCCTTAACCACTGAGCCACCACTGCCCCAAGAAAGGGGGAACAGAGACAGAGGGTATGAAAGGAAGAAAGAAAAATGGCAGAGGAGAAAGTCAGAGAAAGAAAAACAGAGAAGAAAAGTGAAGCACACGACTATAGTGAGTGAACATGAATGGGTGAAGAACCTGTTGTTTAAAAGGAGCTGATGTATTGAATGTGGCAGCCAGACTGAGGCGCTGAAGAATGGCCATGATGAGTGAATCCGTCCCATGGAAATGTGTCATGAAGGCAATTCTATTAACATCTTAATAAAGGCCGCAAGGGCCCAAGAGAGCTTTGAGGCAGCGGCTACTGCTTTAAACGAGTGGCTACAGCTGAAAAAGAAACAGAGGGCTGCACTGGCTCAGCTTAGGGGCATTGTCGCGTTGCTGTTTTTGTTTTCGTAGGACCGTTAGTCTTCCCCAAGGACTGGCCATGTTCCATCATGGTCCACTAACTCTCTCTCTTCCTAAGTGTTTTTTTTTTTTTTTTTTTTTTTTTTCATTTACCATCTTCTTCTCCATCTGCCAAAGTGAAGATCGAAACAAAAGGCTTTATTTTGGCAAGTTGGCAGCTGCAGGGCAGAGACGTGAAGACATGAGCTGGACATTTCTCAATGGCAAAGCGAGTACACTTACTATTTTCCTGCCATTCTTTTTTTTACTCACTCTGTCTCTCACCCTTTGTCTGTCTGCCTCTTTATCTTCTTTTGCTGTCCGTCATGCTCTAAGAAATATGCCCTGACAATAATCGGTTGCCTATTTTTAATTGACTAACTTAACAATTATTCCCTGTTCCAATAACAATAATAAGGAATTTTACAAGTTTATTTCAAATGATTCAAACGTATCATGTTTATATCTTTCTCTCTATAACATTGGCTAAATCAGGGGTGTGAAACTCAACTTCAGTTCGGGCCACATCAGCATTTTTGTGAGTCCTTGAAATGCCATAAACTAAGGCTGTTCATTTTTTTAATGCATTATTATCCATTCTATAAATAAACACCAATAAATTAAAGTAGAATGGTACGTTCATATGAAAAGAAAGAGATTTATGAAGAACTTACATGGGCTTATATCTCTGCTATGAAAATACTCCCAACTCCAAATTTCTTTTAGTCTCTACACTGGTGAATCATTTCACGATATGGAGTTGAATCACTGAATCACGTTAAAAGTCAACATCCGTTTTTTATATTTTATCATGCTGTATTATTTTTAGGAGCGGGTCTGATTGCAATAAAAACAACAGATCGGTGTCAATTGTAACCAGCACTTCAGCCATGTTAGAAGTGAGCCCATACACACTGTACAGTGGCATGTACAGACCACAGGCAGATCTGGAGTCAATTCTAAATATTACTGGTCTACATGGGAATGTATTGTGTATTAGGCAGCTACTACATGCCATTTTAATATTATTTTTTTGCAAGTTTACACCGGCCTAATAAATCAAGACAGAAGGTTGTATTGGTTATATATGGCCCATGGGCCTTGAGATTGACACGTGTGATTTAAACTGTACTGAATCAGGAGCCAATATGTAGACATGTTACCTTTCATTCATTTGAAGAAGCCAAAATTAAACATACTGATTTCTTTAAACTATGATGTTTCCATGCTATTGTTTTACCTATTTACTACTTTGACTGTACAATCAAATATCAGTCAGCTTCCATTATATTTTATGTAATATGGGGATAATTACATTAGTCTATTTCACTTATCAAGTGAAATGCATCAGCAGTCTGCATTATACTCACATGAAGATCGCAGAGCAAAGGGCAAGAGCACACAGCCGGTGTGACCATTATTTAATAGATAGTCAGACTTTCATGTATCGTGTTTACATTGCATAAGAGAGTGTATGTGCTTTAAATAAGTTGCTCTGTTCCCGGGGTCTATTAGTGTTTAATTAAATTGTTAATACATAGTTTCATTATTATTACATAGTTACTTTATATTTGTGATAACAAATATTACTCCTACTCCTGACAGATACTGAAAGACCATCACACACTGCATGTCTTAGCAGGCCAGTTGTTGTTGTTGTTTTAAAGCCAGTAATGGGTATAGAGTATATGTGCATTGATTTTTGCTTTCTGTGTTATGTTCATATTTGACATTTGTGGCCCTGTCGCTAGCAGTCTGAAAATGGCCTCAGTGAGATGGCAAGTTCTTTAATATTTTGGGGCTGTTTTTCTGCAAGAGGACCTGGACATTTTGTTAGCATACACGGCGTCATAGACTCTATCAAATATCAACAGATATTAAATGAAAACCTGACTGCCTCTACCAAAAAGTGGTTGGATCTTCCAGCAGGACAATGATCCAAAACATACAACGAAATCAACACAAAAATGGTTTACTGACAACAAAATCAAGGTCCTGCCATGACCATCCCAGTCCCCTGACCTGAAACCCATAGAAAACCTGTGGGGTGAACTGAAGAGGAGAGTCCACCAGTGTGGACCTTGAAATTTAAAGCTTCTGGAGAGATTCTGTATGGAGGAACGCTCTCAGATCCCTCTCCATGTATTCTCCAACCTCATCAGGCATTATAGGAGAAGACTCAGAGCTGTTATCTGGGTAAAGGGAGGTAGCACAAAGTATTGATTAAAAGGGTGCCAATAATTGTTGCACACCTATATTTAACAAAATTATTTTGGATAAACCTGTGTTTTGTTTGCAATTGTTTGATATCCCTGAGAGCAGAGTATTTTTGTGAATTTTCTTAATAAAAGATCAAAAGTTTTAACAATAAAAACAGTTTTTCACAGCCCTCTTTGCTCATATTTACCGAGGGTGCCAATATTAGTGGAGGGCACTGTATATATAATAGACTGATATATATATATATATATATATATATATATATATATATATATATATATATATATATATATATATATATATATATAAGACAGATATAGATATAGAGAGAGATTTGGTAGCTAATTAAAGGAAAACCCAAATAACTTACTGGAGAAACATAACAGTTGCAGATGCTTTCAGGCAGGCACTGCTGATACATTTAAGCAATTAACATCCTGGTATGCTGTCTAGCATCTACATGGATGCTGACCAGATACAGCTGACCTCAATTTTGGATCAAGATGCCAAGAGGACATATCTAGGTGACTCTAGGGCTGTGCAATTAATCAAATTTTAGATTTTGATTTTTAGTTCAGCTCGAGCCAAGATGACAGAAAGAGAGTCTTTGGTCGATAAGATAAAACCATTTCAGTCATTTGGAAACAATTTGGTTTCAAGAAGTCTGATGTGGAACAAAAAGAAATAATGTTTGGTATCATTGGAAAGCTCATTTCCTCTAGCATCATGACAGCTGGTATAAATACAGCCATGATTATGATTTTTTCCATAATCGAGCAGCCCTAGGTGACTCTTAAACAGTGTCATTTTTGTGATATTAATGCAGGAAATTTACTCACAAAGACCACTCAACTGGTGAGTGTTTCAATAGGAAAATACTTGTTAACAAGAATTTCTAGGAGTTGACACGTAGGGTCCTAAAGTTAACGGTTATATTTCTCTCATATTATTAGAGTGAGAGTTTCAATGGAAGTTAATTAACCATAAAATACTTTTCACCATAACTTTTTACTATTTTTTAACCCATTTTTATCAAGGGTGCCAATAATTCTGGAGCA